>NC_072411.2:66057500-66381071 GCF_028858775.2 Pan troglodytes
TAATCAGCTTATGTAACCTCACTTCTGCATTTTGTTATCCTATTGGCACCTTGAGTTTGCGAGTGGTACCTGTAAGCTTAGTATCTAGAAGCCCTGCAGTAGTAAAAGTATCCTTCATATTGCTACTAGCTACTGTTATTTATGTGCCTCTGTGCAGTCTTTGTTATTTATCAGAGATTTTTTTTTCCGTGTAATCATGATGTAACTTTCATTTCCAAATCCATTGACCTACCAGGCAGCCTCCACTCTGCCAATTCTCTTGTCAGGAATGCAACGTTCAGGCTGGTCTATGGGCTGCTCCCTCATCCATTCTTCTTGATAGTGCATTTGCCTTAAAGTTGGACTTCCCTGAATTGACTTCAAGGCTCACAACAGGAAGAGTTTAAAAGGACTTATGCAGGGTTTGTTTTCCTGTCTCATAGTTTCATAAACTTATATGATTAGAGCGGAATAAAATAAGTGATCTGGTCCAACCAATTGCCTATAATCACAAATCACCTACGTTATCACAAACTGATTATGTTCTGACACACTGTGAAGAAGCCTTGGGGGAAGAGATTATACACCCCTCTCAGTGATATTTTCCAGTCTTTAGTTGGGAAGCTTTTACATACAAAGAAAAATAATTTTCCTCTTATTTCATTTTCTGCAAAGATAAGGCAATATGGTAGAGGACAAGTAGCACTTGAACTATAGGAAAACGACCAAAGTTCTCACTTTGGGAGGCTGAGGCAGGTGGATCACATGAGGTCAGGAGTTCAAGACCAGCCTGGCCAACATGGTGAAACCCGATCTCTACTAAAAATCCAAAAAATGTTAGCCAGGCATGGTTGTGGGTGCCTGTAGTCCCAGCTACTCGGGAGGCTGAGACAGGAGAATCACTTGAGCCGAGGAGGTGGAAGTTGCAGGTTGCAGTGAGCCAAGGTCGCGCCATTGCACTCCAGCCTGGGTGACAAGAGCGAAACTCCATCTCAAAAAAGAAAAATTAAAATAAAAGACCAGAGTTCTATATCCTGATTCCTCTACTTTTGTGAGACTATAAGTAAATAATTTTCCATCTCTATACCATAGTGTGTTTATCTAAAGTCGAATTCTTGTAGCTTGGCCTATTGATATAATTAGGGAGGAACAGAAGTATATATATTGTAAATTCTAACGAGTAATGTATATTTAAACAAGTATTTTAAAGAAAATAAAACAGGCAGTGTCATCACATAAATACTGTCTCATTCCCATTGAACAATTACATGGCAAATGCTTTTATATGAATTATCTCATTTAGTTCTCACAGTAGCCCTATGAGACAGGTATTACTGTCTTTAATTTCATATGGGAAAAGTGAAGCTTGGAAATGTTAAGTGATATATTGAAGGGTATACAGCAAATGTTGGGGTTGAAATTCAAACCCTATAAGGTTAATTTCAGAGCCCATTGTATTAACCTCTCTGATGGTCTACAAACTGGAGATAAGCAAGAGACAGTGTTAAGTCATAGCAAGAATATGGGCTTACAAGTTTGATAGACATGCCCTCTAAGTTTGCTTTTGCTGCCTCCAGCTATATGACATTGAATGAGACACTTAAACCTTCCCATCTTTAAAATGGGGTTTGTCCAGGTGTGGTAGCTCATGCCTGTGACCCCAGCAGTTTGGGAGGCTGAGGTGGAAGGGTTTCTTTAGGACAGGAGTTTAAGACCAGCCTAGGCAGTATAGTGACACCACCATCTCTTCAAAAAATAAAAACAAAATGGAAAATAATTTTTAAAAAATAGGATAAATGCTACTCATTTCCTAGATGGTTATTGCAAAATTACAGGAGGATTAAATAAAATAATATCTAAAGGCACTTAGCACAAAGCCTTAATTGTTCTATAAATGGCTTCAATTATCAATAATAAATGATATCAGCCTTAAGACTGACCTTTGTGAAAAATGTGTTTAACATTCATCAAATGAGAGCTCTATCTGAGCATATCCAAGATGTTGAGATTGAGCACAGATCTGCCATCAGGAGCTCACTGTCGGCTGGGCGAGGTGGCTCATGCCTGTAATCCCAGCACTTTGGGCAGCCGAGGTGGATGGATCACGAGGTCAGGAGATCGAGACCATCCTGGCCAACATGGTGAAAACCGGTCTCTGCTAAAAATACAAAAATTAGCTGGGTGTGGTGGCATGTGCCTGTAGTCCCAGCTATTCAGGAGGCTGAGGCAGGAGAATCGCTTGAACTCAGGAGGCGGAGGTTGCAGTGAGCCAAGTTTGCACCACTGCACTCCAGCCTGGTGACAGAACGAGACTCTGTCTCAAAAAAAAAAAAAAAAAAAAAAGCTGACTGTCTAGTGATACTATTAAAGTATACCTTCAGTGTAACTCTGAGTTAAGGATATCTCTTCATTACTTTGGACAGTGACTTGACTTAGACACACTGCAGAGACAATAACTGAATATCGGCTGAACGAATGGATGAATGAGTGGGTGGATATTTAGGGGGTTTCTTCCAATATATTAAGATTTAGATTCAACTTCAGTGTCCCCTGAGACACAGGCTAAACAAATTTCAATAGTTTTGTTTTATTTTATTGTATTTATAGCACCCATTTATGCTTTATTTTTAATTTTTTATTTATTTTATTTTTCCATAAGTTATTGGGGTACAGGTGATATTTGGTTACATGATTAAGTTCTGTAGTGGTGATTTGTGAGATCCTGGTGCACCCATCATCTGAGCAGTATACACTGCACCATATTTGTTGTCTTTTATTCCTCACCCCCCTCCCACTCTTCCCTCAAGTCCCTGAATCCATTGTATCATTCTTATGCCTTTGCATCCTCATAGCTTAGCTCACACATATCAGTGAGAACATAGTCTCGAATCTCATCCAGGTCATTGCAAATGCTGTTAATTCATTCCTTTTTATGGCTGAGTAGTATTCCATCATATATATATATATATATATATATATATATATATACCCCCATTTCTTTATCCACTCGTTGATTGATGGGCATTTGGGTTGGTTCCACGATTTTGCAATTGTGAATTGTGCTGCTATAAACATGCATGTGCAAGTATCTTATTTGAATAATGACTTCTTTTCCTCTGGGTAGATACCCAGTAGTGGGATTGCTGGATCAAATGGTAGTTCTACTTTTAGTTCTTTAAGGAATCTCTACACTGTTTTCCATAGTGGCTGTACTAGTTTACATTCCCACCAGCAGTGTAGAAGTGTTCCCTGATCTCCGCATCCATGCCAACATCTACGGTTTTTTGACTCTTTCATTATGGCCATTCTTGGAGAAGTCAGGTGGTATCGCATTATGGTTTTGATTTGCATTTCCCTGATCATTAGTGATGTTGAGTATTCTTTCATATGTTTGTTGGCCATTTGCGTATCTTCTTTGGAGAATTGTCTATTCATGTCCTTAACTACTTTTTTTCATATGGAATGGTAAGAAAGATTAGGAATTTCATGGACCACTAACCCAATGCGCCACTATCCTTTGGGATTTTCTAACCCTATTTATACTTAGTAGTACTAAGGATCAATATCGTCTAAATTCTATCTGCTTTATTTATGAGACAGAATCTCCATAAAATGGAAATATAGAGTTATCTCATTTTGAAAACAGGTATCATCAGTGGCAATAATAAAAGTGTTTAAACTAGTCCAATTCAGTATTAGGCAGTCAAAATAAATTTTAGACCAACTAGCATGAATATCATCCAATAATAATCATGGTAGCCTTCCTAGTACTTTCTTCCTGAATACCAGACCTCTGTATAGTACCAACATGGCAGTTTAGCTGGCTTTGTTAGCTCTGGCTGGTGGGCTGGTGGGCTGGTGGTATTACTGATGGTTTAAATTTTTTTATTTGCTTTTTTTTTTTCATTATCATCCTAAGGATCTGTAACATAAATACATTCACTTTGTGACTAGAAAAGAAATAAAAATAATATTTTAAAGTAAAATAAACAGGCTCAAGGAGCAAACTCTGATTTTTTAAAATGTTATTAGAATATCTATATTTAAATGAAAACCCACTATATTAAAATTCAAGAGAAAAATACACCTACATTTTTAAAAAATTTAAAATTCAAATGTCAATTAATGAAGGTTAAGAAGTGGAAGCAGAGAGATAATGCCTGAATATATTTACTTTTATGCTTATCTTCTTTGATTATTCATTCCCATTCACTGATGTAAAGTTCAGAATTGTCCAGAAAATTATCTTTAAAATATTACATGTGATAGCTTTATTAATCCTTTTCTGTAAAGGAGACTGGCATCTTAAATAAATTGCTTTTTTTCCCACGTTTTATACTCTCTTTCCAAACTTTCTTTGCAATTTTCTTTAGAGAAAAATGAATTTTATCTATTTTTTATGTTTTATTGATTATTTAATTATTTTTCCATTGTTTTCCTGCCATTTTAAATTCAGAAGGATGAATATTTTACTCATCTTCCTAATAGTTAATTTCTTCTAACTTTTTTAAAGTGTAATTTTGGATACATTATACATTTGCATAGTCTCCAAATCAGAACAGTATAAAGGAGTATAGATTGAAAAGTACAGATTCTTCAACTTCTAACCTTTCCATTCTTTACACCTATTACCAACAATTTCGTGCTTCCCTAAAGCTGCCAACATGTTATCTTTGATTGCATCATATTTTTCTAACCCCACTAGAAAATGCTTTGAATTGTTCTCTGTCTCTTTACTTTCAACTTTAAATCTTTCCCATGGTTAGAAATGGTCCTTTGGAAACCATTCTAGAAGTGACTATCATCAATCTTTCCATCAATTTAAAACTTTTTCTAGAGGTGTTCTTTTCCTCTCAACCCAAAATAATATATTTTCTTTCAGATACGCAGGATTCCATGTCTTTCACAGGTGTCCCATACCATTTTGCAATTTCCTATTTGTTTATTTATTTATTCATTTTAATAAATCTTTATAAAATAACATCTCGCAAGTGCCTGCCAAACACTATGCCCTCAGGCAGTTTACAGTCTCATAGGGAAGGGAATTCTGTTATGAAATGACAAGGGCCATGATGGGTTAAATATGAATTTTTCTTATGTAGAATGGACATGTAAATATTCTCAGAAGGAAATGAAGTTCTTCCAAGAATAGACAATCTCTAAGATACAGGGCTAGCTAAAGTTCATAAAGTAAAAGGGCAAATGTGCATGTGTGGAAAGTAGGTGAGGAACGAGAACACGATGTACAAAAAGCTAGCGGTAAGAAAAGCACGGCATGCATGTTCAGGAAACCACAATATGGCTCTAGTTCTATGATATGGTTGTAGCATAAAATACTGGAAAGGGAAAAGGTAAGAGGTGTATATTGTGAAAATCAGGCTGGAGAGACAGTCTCCAGACAAGCTCAAGAGTAACAAGATAATGAGGGCTTTGCAAATATGTTAAAAAATTTGGGTAACATACAGATAGTAATGAAAAACAGCATAGATATTTAAGCAGGTAAGAATTGTATGCTGGAACCTTTTGGCTATGTGAATAGTCTGGAATGAAGAAGAAGCTGAAAAAGGAGCCCACTTCTAAGTCAGCTGCATGAGGCCAGTTGGGTGATGAAGGGAGGCTGGACGAAGAGAGTGGAAAAAGGATGGAAAGAAATGGGCCAACGTTAAAGAAATTTAGGAAGTAGACATACAGAAAGTGATAATGTGGGAAGTCAGAGAGAGTGCAGTTTAGGAAACATTTGCATTCCAGGCATGGACAAATGGGTAGATAGATAGTAGCACACCTTCCTTGGAACAGGTAACTCAGGAAGAAAAGGAGCTTAGAAGGGTTGGAGCAGATGAAGTCAGAATGAGAATTATCTAGTTGGAGGTATCTGTAAGATCTCCAAATGGATTTGAGAGTCTACGGCTCAAGATGGGAAGTCTCAGCCAGAGTCATAATATTTTTCAGAGTGGCAGAGAAACACTAAAGGGAAAGATTTTTCTTAATTCCATGCATTGCCTACCTGGTTCAAAGATTAGCTATGAAAGGCACAGGAAAATAGATGCTATGGAATTAGAATATATTTGGCCCAGTTGTGTCTGAATGGGAATTATCCCCAGATTATTTGGTGAGAGATTACAGTAAGTCTTGGTACTCATGTTAAAGTGCTGTATGTGTTGTTTTGTATAATTCAGTTTATGTTACATTTATATCCCAACTAATTCCAGACAAGATTTTAAATAAGCTACATAAAACAGAGGACTATAAAATAAAATCACAGAAAAACCACATACAAGAAATCAAGATTCACATTTAGGAAGAAAGGCAGTGAAAGTGATGATTTTCTGATGGAAACTATTTGGAAGTCATAGATATTTACTCTGGATTTGATTATGGCTGTCTGAAAATCTGGCTATTTATTTGTATTTAAAAATATTTTCATTATTATTATAAAATTAATAAATTCTTTCATTTTTCAAAGTAGTGTGTGTACATTTTAGAAAATTTAGAAAATAAGCTAAAAAAAGAAAGAAAAACTACCCATAAGTCAATGATCCCATAGTATAGATTGCATGAGTTCAGGAATTTTTGTCAATTTCATTCATGATTGAGTCCTCAAGAACTAGGACAATGTCTGACACATAGTAGACATTTAATAGACATTGTTAATAATCGATTAAGAGATATCATGGTTTGACATTTTATGGTACTTATTTAAGAAATAATTTTTTAAAAATAGAAGTAACTTAGCAGTACTTTTTGTTCCCACAAACATGTATGAACCACCTTTGCATACTACAACCACTTTGTCAGTCATTAGGATTAGTCGCACAAAAAATATTAAATAGCCTTTTTCTTTAAAAAGCTAGAGACTTACCGACTTCTACTAAGCCTATTATGTAATAATGTTTTCACTTTTCCCTTATTATCCACTTCACTCCATTTTTTTTAATTCACTCAACAAATATTTACTGAATGTGGATATAGCAGTAAAATAAAAACAGATCAAGTCTTAGACATATAAGGCTTACATTCTAGAGGGTGGAGGCATAGATGATAAATAAACAAAGAAATGCATAAGTGTTAGGCAGTATTAAACGTTCTGAAGAGAAAATAGTATATGGCAAGAGGACAGAAAGTGATGGTTGAGGGAAGGGCACATTTTTAAAAACATGTGAGTCAGAGGAAAACTCTAAAATGGAGCCATTTCAGCAAAGGCCTAAATAGAGTGCAGAAATGAACAGTGTATTAATAGATAGTAGGGAGAAGAACATTTCAGGCAGTAGAAACATGCACAAAGTGTGTTTGAGCACCAGCAGGTGGCCAATGGGCCTGGAGCCCAGGAGCTGGGTAGTAAGAGCTGTACTTGCAGATGTAGCCAAAAGCCAGAATATATGAGGGGACTTCAAAAAGTTCATGGAAAAATTGAATTAAAAGAGCAAAATAAAAAATGTAAACTTTATTTTTAGTCTTCCACTAAAGCTTCACCATAAATTTGATGTTTGTTCTTGCCTCAATTTTAGCAGAATTCATGTTGCTCTGATAGGGGCTCTTCTCAAACTGATGTCTTACTCTTCTTAGTGCCTCAAATTAAGTCCTATTCACACAAGTTATAACAAGTTACTAGAACTTTTTTTTGGTACCAAAAAGGAAATCAAATCCCTGCATAGCTTTTTTGTTTTCATAATACACATTTTCCATGGTTTTTAAAAGACCCCTCATATAGGGATCTGTAGGCCCTGATAAGCACTTAGAGTTGTATCGGGTGTGGAATGGAAAGCAATTGATGAGTTTGAACAAAGGAATTACATAGTTAAACTTATGTTTCAAAACCATCACTCTGGCTAATATGTTCAGGACAGATACTAGAAAGACAAGAGTGGAATCAGAGAGTTCAGTCAGAAGCTACTAAATAACTCAGGAGAGAAGTCATGATGACTTGGATTAAGACAGCAGTGATGAGAGTAGGAAGAAGAGGTAGATTTAGGATATATTTTGAAAGTAAGCAGACAGACTTTTCCAGTAAATTGTATAAGAGACATGGGATGAACAGAGTAGTAAGGGGCTTTTGATTAGAATAACTGAAGAATGAAGCTACTGAGATAGGGGCCATTAGGAGAGGAACAAGTGAGAGGGTGGGAAAAAATCAAATTTGTTTGGGGGCATGTTAAGTTTGAGATGTCTATGGGACATACAGTAGATTTGATAAGTGGGTCACTGAATATTTGCATACGGAATGCCACGTGACAGGGTAAGCTGGAGTTATAATTTGGGGGAGAACCATCAAGTAGATGTTATTTACAGTCATGGACTGGAGAGCATTACCTAGAGACTGAGACAGAAGAAAGGAGGTCTGAGCAATGAGCCCAAGGTCACTGAAGCATGTACAGATCAGGAAGACAAGCAAGATCCTGCAAAGGTAAGTTTGTGCAGGGTTGCGCTGTGAATGTGAGGTAGGAATAGAGTCGGGAGAGAATGACAGAGCATAATGTGAAAAAGGTATTTGTACCTAGGGAATGTCAACTGTGAAACTAGTGTTGATAGATAGGTAAAATTAAGATTGCGAATCAATAATTAGATTTTGCAATGTGAAGGTCAAGAGAGGTTTTGTTGGTGCCATGAAAATGAAAGACTGGAAGAAAATAAGTGGAGAAACTGGTAATTCTTTTGAGGAGTTCAGTTTTAAGAAGCAGAGAGTTACAGTATTGCAATAGCCTCTAACTGGTTTCTTTGTTTCTACTCTTACCACTTTGGCTAGTTAAGGTAATGGTAGTGGCTCTAACAGACTAACCCAAATTAACCACGTTAATTTATTTGTTGTTCATGCAGTGTCTTAATTAGTAAGTCCTGATTGGCAAACAGCTTTTCTCCTAGTAGGATTTAAGGACTCTTCCAGAACTATTATCTTCAAAATAAGACTTCCAACGTCACTGTCATTGTCTGCGTCCACCCGGGAAATTAAATATCGCGGAGGATAACACATAGGAGGTTTTCGTGGGACGGACTTGAAAGTGTGGTACATCACTTCTGCTCACATTTCATCGACTAGAAATTAGTAACATAACCACTCCTAAATGTAGGGGAGGCTGAGACACATAGGCTAATTGTGTGCCCAGTAAGAAGACAAAACATGTTTGGTGACCAGGTAAGAAGAGGCTGTGTCACTTCCACAGGCACCTGGCCCCACAATTAAGTCTATGCCTCTACTATTTGCTGATGGAAAAAATTCTAGTAGAAAGGGAAATTCTAGTGACTTTAGAGTAGCAGGTCTGGGAAATGAAGAAGGCCTGGGATGCAGGCCAGAAGTGAAGGGATTGGTCCCATGCTTCACAAGAGCATGGATAATTCACTCTTTGTATTAGTAGGGACTGCAGAGCAGAAGGTTGGCAGATTTGGAGGTGAGAGTACAGAAAGTTAATGAGAGGAGCTCATTTCTTTGCCTGAAAATACATTCGAATGAGTCATTAAATATTTCTGTCTTTTATCGAAATTTTTCTGGGGCAGGATGAAGAAAAGGAGGATGGTTACGGTTTTATGTTTTAAAATTGTGTATGACAGTAAGTCAAGAGAACATATACAAAATACATGAAGCTAAATACTTCATGTGCTTTTAATAAACCACAAACAAAATTTGTCACTTAAATGACTGCAAAAACAATCCATATGAAGAAAATGTAAAATGATTAAAATTTAAAATTTAAGAGTACATATTCTTTCAGCCCTTGATGGTGTCATTTAGCAAATGATTGCTGAAATCCAACACTCAATGATGATCTCATGGCATGAAGAGTATGTACTCTTCTTATCATACTTAACTATTTATTTTTTAATCTATTATCTAAGAACTTTTGATTTTTAAAGTGAATGTGAAAGGAACCGCCTTACAAATAAGCTTTCAATCTATACGGTAAAGATTGTTCATGGAGATTTAAAAGTACTGAACAAATCAATAGCAAGAAAACAAGTAATCTGACCTAAAAGTGGTCAAAGAATCTGAACAGATATTTCTCAAAAAAAGACATACAGGTTGCCAACAGGTGTATGAAAACATGCTCAACATCAGTAATCACCAGGAAAATACAAATTAAAATCACAGTGAGATATCACCTCACACCTGTTACAATGGCTATTATCTCAAGGAGGAAAGATAATAATCTTTGGCAAGAATGTGGAGAAAAGGAAACCCTTGTACATTATTGGCAGGAATATAAATTAGTACATCTATTATGGAAAATAGGGTGGAAGTTCCTAAAAAATGAAAAACAGAATTACTGTATGATTCAGCAGTCCCACCACTTGTTATATAGCCAAAGGAAATAATGTTGGTATGTCAAAGAGACATCTGCACTCCAATGTTTACTGCAGCATTATTCACAATAGCCTAGATATGGAAACAACATAAGCGCCCACTGACATATGAATGGATAAACAAATTGCAATATATATATATGTATATATTATTCTACTCTCTATATTTACATATATATACAGTGTATGTACAATAGAAAATTCAGCCTTTAAAAAAAAGAAAATCTTGTCATGTGCAACAACATAGATGAAATTGGGGCACATTATCGTAAGTAAAAGCCAGGCACAGAAAGACAAATCCTGAACGATCTTACTTATATGTGAACTCTAAAAAAGTCTAATTTGTAGAAGCAGAGAGTACAATGGTGGTTGCCAGGGGCTGGAGAGGGCACGAATGTGAAGGGGAGAAATGGGAGATGCTGGTCAAAGAGTACAAAGTTTCAGTTAGACACGATGAGTACATTCTGGAGATCTATTGTACAGCATGGTTATTACAGTTTTTGTACAGTGCTTATATTGTATCCTTGAAAATTGCTAAGAGATCTTAAATGTTCTCACCACACACACACAAAATGATAATTATGTGAGGTGATGGATGTGATAATCAGCTTGATGGTAATCATTTTACAATGCATACATATATCAAAGCATCATGCTTTACCTTATAAATACATACACTTTTTATTTGTCAATTATGCCTCAATAAAGCTGGAAAAAAATACCAGACAAAAACTTGACAATCTCCTGTATCCCATCTACGCCTAATATTGCATAGAGTTAGAATGCTTTCAGAAAGGCTTAGCTGGGAGGAGGAGTGTAGAACTCTTTTAACAGCATTTCCAGGATTTTTTAGTGACTCATAGTTCTAGGCATTCATGTGAATTCCCAACTTGCATTTAAACTTTACAATCATTTAAAAAGAGAATGCCTTCCAACTTTTCATGATAATGAGATGAAAACTTCTTCATAGAAAGCTTTAAAATAGCATTAGTTTTGCATTCCTTTTCTCCCGTCCGCACATATTGATATATTCAATCACATTATTAGTGGAACTGTGTCTTGAATTTCAGAGGAAAAACAGCGAAAAACAGTTTGGGATGCAGAATATTGGCACCACTGAAAGATTAACTGGAGTTTTGCCCTCGTTTTTGGGAGATGCCATAATAATTCAGGTATTATGACATTTTCCTCATTGTTTTGATCTGATTTCCTCCCTTGGTATGTGTATTAGTCAGGTTTGCTTGCTAATAAGTATCTCATTAATTTCAATGGCTTAAACATCAAGTATTTATTCTCATTCACACTACATGTATGTTGCAGGTCAGGTAGTTTGAGCTCTACATAACTCTTCATTTTGGGACCCAAACTGAAAAGACAGTTCCTGTCAAAAATAAAATCAGATCAAGTTTAAAAATTTCAAAGTCTATTGCGCATACAAAACCTCATACTGAAAGTGTTAAGAAGCTCAGAGGCATAGCATTACAGGCTAACTAATGAAAATGAGGAAGTTATTTAACCTTTGTAATAACTGGTTATTACAATGGGGGTTTTCAGATAGCAGAGCATTGATAAAAAGCGATCATCTTATACCATTTTTGGAAGGCGATTTAAGTTTTATTCATGATTATCAGAGGAATTTACAAGAAATTGCTAAGTTTTGCTTGCATGGCCTAACTGGTTTTGTCTGCCCGGGGGATTTACAAGAGCTTATGGTCTCCATTTTATTTTATTTTAACACTCCTAAAAGAAACACACAGTTCCATTTAAGTATTCTGCTCAAACATAACATTTGGCAGGATACCTCATCTTCCATTGCTTAAAATATTTCATAAAACCAAGCCCAACATCACAGAGGCAGGAATTAATACTTTTCCCACAGGATACACTAAAGGTTTAATACAGAAGGAACAAATAACAGCAAAATATAATCCAACATACCACAGTATTATAGAAGGTGTGACTCTTATTTTTCAAGCTCAGATGTACAAATACAATATTTTTTACCTTCTATAATAAAATTTAATATGGATCTTTGGGTCCCCAGCTATGAGCAGATAGGACTTTATCAGTTTTTTTCTTTTATCAGGGTTCTTCCCATTTCTACTCAAATCTAGATTACATCCCTAATCTTCACTAGGTCAAAGTGTCTGGTAGCATATGGATCTCATTTTTTTTTGTTGTTTATATGGGATGTGGCTGAGACCATCAGATTAAGATCACTTCTTCATGCCTTTCAACTTTCTATACCTTTTATGCCAAACTTTGGACATGGATATTTTGTGATTTGTCTATGGTCTTGGTTGCCTAGGCACACCATGACACCATTTCTTCCTGAGAATCTTGCCACAACACTGTTGGTTTTTTCCAAGAAACAGGGTGTAAGCTGCTTCTGCACCTATATCATATGAAACGTTCAGATCTTGAAGCATTCCTGGTTTCTCCAGTCTAGGAGTAGATGCAGGCAGTCTGTCTGCCTTAAGATCCATGGGCTTCTTTGTTTGTGTCTTAGTTTGGATTTCCCAGGATGAGATCCTGAAACAAGGATTCAAATTCAAGAAGTCTATTTGGTAAGTGCTGAAAGTACCAATAGGAATGTGGGGAAAATAATGCAGAAAAAGGAAGACTGTCTAGAGTATGCTATTAACCCAGTGGGAGCCTGGAGCTGCATCTTACACAGAAATGCTGACAAAGGATTATCACATTGGAGGGAAGAGGGAACTGGGATATTTATACACCGATTCTTGAGAGGTTCTTCTATATCCTTAGAAGACGAAGGGAAACACACAAGTAAACCAATGACTCTCAGGGGTTTCTGGTATGGAGTTGATTCCTCCACACTTTCTGCCTGCATTTGTCATGGGGCAGTCAGGCTTTCTTCAGTTCTGGAGAAACAAGCCCTTAGGTACAGAGATGTAGATATTGCCATATCTAGCCCTAGTTAAATAAAGTTCACTGACAGGGTGAAGGTTAAGGGCAGGAAAAACACCTCTGCCACAGCTTGCATCATCTTCCATACACCCTGGCCAAGCCCTTTCTAATCTTTGGGAAAGACTTTTCCTTCATGTTTTTGGCTAAAACATTTAGCCTGATAAACTCTAATAAACTCTCTCCTTTTCCTAGCCTTGGCCTTTTGCAAGTCAAACAAGGAGAATTCATAGGCTACTTTGTTTTATTGCTCTGCTGTTTTCCCTAGTCCTTAGACCATGCCACCTTCTGATCCCTGAGGCAATGTCCACAGGGGTTACCTACCTGTGGAAAGGAAAGGAAAGGAAAATGGATAAGAAGAACAAAACAAGAACTAAAAGAAACACAGGTTATTATCTCAAAGTTGCTTTTGTTTTTTTTTGCAATCTTTTTATCTTACAGAGGTATAATGTGAGAGGGCTATGCATCTGGTAGACTAACTGCTAAATAACAACCCAATTTCTCAGTGGCTTAACACAATACAAGGTTACTTCTTGCTCACAGCGTAATGAAACACGGGCCCAATGAAGGATGTGGCTGGTGGGGACTGCGCCCCAGTCAGTGATTCAAGAACCCAGGCCCAGTCCATCTTGTGGTTCCACCCCTTCTGGGTTCTCAACTACATCTCCACTAAGTTTTCAGCTAGGAAAAAGCCTGGAAGGATTATGCATGAGAGGATTTTATGGATAAGTGTTAATTGGAGTTGACTTATTCCCACATTCTATTGGTCAAAACTCATCATATGGCAAATCAGTAAATCTAGTTTGTTTATATGCTTAGAAGAAAAAGGGAAACCAACAGTTTATAACTGTTTTGCCATAGTTACAACAGTCTTTGCCGCAGTGTGCCAACTGGTTTAAGAGCAAAGTACCAAACAGGGAATTTGAAGACATTAGTTTTAATTGCATTTCTCTACTACTATCACTATGATAGTTATCAAGTAACTAAGCTAGTTACTTGACATTCAGGACTCAGTTATTGACCTGGAAAATAGGGACAATAATATCTCTTCCACTTGCTTAGACTCATTGACTGTTGGAACCAAAAGGAGTATTAGAAATTTAGGGTACAGCATGCTTCTCCAAGCATGCTACCCTAAGCAAGCTGATACCTAAGACCACATGAATTGATTATTTGAGCAACACCAGGACCTACTGATAAAGAATCTCTGATGTAGAAGGGCTGTGTAGTATCTGCATTTTATAATTTTCTCAGGGCATTTTTATACATATAAAAATGTAAGATCCATTATCCTGGTCAAACTTTTCATTTTACAGTTAAAAAAATAAAATCCCAGGATAATATACAGTAACTCATCAGATAGTGCCACTTAGTATTAGACTAAGGCTGAAACCTCTTTCTTCTGTGTCACTACTGGATTTTTTTTTTCTAAAGTACTTTGTCCAATGAGGCTATTTTTGAGGATCAGACAACATAATGTATGTAAACACGTTTCCTTTGAACTATAATTCACCATATAAAAATATTATTTAATTTTGTAGCTCCTGGTCAACAAATATTTCCTTCAGTCTTTATCTAGCTTTGAAAATAACATTTTACTTTTAATAATTACATTATATTATGAAAGATTAAAAGCAAAAGGTGGGAACACTGAGTTAGTTCTGGAACTTAGAAATTTCCTAATTATTATTAGGCAAGTCTCTCCTTCCTAAAAAGTGCTGTAGACCAAGGTAGCCACAAGTGAATGTGTTTCTGTATGTTATCCACTTCCAGCCCGTCTTAGGCAGGCTCCCTGTCTCTAAGTTTTGAAGACTTCCTGTATCTCCCATCCACAAAACACAAACTCAGCCTTGGGTCTGTGGCTGATTTTACCTGAAGGGCCTCTTCTGGTCAGTACAACATCCTAGGCTTCAAATGGCTTCCTACCCTTCCTGCAGAGGCAGAGAATTTTTGCTTTTCCCTGCTGCCCAGAGGCAATGAATTCTGCCTGTGTCTAGGTTCATGAGAGGCTTTCTTCCTCCCTTTCCATGGCACACAGGTCTTCCTTGTACCTCTTCCTCAGAATCAGAAGCAGGGCATTTTTCCCTGGGCCTGGGGAGCTGAGCATGAGTGTGCTCACAGCTCCTCCCCAGTGGAGGAAGTCTCCACTTCCTGTTAGATGTGGGTCTAACAGGAAGTGAGTGGGGCTTCGCACCTGGCCCCCAGTAGATACCTTTCTCCTGCATGCCTCTCAAGGTCCTTTGCCCTCATCCCAAATCTTCCTCATGATGGAGGACCATGGAAAAGGGCTTGTGATAGAGTTCACACTCTATCACACTTTCCTTGTTTCTAGGACTCCTAGCTAATTCAAGTTATTTTCTAGGGCACACTTGGCCGTTTATAATTCATTAAAATTTTAGCTGATTTCATTTACCTTTTGTAAGATCTCTACCTGTCCTGCTCTCTGCTAAAGGTGAATTTCTCTCTTTCTTTCTCTCTGTGTGTGTGTGTGTGTGTGTGTGTGTGTGTGTGTAGTGTGTGGTATCTCTTTGAAGGGGCTTGTTACTCGGATTCAATTTATTTGGTTGCTTTGTGACCTCAGTGCTCTGATGGACTTACGAAAAGTTATGATTTTGTAGATTATTCAGCTTTTTTTAATTAGTGTGTGATCAGTATTCTCTGTGACTTTCTGCAACCTAAGCAGATGCAGAATTCCCCCTTATATTTTTTATTATTACTACTGCTGGTGGTGATACCAGTATCATAGTGTTGATAATATAATATAATATTACTGATAGTAGTAGTAGCATAGTAGTAGTAGTAGTAATAGTTTGTTGTTAAATTTGGCCCTGAAAGCCATTTGGTTCTAGGACACTTTCTATTTATAAAATACAAATATATTGTGATCCACTGTCAGCCTGACAGAGACATCACTGTGGACAGTTTAGAAACACTGTCTTGGCCCAGGTATAAATTGTTACTGTGATTTTATTCTACGTCCAGACTATTCTTAACCATTGCATATATTTGGGCTTTGTGATCTGCTCTGTGAGCTTCATGGTCTGTATTGTTGTCGCAGGCACAAGGAAGTCACATGTGGCCTGCCCAGCTTTGCAATATAGCCTGACTGAGGAAGCCTACACAGATATGCCCGAGGTAAGCCTAGCGTCTTCCAGGCCCATGGTAGCCTTTGTGGTAATGGCATATTTTACATAATGTTGCCTAGGTCTGAAAGACATAATGAGACTGAAGAGTTGAATTTGTATAGCAAGCAGGAGCGAGTACCCATGGGCGCAGCATTAGGGTGATGGTAGGAATGGGCTTCTCACTAGCCCATAGGTCACAAGACCTATAACATTACTGGGCTGTTGTAAGGTGGACTATGACTTTTAATGCTGTTTTGCCTACTATGCTCCAACATGAAGAAGAAGAAAGGGGTGGTCACGTTGAGCCCATGAGTTTACTCTGTGACCTTAGGTGATTTACTTAACCCTCTATTGTCTAAATTGCATCATCTATAAAATAGGAATGTTAATAATAATAATAACAATAATGTTTATCTCATAAGGGTATTGTGAAGACTAAGTGAGTTAATCCATGTGAAATGTTTACATGAGTACCTGCCATATATTAAGCCCTAAATAAATGTTAGTTGTCATTAAATAAAATGCAAATGATTTTGTTCCTTCAGATTTTGATATTTTCAAGTTTCCTATGGCTTTATTTATTGTTTTTTTCTTTCTGCTTTCTGATTCTTTTTTTAAATTTTTGAGATGGAATTTTGCTCGTGTTGCCCAGCTGGAGTGCAATGACATGATCTCGGCTCACTGCAACCTCTGCCTCCCGGGTTCAAGCGATTCTCCTGCCTCAGCCTCCCGAGTAGCTGGGACTACAGGCATGCACTACCACACCCAGCTGGTTTTGTATTTTTAGTAGAGATGGGGTTTCTCCACGTTGGTCAGGCTGGCCTCGAACTCCCAACCTCAGGTGATCTGCCTGCCTCGGCCGCCCAAAGTGCTGGGATTACAGGCATGAGCCACTACGTCCAGCTTCTGATCTATTTTAATAAAATACCTCTTCAGTATCTGCACCTTTGTGTCCTAAGTAATTTTCAAAAAGAAATTTATAAATAATCAGCTATGAAATTATTAACAACTATATTTATTCTTCAACATTCTGTTTAAATCCTTGTTTGGATATAGCCAAGAAAATGCCTAATGAAAACTGAGCATTTTTATGGAAGCAGAATGAGGTATAATTCCTATAACATATAGCAAATATATACTATTTGTTTCATTTCAATGGAAAATGTCTTGCTTACAGAAAATACTGTTAATCTTTTTAAAATAATGAAAGTGCTTATAAACTAAGAAAAGACAAAAGATATTAACCTAAAAGCTATTAAACTAAACAGTAATATCTGTTAAACATCATAGTATTAAAATCAATTTCCGTAGCTGCCAGCCACTTTGATCCCAACATTTTAGCTAAGAAGAGAACATAAAGGAAAGAAACATATGTGTCAGGTAAATAATAAATGAATGCAAGAGCAAGTTTATCAAAATATTTTCTAATACATAAAATATAGTTGAAAACATTTGCTCAATTCTTCAAATGGACTCCCTTGTCAAAAATGTTGCTCATCACCACTTTTGCATCTTTGAAATTTTCTTAGAAATTTTTGGTGTTATTAACACAACAAAGTTCAAGACAAAATAGATAAGTTATTTATAAAATGAATGAAAGCACTTGGTAATTTCAGGCAGCTCAAGGAAAAGGTCATTTGTTAATTCATTTATTTATCAAAGAAACTCCATATGAATGTTGTGGGCACTGTGCTAAGGAGATACATAGAAGAGTAAGATACACTGCAGGGTACGATGATGTTCTGCACACAAATAATTTGTACACCACCAAATGAAAGTTGTATCAGTGAAAATCACAGAAAGTGCTTAAGAAATGTGAATTTCAAAAATATGTGAGTTTCTGTTGAGAGACATAAGCACACCGAATTAATTTGATTATCAAAGTCAAATACTTTATTCTTTTATGTTATTAAGCAAATCTACTTTTATAACTGCCCTATAAATAGGAATCAGACAATAAAACTGAAAAACAGACTATATATAAATGGACAACTGAGAAAAGAAGATAGATGTGGTGAGGAACCAGTCTTCTTGAATCCCAGGTAAGAGGCAACATTCTAAAAACTGGAGGGACCCTTTAGTACCCCTACATGGCTTTGTAAAAGAGCTTGACCCTGAGTTAGTGTTCATAAAAACTGAGATAATTCTGTGAGATCTGGAACTGCTGTATAACTTTTTAGCTATTTCCTGTGAAGGTTTTCAGTGAGCTTCATGTGTAATGTAAATATTTCAAAAGGGCAGTTTAGTAAAACAAGAAATAGCCCAACTCTGTATTGTTTCAACATTCAATGAGAATAACTTATATTCAAAAGTTGTAGGAATTTAGGCATAGAGAAAGCTACTGTCACACATTTAAAATGCACAAAACGGCAGAGGAAGTAGAGGGAAATTTAAGAGCTGAGATCTGACACAACGAAGGTTGTGTTTCATCACAAGGAAGTCATAGAGTCTGAACTGGATTTTTTCAGTTGTTGAAACACTAGACAAGGAGAGACTTGGTATCTTTAAATCTGTGAAAGTAGATTGTTTCAAGAAATGCTATATTTTAAGACAATTTTAATCAAACCTATTTAACTGCCAGAAATATTTTCACTTGTATTAATATATTTAGAGATATTAAGATTCAAATCTGAACTGCATCCTTTCTTACTTGGTTATTTGCTCTTAATTAAAATGCTTTGTATCCTTTAATCCTTTCTATCCTTTAGTTTTTTGCTACATACAAAACTTCAAATCACGTAGAATTAGTGAGAATGTAAACTGTCTTTTATAATGGCTTTATTTTCATACTATTAAAATCTTATTAAAATGTGGAAATGTTAAAATATTAAGTGTCTGTAAAATGTGATGCTAATATTAATTTTGGAAGGTTTAATGTTTTGAAATGGATATTAATTGCTCTAAAGATTAAAGTGTTATTCTTTGATGTTTCTGGAATGTATTCATCCCTTGAGATATGCCATTACACACCTTTCTTTCCCAGAAATTTTGCATTTAGGGACATGAGAGTTTAATTTACAAAATTGACTATTTTTCTTTTTTTTAGCCATTAAATTTAAAATATGTCCTATCATCCTAATAAAATTTCTTTGGTCTCACAGAAATATTAAAGATGCTTATCTGGAGAACAAATTTAATTCAAAACATTTCTTATAATGTACTTATGATGTGCTCTACAATGACTTAGGAGTACCCCAGAAAATAAAGTACTCTCAAAAATTGACAATATCAATAACAGGATAATATACATGAAATAGATAATTACCCAAAATGTATAACTTGAAAGAAGGGTAGAATTTTGATTGGAGAAGATGATATTCCAAAACAGAAGATTCAGCATGACTTTTATGAAAAAAGTTTCAGCCTGTACAACAAAGAGAGACCTTGCCTCTACAAAAAATAAAACAATTAGCCAGCTTTGGTTACACATGACTGTGTTTCCAGCTACTCTGGAGGCTGAGGCAAGAGGATCACTTGAGCCCGGGAGGTTGAGGCTGCAGTGAGCCATGTTCATGCCACTGCACTCTACCCTGGGCAACACAGTGAGACACAGTCTCAAAATAAATAAATAAATAAAAGAAAAGAATAAAGAAAAAAAGAAAAAAGTTTCTTTCTGGGATAGGGAGAAGTGGGTCAATGTGTTAGGTAGGTAATTTAGTATCAAATTTTGGGGGGCCATAGTGGAAGCAAACAGAGGAAAGAAGTTGATTAAAAGGAAAAAAAGGCCTTATGATGGTCATGGAAAATTTTGACTGAAATGGGGCGACTGAATTAGGTGAATTTCAGAGTGAAGTTTCAAGAGAACATTAAGAATTGAAGTCACATTATTGAAGTCTAAGAAGAAAACAGTTACGACAAATGGTGGCAGCAGGAATAGCCCACTCATCTGAGGAAAAAGAAAATTAGGGTCAAAGAAAGTTGCAGAGTAAGTACCTGTGTGTGTGTTCAGGATAGATAATGCATTCTCTAAAATGTGATCAAATGAAAATCAAATATCCAACATGAATATATGGAATATACTCTTTCTCAAATATAGTGAATGAACACAATTATATGACTAAAAGCATTAGATAACCTTAGTATTTATTGTATCATGAATCCCTTTTATGTGTAAGCAGCCTTACCTTCTGAGGATGTAATCTTGATAGTAGATTTAGATTTGTTTTCTGGCACTAGGTAATTTCCAAGAACAATAATGTGCCCTTTATATCAGCAAAACTAAACAGTGTTGGGACAATTTGGTATAATTACCACTCTATAAACCAATTAAGTCTATGTTAGCACCTTCCTCCCCAGCTTCTACGGGACTGAGGTGCATGAATGCTAACTATTCCTATTCCTGGAATGTAGAGTATCTGTTTTGTAGTAGATGTTTGTTACTTTCCCTCTGTTTAGGACTTTACAATTTAGGAAATCCTCCTTCCTGACATGGAAGTGGTCAATCAATAGCCTTTAACATCCCCTAATTCCTCTCTCGATCCTACCCACCCAACACAAAAGTCATCCTCTGATTCAGCCTTGCCAATCAGATTCTTCACACCCCTAATCATAGTGATGGATGATTGGTTCAGCATAGTTAGACATGTGACCAAGTCATGTGTATTAGGCCATTCTCACCCTGCTATAAAGAAATACCTGAGACTGGGTAACTTATAAAAAAAAGACATTTAATTGGCTAATGGTTTGGCAGGCTATAAAGGAAGCATAGTGGCATTGCTTCTGGGAAGGCCTCAGGAAGCTTACAATCACGGCAGGTGAAGAGGGAGCAGACACTTCACATGGCCAAAGCAGGAGCAAGAGAGGGAGGGTGGAGGTGCCACATGCTTTTAAATGACCAGATCTCGAGAGAACTCACTCACTATCCTGAGGACTGTATAAAGAGTATGGTGTTAAACCATTCATGAGAAATCCACCCCCATGATCCAGTTATATCCCACCAGGCGCCACCTCCAACACTAGGGATTATAATCCAACATGAGATTTGAGTGGGAACACAGATCCAAACCATATCACCAGGATAATCAGAGTATTTCCAGAGCTTACACTAAAGATAGCTACAGAAAAGATGTATATTTCTATTTTCCCTGAGATTGCTAGCCTGAAAGGACAAATAAACCCAGAACTGCCAATTATATTTGCAATCATATCAGAGAAACATTCTTGAGAATGAAGCCAGATCAGAAAAAGCAAAGCTGAGAGATAAGGAGGGATAGAGCCCTAATTAAATTCTTTTAAATTCCTGGATCCAGCCATGGCTAAAATTTTCAGTTATATGAGCCAGTACATTCCTTTTCTTTTCATCAGTCAGCTGTCATTTGCTACATAAAAGGTGCAGCTTAACACAATTGAGGAGAGTAATTGGTCATAAGCTAAGAAAAAAAAAGTATGAACAAAGAATTGTTCTCTTCTCTGAATACCTAGAACACTTTACTCTTCATTTCTACAAGAAATGCATAACTCACTCGATCATGAGTTGTGGCCCTATGTGTACTTATTTTTATCTCTGGCACTAGAATGTGAGCTTTTTGAGGGCAAAGATAGTTTTTGGGTGTACTCTGACATTCTACCATGTGGCAGACACTGTAAACTGTTTAGCCCCAGTCATTCTAAGCACTTTCCTTTTGGTCACCTACCACTATGAAAAGGGACAAAAGTCAGCTATTCACACTTCTGGTCTTTCTGCAGTTAGGAGTGATGACATTGCCTAGTTTTGCTCATTGAGATATAATGGAAATCTGCTGGGAGAAATGTTTTGTTTTCCGATAAAACAAAGGATGTATTTCTGGCAATGCCTCTTTTTTCTTCGGGCCTAGAATATAAATGTACAAAGATGATGTCCTGAGCATATAATCATTAGAATCAGAGGACTTGGGTGATTTTATTTTCTACAGTTTACTAAGTATATGACCTTATGTGAGTCAATAATTCTCTAGGAATTTGTTTCCTTTTATTACATGTAGGAGTAAATAACATTCCATAAGTACTTCATGGGTTGGTGGAAGGATCAAGTTGGAAAATGCATGTAAATATATTTTATAAATTACAGGGTGCTAAACAAATTAGATAGTGTGTTGGTTTTTAACTGACTCTTAATTGCCCTATGCAGAGTTATACTGATATCATGTCCTTGTAATGTTAGCAACAGAGGCCTTTTAAGAGAATATTATTAATTATTTATTATATTAGTCCATTTTCACACTGCTGATAAAAACATACCCAAGACTGGGCAATTTACAAAAGAAAGAAGTTTATTGGACTTCCAGTTCCACATGGCTGGGGAGGCCTCACAATCATGGTGGAAGGCAAGGAGGAGCAAGTCACATCTTACATGGATGGCAGCAAAGAGAGCTTGTGCAGGGCAACTCCCATTTTTAAAACCATCAGATCTTGTGAGACCCATTCACTATCACAAGAGCAGCACAGGAAAGATCCGCACCCATAATTCAACCATCTCCCACTAGGTCCATCCCATAACATGTGGAAATTATGGGAACTACAAAATGAAACTTGAGTGGGGACATAGTGCCAAACCATATCATTTTTCCCCAGCCCCTCCCAAATATCATATCTTCACATTTCAAAACCAATCATTCCTTCCCAACAGTCTCCCAAAATCTCAACTCATTTCAGCATTAACTCAAAAGTCCACAGTGCAAAGTCCCATTCAAGGCAAGGCAAGTCCCTTCTGCCTATGAGCCTGTAAAATCATAAGCAAGTTAGTTACTTCCTAGATACAATGGGGGTACAGGCATTGAGTAAATACAGCCATTCGAAATGGGAAAAATTGGCCAAAACAAAGGGGTACAGGCCCCATGCAAGTCTGAAATCCAGTGGGGCAGTCAAATCTTAAAGCTCCAACATGATCTCCTTTGACTCCACGTCTCATGTCCAGGTCACACTAATGTAAGATGTGGGTTCCCATGGAACCCATGGGTTCTTGGGCCACTCTGCTCCTGTGGCTTTGCAGGGTACTGCCTCTCTCCTGGCTGCTTTCACAGGCTGACATTGAGTGTCTGCAGCTTTTCCAGGCCCATGTTGCAAGCTGTAGGTGGGGCTACCATTCTGCGGTTTGGAGGATGGTGGCCTTCTTCTCACAGCCCCACAAGGCAGTGCCCCAGTGGGGACTCTGTATGGGGTCTCCAACCACACATTTCCCTTCTGCACTGCTCTAGCAGAGGTTCTGCATGAGCACCCCGCCCCTGCAGCAAACTTCTGCCTGGTCATCCAGGTGTTTCCATACATCCTCTGAAATCTAGGAGGAGGTTCCCAAACCTCAATTCTTGACTTCTGTGCACTCACAAGCTCAGCAGCACATGGAAACTGCCAAAATTTGGGGCCTCCACCCTCTGAAGCAACAGCCCAAGCTATATTTTGGCCCCTTTTAGCCATGGCTGGAGCAGCCAGAACGCAGGGTACCAAGTTGCTAGGCTGCACAGAGCAGGGGGCCCTGGCCTGGCCCATGAAACCATCTTTTCCTCCTAGGGCTCCTAGCCTGGGATGGGTTGGGCTGCTGGGAAGACCTCTGACATGCCCTGGAGACATTTTCCCCATTGTCTTGGTGATTAACATTTGTCTCCTTGTTACTTCTGCAAATTTCTACAGCTGCCTTGAATTTCTCCTCAGAAAATGGGATTTTCTTTTCTACTGCATTATCAGGCTGCAATTTTTACAAACCTTTTTGCTCTGCTTCCCTTATAAAACTGAATGCCTTTAACAGCACCCAAGTCACCTCTTGCATGATTTGCTGCTTAGAAATTTCTCCCACCAGATACCTTAAATCATCTTTCTCAAGTTCAAAGTTCCACAGATCTCTAGGGCAGGGGCAAAATGCCATGAATCTCTTTGCTAAACCACAACAAGAGTCACCTTAGCTCCAGTTCCTAACGAGTTCCTCATCTCCATCTGAGACCATGTCAGCCTGGACCTTATTGTTCATTCACTATTAGCATTTTTGTTAAAGCGATTCAATGAGTCTCTAGGAAGTCCTAAACTTTCCCATGTTTTCCTGTCTTCTGAGCCCTCCAAACTGTTAACAACCTCTGCCTGTTACCCAGTTCCAAAGTCACTTCCACATTTTTGGTTATCTTTTCAGCAACACCCACCCTACTGGTACCAGTTTTCTATATTAGTCCATTTTCATACTGGTGAGAGGCAAGGAGGAGCAAATCACATCTTATGTGGATTGCAGCAGGCAAAGTGAGCTTGTGCAGGGCAACTCCCATTTTTAAAACCATCAAATCTTGTGAGACCCATTCACTATCATGAGAACAGCACAAGAAACACCCACCTCCATTATTCAATCATCTCTCACTGGCTCCTTCCCACAACCTGTGGGAATTATGGGAGCTACAAGATGAGAGTTGGGTGGGGACACAGAGCCAAACCATATCACTTATTTTGTATAAATAAACTTTGTTCTAAGGTAACATTACATTTAAGCAAAGTATAGCTTTCACTATATGAAAATCTTACACTGTTTTGTTTGAAAAATCACATACTTTTATAGTGATCTGTTTATATTCACCTGCTATAATGACAAAGGAACAAAAGGAATGTCTGCAAGTATTTTGTGATGTAATAAAACTCCAGATTCAGTGCAGTTATTCCAACAATGCACAAATGCTGACATTTAAAAGTTAAGTGCTGAATGATTATAAACCTCATGCTATTTTGATACTGTTACTTGAAAAGTAATACGAAAGGATCCTTGAATATCTATAGAATGATACCAGAAAATCCAATATTTGTGTAAAATGTTATAGGATCAGCTGTTTAAACAGTAGCCTGATTAAATATCAATACATGTTTTGAAAGCATTGTAAATTTTACTCTATTATTATCTCAGAACATAATTTTCAACTGGTAAACAGATTTTTTTAGAAAGCAACCAAATTATAGTGTACTGTGTCCTTGTCCCAAAATCTACGGTGTTCTACCAAAACATACTATGGAAAATAGCAAGCGCTTATCCTGCCTTGTCCTATGCACCAAAGATCTTAAAGGTCACTTATATGGTTTTAAAATAACTTCATTCCAATCAGGCAAAAGAATTTGTCTTTTCTTACTTTTACTCTTTACAAAACTTAAGTTCTCTCCATTAAGCATTGTCAAAAACAAATCACATATTAATATGACAAAATAAAAACTCTGAAAAAACATCTTATGGATGAAAACTTTTCTTCCTCTTGTCTAAACATTTTCTTGATTTACCATAAACTTATCTTGATTTCTTACAAGGTTGTTATAAATGACAATTTATAACAACCTTGTAAGAAATTTTTTAAAAAAAACTTTGGTCTTGTGAATTGTTATTTAAAAAGAAGACATCCTTAAATTATAGTTCTTTTAGGTTTAGGACATGGTATTATTGTCTTCTTTATTTAATTTGAAGCTTTTTGACTTAGACAAAATAGCAATTCAAATATGTATGATTATAAGATCTTCCATTGTAAAACTTGTATCTTACACATATTTTGTAACATCCTTATAATACTGAAATACTAGTCTGACAACTAGTAGTGAGTCGGTAATTATTTGACACATATATCAACATGATTCAGAAACTACTAATACATCTTATATGAAAATGACCATTATAAAAGTGAAAATTTGCAACAGAAATATTCTTTCTCTTTTTTATAATTTTTCTATTTGATTTTCACTTTGCTTCTGAGAGACATCATATTATGAATATCTATTAGTAGTATAAACTTTGAAATTTTATTCAGTCAACTCTGGTTGATATAAATAGATAAGTAAATGTGTAAATGGACTTTCAGAGCAGTGATAAGTGATTGAGGATGAATTTTTTTTCATTATTGATACTAAACTGAAAATCAATAGTGTTTTTTGCCCAGAGAGAAACAAAATTAAATCAATTTCAAGACTAAATTGGTATTTATCTTTTTTCAGTTCTGAAGAACTGATTTTATTTTTATTCATAAGAGAAATTTATTTTCTTATAATAAATTGTTTTCCAACTTGCACCCACCAGCCCCCTGACCTTCAATCATCCTAATAATACTAGAAGATACAAAATGTAAACCAGACTTATTTTTATACTAGTTAGCTTTGATATATACATAGTGTTAGAATCCTAGGAGAGATATTATGAGTATTCATATTTTAATGTAACACGTAAATATTTTATAAAGATATATTTAAAAATTGATTTAGTGTTTCTATACCATTTTGATATGTTCTTCTGCCAAAAAAAAGCAAAAAAAAAAAGAAAAATGAAAAAAATTAGTGTACTCACCAGACTGCCAAGAATTCTACTTATGAATCTATGCAATGCTTCTAATTTCTAATGGATTGCTTTTGTAACTTTTGGAGTATTGCCATTGAGTTTTTGACAATTGAGAAATTGACAATAAATTTCCCTTAATTTATTGTCAGATGGTTTCTAGTGGATTTATCTTAGTGGTTTGCTGAACTTCCCCCAGGAACCTGCTCGGAAGTCACCTGAGCCTTAGCCAGCAGAGGACTCTTTTGATCCATGTCCTTAGGCTGCTGAGCTCAGCTCAGGGAATTGCTCCATCCAGACCACCACAGCTCTTCCAGGTAAGACCATTCTACTGCCAGAGAGTTGCTGGAGCTCTCCCAGCACATTGGCAAACTCTGACTCCTGGACTGGTCCCAGTGAACTGGCAGAGTATAATCAGTTGGCTGCTGGTGGTGGAAATGTGGCCCACACTACTGAAAAGATGACACCTTCTTCTTATGAGGCAATTTGGTGATGCAGGGAAAATAATGTAGTCATGGTTATAACAAAATAGTGCTTAGCCTGGGGAAAGCAATTGCTCACTACAAATCTTAATAAAACCACAAACAAATTTACAAACTAGAGCTGAATTACAGATACTGCATTACATTTTTTCTTTCCTATTCATTTTTTTTCTAGGGAATTTGTCTCGAATTTTAGTCCACAACTCTACCACCAAAACACATCTTATCATTTTAGATTTTTTTTTTTTTTTGGTGAATATTGAGTTACAATTGAAGTGAACACTTTTTACTAGTATTGTTTCTACATTTCCACAGATTTATTAATTAGTAAAATAGAATTTCCACAATTTTATTTTAGTTTGATTAAAATAATTTTAAACAAGCCTTTAGTAAGCATGAGTTGGGCATTTTCTAAAAGTCCTGGGCCGGAACAATTCACTATTCCCTGGAGTTTCCTAGTAAGTTATCTGAACAGATCCTGAGACAATTTAATTAAACAGGATACTTAATAGGTCAAATAACTAAATCCTCTTTATGTCCATTTTCAGAGGCAAGAATGCTGATACTACCCAACAACTCTACCTTCTCTAGATCCCTCTATTTTTTTACTTGAAAACTAGTAATAAAAATACTATGATAAATATAAAAGAAATCCAACAACCTATTACCACTACCTATAATTTGAAGATTTATCTTTGGTGTCAATCCATATTACATTGGGGTTTCAAACCCATAAATAGTCCCAATAATATGTACTATTGGTATTTAAGTTTTGTTTTAACTTTTTATTTTTACAGTATTTCAGACTTATAGAAAAGTTCTGAGAATAACAGAGAATTCTCTTAGACCCCTTACCCAGATTTCCCAAATATTAGCTTCACATTTTCTTCACAATTCTCTTTCTGTCTCTCTAAAATATATGCACGTTATTTCCTTTTAACATTTTCAAAGTAAATTGCAGATGGATCCCTTTACCCATAAATACTTCTATTTGTTTTTCTTAAGAGCAAGGTCAGTCATCAATTGGCAGACTTTATAGTAATAATTATTGCAGACAAAAATCACAAATGGATGGTAAATTAGTAGGCAAAAGTATGATGAGAAACAGGATATATGCATATAAGACCATAGAGTCTCAGAATATCTATCTCTCCAATAAAGATTTTGCCTCTATGCAAAGAGCAGCCTGGCTTCTGTCCCTGAATTCTGGAAGTTAACCTCTAAATTCTTGGAATGTTCTGTGCAATAGGCATTTCCTTGTTATTGATGGGGACCTTTGCACCATACCACCTCTGATTGCTCATGCTATCCATGTAACTCATGGTGAGCTCCTAGTTTTTGCTAAGCAGATGACTCATGGTGGGGGCTGCTACCTAGAAGCCCAACCATGGGATTAGAGGGAGAAAGGGAAGAGGCCGGAGATTGGGTTAAACCATATGAGCGATGATTCTATCAGTTGAGCTTACATCATAAAACCCTAGGAAAAATTCTGCACCATGAAGGAGCTTCCCTGTTTGGCAACATTCTTTTATTTATTTATTTATTTTTATGTTTATTTTTAATTTTTTTTTTTTTTTTGAGACGGAGTCTAGCTCTGTTGCCCAGGCTGGAGTGCAGTGGTGCGATCTCGGCTCACTGCTGCAAGCTCTGCCTCCCGGGTTCACGCCATTCTCCTGCCTCAGCCTCCCCAGTAGCTGGGACTACAGGCGCCTGCCACCACTCCCGGCTAATTTTATTTATTTATTTATTTATTTATTTTTATTTTTAGTAGAGACGGGGTTTCACCATGTTAGCCAGGATGGTCTCGATCTGACCTCGTGATCTGCCCGCCTCGGCCTCCCAAAGTGCTGGGATTACAGGCGTGAGTCACCGCGCCCGGCCGCAATATTCTTTAACTATTGTCACACTTCCATGCTGGAAGAATCATGTGTCCTTGCAGACGATGAAAAGTTTCTGTTTGGAATCTTTCCAGGCTTCGCACTTATTCACTACTCTTGACTGGTTCTAATTTGTATCCTTTCCTTATAATAAGCTGTAAATATAATATATTTCAGTGATATCTGTGAGTCTTTCTAGCAAATTATTGAACACAAAGGTGGTCTTGGGAACCCCTGAGTTTGTAGCCTGCCAGTCTGAAGTGAGGGTAGTTTAAGAGACTGCCTAAATTGTGCTTGATATCTAAAGTGAGAACACTCTTGTGGAGATTGTTTCTCAGAGTTTGCAGTTTGAGAAACTCATTGCATTTGGTGTCATAAGTCTTCAGCAGACTTGGCAGTTTGAAGAACTGTGTCTTTAACCTTGAGTTTGGCTTAACTCTGGATAGAAATAAGGATTTTTTTTTCACCAGAGAAAGCTGACAGACACCACCTTCACCAAGTGACCAAAAGTCGTATCTCCTACGATGACTAACATTGATCATGTACCTCCTCATATGGTATACTAGAGATGGCACAACATCTCTTCTGCATTATTCTCACCAAAAATGCTTGAACTTTAATTTAATCATGAGAAAACATCTGATGACCCCAATTTAAGGGGTAGTCTGCAAAATAACTGGCCAGGACTATTCATCAACATGAGACACTGAAGGAGACTTCACATCTGCAGACACAACTAAGTGCACGTGGGATCTTGGGTTGTATTTTGGACCAGAAAAGCGATTTAAATAGGAACATTGATAAAATTTGATTAAGGTCTGTAGATTAGTTAATAGTTGTATCTATGTTAATTTTCTCATTTAGAAAATAATATATTTAGGTAAGATGCTATCATCATGTAAAGGTGGGCGAAGGACTTGTAGGAATTCTATTTCTTTCTACTCATTTGTTTTCTGGCTCCTAATTCTCCACACTTTGTAACCTTGAGTATGTTATTTAATTTATCTGATTCTCAGTTTTTTCAAGTGGAAAATGGGAAATTTAATACCTATTTTGTAGTTTTTAAAAATTGTGATAAAATGCAATAATATATTTGAAGCACCTACCAGAGTCCTGGAACAAACTAGGGCCTCAACAAATGTGCTTTTTCCTTTCAGTTCCCAAAGTCAAAGCCTTATCATGTGAGGGCCAGTCTCATGCATCTGCGGAGTAGACTGTAACTCACATGACATGATTTGCCATCTTCTCAAACGTATCAGCCTCCGAATCCCCAGGAATTTCCTTCTACGACTCATCCCTTCATGCTTATGCATTCCACATCCCACCATGTTCTATTAAGACACACATGCATTACCTGAGTAAAGGGCCAACACAATTCATTATCATTTTTTGGTTTATGTAATGATCAGATTATCTGGGCATGGGATTTGGTGAAGAGTTTGAAGAGGGCAGGCCTGGAAAGAACTTCTAGTGGTTACTTGAGCAGACAGGTGATCCTTCTAGTCCCTGAGGACCCGGAAGACAGAAAGATCCTCAAAACCAAGTTAGATGTGCAGAGAGAAGGATGAGAAAGAACCAATATTAGATTCTGAAGAGTTTTTACATTTGTCTGGACTAACATGAGCGTGACCCAAGATTTTGTGTACTTTCCTTTTTTCTTTCCTAAAAGTAAAAATTGCTGTCCTTTTCAGTGAACACTTCTGCTTTCTCCTAGGTGCTCTAAGCTAGATATGAAGGTGAGGCCTAGAGTAGAATGTGACTAAGGAAAAACACTAGGGAATTATGAGAAAGCACCATCTACCCTGGTCCAAACATTAGGCTACAGGGTGTATGATGTGTTGACTCTCATAGAATCTACTGCTCATAATTGCACTCTGTCATTAACTTTTTTGTTTTGCCAGCCGTAAGCCTTTTCTGCACAATTATTTTTATAATTTTAGAGCCTAGAACAGTGAATGACACTTAAGTTAGGTGGATGTGATGGTTAATTTTATGGGCCATGGGGTGCCCAGATACTTGGTCAGGCATTATTCTGGGTATTTCTTTGTGGGTGTTTTTAGGTGTTATTAACATTTGAATCAGTTACCTGCATAAAACTGATTGTCCTCCCTAATGTTGGTGGGCCTTGTCCAATCAGTTGATAGCCTGAATAGAAAAAAAGGTTGACTGACTCCTCCAAGTAGGAGACAGCTCTTCCTGCCTGACTGCCTTCAAACTGGGACACTAGCTTTTTCTTGCCTTCAGATTTAAACTGAAACATTGCCTCTTCCTGGGTCTTGAACATGCCAGCCTTCAGCCTGTAACTACACCATTGGCTCTTCTGGGTCTCCAGCTTGTCAACTCACCCTGTAGGTCTTAGGACTTGTCAGCCTCCATAATTGGGTAAGACAATCTTTATGATAAATCTCTTTAAATACACACACATACAGAGACACACACACACACTCATCCCATCTGCTTTGTTTCACACACACACACACACACACTCATCCTATTTGTTTTGCTTCTCTGGAGAACTCTAATACAGTGGTCAATGATTTTTTGTTGTTGTTCTTCAATCAATGAATGAAAAAGTAAATCAGGCAAGGTAAAGTCACCTCATCAGCAAATGGTCTGAGGTAAAATGGCCAGTGGATGGTAGAAGTGGGATTTGAAGCAAGGAAGTCTGAGGCCAAAACTTAACTATTCAGCCGCTGAAATAAAGGACTTAAAAAAAGTGGAACCTATGGTCTTATCTCACCAGGATCTTAAAATACAGGACATAAAAATACTAGAAATCCAATTTTGAAACTTCATAAAAGGGGGTGAAAATACACTGTCAACTAATCAAGTGTATTTTCCGGACCAGGAAGGAGCCTTTCCTGATTGCCTGTTAGTGTGCAGGTGCTTCATATTTATCCCCTAGCCCTCCCCACACTCCTTCCTGCATTCCACTAGAGAGTCGGGCACTCTCAGTGGCAGGTAGGGTGCTCAGGAGCTGTCCTCCTCAGAGCCCGCATCACATTTTATTACAGGGAGTCCTTTCTAATTCATAATCTATGTCTAGTGGATTGAAACCCCTTGAGGGCAGGCACCATTCATGTTTGTAGATCTAGTGCCTAGTGGAGTGAAATTAATTTGCAAAATGAATAAATTAACTAGATATTACACCTACCTTTACCACTGAGGAATAGTTAAAAGTAGAAAAATAAACAGAAAGGCTATGGGTTTTGTTCAAGTGACATGGTGAGTACCCCAGGGAATGAACAACGATCATGGGCCTGTTTGCATCTGCATCTTGTGATCTTCAGGTGAACTTAAGCAAGATGAAAACAATGTGGTGAGGTGAAGTAGAAGCCTGTGTCAGGGCTGAAAGAAGTGGGTGGTGTAAAGTCATAAAGGTTCCTTATTCTAACTGAAAAAAAATAAAAACAGGCTTTTTGGGGGGTTTGTTTTTGTTTTTGTTTTAACCTCAGGGATATGAAGAGTAAGAAATGGAAACAAGCGAGCCCCATGGAGAGTTCGGATTAATGTGCAGTAATTGCATCACTGATATCTGTGTCCAGTCACAGTTGGCATTCAAGATTCTGTTGACTTTTACTGTTGAAGGCTTCCTTTAAGGGAAGCAAACACAAATAAAAAGGCTGCCTCTCCACTGTAGCAAAGCTAAGTAAGATCACTGTCCAACCCAGGATATCCAAATTCATGGTCAAAAATCCAAAAGGTAATGTGGTGAGTTTCATGTTTAAATTTACTCTTGGTGACTGGCGTGGAGCCTCCTTTTCCATGTCGGATTAACTAGAGGTTCACCCTGGTCCTCCTGGGCCCTCATACTTCCCCACAGGGCTCATCCAGTGCTTCTGGAGCAGCAGGGAAGCTTTGCCACAGGATCCAGCATCTCAGGGCACAGTATCTTGCACGGCTGACTTGATCTCACTTTCTTCCTCGGAGCAGCTGTGTGGCAATTCAGAGGTGAAGAGGCAGATAATTGGACAGTGGAATTGAGTCCTGTGTGATACAGAGCTAAAAAAGAAATTCCTTCAGTATCAACAGCAGTGTGGAAAGAACCCAACAAACAAAACTGTATGTACAGCAAATGAAGCCAAAGGGTGGCTTGAGAACAGTGGAGTTCTGCTTGGATGTGACGAGACCACCAGCCAGAAAGCTCAGAGGCATTACTCATGATGCAAGGCTGCTGTCAAGTAATGATTTAACTTAAAAATGCCATCTATTCTTTTCCCTACCTGCCTACTCAGTACATTGCAAATTAACATGAAAAGTGACTTCAGCACAAATTGTTTAATTTGTTTTTGTCAGGGTAAGTAGTTTTTAATTTCTGCAGAAAATTTCAGTAAAAGAAAAATATTTTCTGAATTCTGACTCTCTGGAGTGATCATGTATGTTGCCTAAGTTCACAGATAAATTCTTGACCTTCTATCTAGTTCATTTGTGCCTCATCAAAAACAATACTTATTGCACCTTAAGTCAGCCAAACACAAACAGAAGTCTGGCACACTGAATAGCCATGTATTTAGAATCCCTGGATAATGGGAGAGCAGAGTATATTTGTTAAGCCATATTTATAGAATTTACCTTACAAATCAAATGATAATTGTTATAAGTGTTCTGTGGGCAAGGCATTGTGCTAGGCACTGTGGAATATATGAGATAGAATTTCACAATATCTGACTCAATATTTTTTCTGATTTATTAATCAAATTTCATTTGTTGTTGAAGAAGTCTAGTTAATTTAAAGCAAAATTAATCACAAATTTACAAAATTGATCAGACTCTATCTTGTCCAAAGATGAAAAATACTAATATTCCAGTATTGGTGTCATTGTTGAGAAGTAAACACACAAAAATGGAAAACAAAACAAAAATGCAGCTCATTTAATATGCTGCTTAATTTAATCCCAAAATTTAATTTATTAGATAAACTTTAATAATGAGCCCTTTCTTCCTAGAACTTGGTACCAAATTTTATATATGCATTTTCAACATTGTACATATACATTTTCAACATTGACTTCTCACATGACAACATGAGGCTTTAAAATACCCTGATGGACCCACAAACTGTAGTATGCCAAAACCACACAAAATAGATGTATTTGTTTTTATCACTTCCTTAACAAATTACCAGGAATTTAGTGGCTTAGAACAACACGCTTTTATTATCTCACATTTTTGTAGGTCAGAAGTCTGACATTGGTCACACAGGGCTAAAATGAAGGTGTTGTCAGGGCTGCCTTCCTTTCTGGAGCTTCTGGGACAGCATCCGTGTTTCGTCCTTTCTTATTTCTAGAGGGCTTGCATTCTTGGCTTGTGTCACTTTCCCTCCATCTTCAAAGCCAGCAGTGTCACAGCTCTTTCAAGCTTCAGCTCGTTACATCCCCCTCTGATCACAGCATGGAAATGTTCTCGCTTTTAACAACTCATTCAATTAGAGTGGACCCACCTGGATAATCCAGGATACTCTCTCGATTCCAAGGATCCTACCCACAACCACATCTGCAGTCTCCTTTGCCATGTACACATTCACAGGTCCCAGGGAGGAGGACACAGACATCTTTGAGAGGGGCCCTTAGGCTGCCTACCACAGTAAAGCTTTTTGTTTTTTTTGATAGAATTTTAAGTTCTAACGCATACACATGACTCTCTGCTATTTCAACTCATTTTTATTCATTCATTCATTCATTCCTTCATTCACATATTTAGGAAACATTAACAAAACATCTATTATAAGTAACATACAACTGCAGATACAGACAAATTAGTTTAGTGACTCTTGCCTGTTCTGACCTTTGGTTTTCTATCTCCAGGCTTGTGTTGGAATTGTTCCCTCTGCGAGAGATACCACCTTTTGTCTAACACACATAAGTTCCCAAATAAATTTGTCAAGACTCATTTCAAATACTGCCTCCTCTATAAACCCTCACTCCCCCGCTTTTTTTTTTTTTTAATAATCCCAGCTGGAAGCAATCTCATCTCAACTTTTATAATACTTGCTTTTACAATTTAATGACATTTTAGCTTGTTTGTAGTTATTTGTATATATTCCTTTCTTTTCTTAAGGATCATAAATTCCTTTAGATCACGGACCATTCACATCTTAATACAGGAGGAACCAAGCATAGCAATCGGCATTTACTGACATACTATTGATGTGGAAACTTTCTTTGCATAAATATATTTGTTTATTCTTGATACTGTAGAAGATACATTAAAATAATTTAGTTTAGTTCCAACATTTTACCATATTTCTACAGGAATAAAAATTGAACAAAGAAGAACAAAGTAAATTAATTGGAATTTAAGGCCCTCATAGTAAGAAAAACCATGTGATCTGCCAATTTATGAAGCCAAAATGGAGAATTATGGAGAAATTTCCCTGCAGATCTCTTGCTGCTGCCAAAGCCAACAGCCAAGATGAGGTTTATAGTCACTCATATTTTTCAACGATGTGTCTCACATTGCCAATACAGAAATGCTTCTTCTGTGACCTTGAAAATGGTCTCTTTATCAGTTTCCCACCTAGTAAAATTACATTCTTTTCTTTTACGGTAAGTTTTCACCCAAATCTCTAAAATACATTTCTATTGGTGGAAAAACACCATACCTTTTTTTCCTCTTCTAAATCAGAAAACTGAAGCAATAATGAGGTGGGGGCTGTCTTTCAGACGTGTACTCTATACAAATTGCATTTGAAGGATCTCTGTGAACAACCATTCCCATTCACATTCATTCTAACACTTGTCTCTGCTTTGCTCACCTGTTGAAGATTGTTCATGTCATGTGTTCTGTTTTCTTGAATATCATTTTGAGTAAATTATGCACTTTTATCCACTTAAGAACATTTATGTGGGTGTCCATTATTTTTTTCAAAATGTGTGTCTAAATAAGGCACATTTTAAAATTTAAATTCCACCCTTAATTTAAGAAAACAGTTAATTGTCCGACGTTGACTCATATTTTTATTCTTGCTTAATTGAAAATGTATCCTGCTAAGGTTTTGCCAAGGCAAATAGTTTCATTTTGATAACAAACTAAGAATTTAGAAAAAGTTCAGGATACTGGGCAGTAATGGCTGTCTAGATCCATATTTGAAGATCATTTTTGGAAACTCAAATCAAAAAGAAATTAACCTTTGGACTTTGGTGTCAGACTTATTTTTGGCTCACATACTAGCTCTGCCACTAACACTAAATATGCATCCTTTAACTGTTTATTCTTCAGTTCCCTGATTTGGAAAATAGAAATAATAAGATCCTACCTCATAGAAATGTAAAGAGCCAATGAATTAATGTAGGAAAAGTGCTTAGATAGTGCCTGACACACAGGACTAATTAAACTGTAGGTACTATTTCATCTTGCCGATAAAACAATGCCTTTCTTTGTCAAATAAAATATTTTCAAATGGCAACAAATTAAATGAAAATATATTTACCAAATTTGAACTATCTTGCTATTGATTAGATTTATGAACAAATGTATTGGAAGATATGTTTTGGATTGGTTTTCATTTTAGACAGGGAGATAATTTTACTTATTACAAGGAAGTAAAACAAGTAAAATTAACCTGGATTCAGAAAAAAGCCATGCACAGACATCTTGATTTTTCATTATAGGTACAAATACTCATAATGAAACTCCAAGCTCTGCACAAACTTTTAATGTTATACTCTTAAATGGATCATATTAGTGAAACACCATCAATAACAACAAATTTAAAGACAACCAATTTGCTTTATCAATATGAAGTTGATAAGGTGTCTTTGATCTTTTAGATGTCTGTACCATTACTTTTTTTAAAAAGTTAATGAAATATATCCCCTTTTAAGAAGGAAAAAAAAAAACAAAACCCTGTTCCTTGATAAGAAAAAAAAAAAGAAGAAGAACCCAACAACTCCAGTTTTTATGTTGTGCCCTATCCAGCTGACACTGTCCTTTTGGAAAGCCAATGACTTGTTAGTACCCCTAGCAGCAGTGTGAACAGATGCGTCCCTGACAGGCGATGGATGGTCAGGGTCCATCTGGCCAGTGCAGCTCGGACAGAAATGATGTATACAGCTTCATCAGCGAATGACTGTCATCAATCCTGGGCCATGGATAGCGTAAATGACAGCTATGCTGCAGCTGAGACCCCAGGTGTGAGACTGAGGAGGACTGATTTAAGAATGCTGGGTAATCAGGAATGTATAGGCTTCTGGACTTTAATTTGTATCTTTAACCTCCTATAAATATCCTGCTATACTGTAGCAGGTATGTGTTTTTTAGTGTCTCATCACAAAATTAGCTTCAAGATGACGCCTGTTCCTTGCTCCCTTTTAACTACTGATGACTTCAGTTTCCTTCCTCCATGACCAAATGTGTGATGTGTCCTGGCTGCTGTATTATGTGCCCACAATTTAATTATTACCTCATTGATTTTTCATGTATTGCAATTTTCTCTTCTTTAAGTCACAGTGGCTTTCCTGTTGGGGAGATGTTTGTTTTTCTTTATAAGATTTCCTTATGGAATCAATTGAACTATAAAAATGTTTTTTGTTTGCCTTCTATCCTCCCTGATCATGCTTCCATACCTCCTCAGGAATGTTGAATTGTAGTAGTTTGGAGGTAAGCCTGTCTGTGCAGACTATCCAAAAAGGAAACTTCTCAGTTGGTACAAGATTTTAAAAAGGAAACAATATTCTGCTGCTTACTCACCAACAAAAGGTACCTGGTTTTTAAATGGTCTCTCTTTAGTATGCATTAAAGATCATGCATAATTTGCATCTATTAGCATTTTATTATACCACTGGCACTGGGGAAAAGAAAATGAAAACAATTATTGTATCCTCAGAGGACATTTCTTTACTTATAACTATTTTACAATAAATCATTTTTGTTTATCAGCTTACTGGATGCAGCAAATGCAGAAACACTGGAGACTGAGAGGGTTCTAAAAGCCTAGGAATTTATAGAGTGGCTCCACATGTTTTTACTGAAAACTCTTCAAATACTTCTAACTCATTAAAATGAATTATGTCAATTACCACCAGTAGATCTGGAAAACATTTGAATCTGATGGACGAGAATTACTCCCCATCCCCCCCAACATACGCACAGAAATTCAGCTCTCCCTACTCCAAGAAAGTTAATGCAGCTTAAACAATATCTGAATAAAAAATAGGTCAACTAACAAGAATTCCCTCCTCAAATGAGAATAAAGTTGATTCTCTGATAGTCTGACCGTGAATTAGGGAGTCAGAGGTTTGGAGGAGAAACTCCAAACTGTCAAGATCTGTCAAGAGACAATCTGATCTGTTTGTTCCACTTCCTTCAGGAAGGATTTACTCAAAGCATCACAGACCCAAGAGTGGTTATTTTGTTATTAATACACTCATAAGGAGAGTAGGACAAGAAATAATGGTACAAACTCTTCAGGCATCCTCCCCACAGATTTAAAAAACATGATATTTCTAACATTCTTCACTGGTTCACTGGTCTTGACAATGTCCAAGCAAGCACTACAGTGCTTTTTTTTTTTCCAGAAAAGAAAGAATCCATCTATTTTTTTTCTTTTACTTCTTATAAAGGTGACTTAAGTATTATTTTAGTGGCTAATGCAAAACTCACTGCATTCTACTATAAGTATTGTAAACGAAAACATATAGTTACGTAAAGTCAGAAGCAGAGAAAAATGTCCGAATAAGGCTAAAATGTTTTGGAGACAAATTTTAAGAACATGAGGTGTCAAATAGTGAATTTAAAAATAGCATTAGAATACCAGAATCACCACATTAAGTTAGTATTCGTGATAGTGTTGAATGAAAGAGAGAGAAAGAAAGGGAGAGAGAAGAAATATCACTGAATTAGAAAAAATCTATATGTAGTTTGTTTTCAGGCCAGAAAAACATCTTGAACATAGCTTTAAGGATGGAATAGTAGATCTGTCACTACTAAAGATAACATACCAACTAATGCCTGCAGTTTGGAATCAAAACTGAATGAATTAATAGAAGTCTGCTTATATTACTGAACACAAATATAAAAATTTATGTTTTTAGGATGCCAATAATAAAATCAAATGATTGGCCAGGCGCAGTGCCTCACACCTATAATCCCAGCACTTTGGGAGGTCGAGGTGGACAGATCACGAGGTCAGGAGTTCAAGACCAGCCTGGCCAACATAGTGAAACCCTGTCTCTATTAAAAATACAATAAATTAGCCAGCTGTGGTGGCAGATGCTTGTAATCCCAGCTACTAGGGAGGCTGAGGCAGGAGAATCACTTGAACCTGGGAGGCAGAGGTTGCAGTGAGTGGAGATCACGTCACTGCACTCTACCCTGGGTGACAACACAAGACTCCATCTCAATAAATAAATAAATAAATAAATAATCAAATGATTAAAGAGTTTTGTTGTTTTTTAAAAAATAGAATTAGTGTCATAGTTCTTAGTGGTGGTCTGTGGCTCACCAATATTTTATGAGCTTAGATATTTAGTAAAAGTGGATTTCTTACAATAAAAAAATGGTAATTTTTGACAACAAAATGTCTTGACTTTATGAATGTGCTAATTGTTTGATTTGGCCTCAGACATTTGTTATTTAGGCACAGCACAGCGCATATAATTTCATTATGACAAATGTAGATTTTGGAGAACATAATTTAATAGACATTTATGGACAATGAAATGCTTATACAACTCTTTGCAACCAAATGTATCCATAATTTCTATACTGAGGATTTTCACTGTACGTCTATTAATAAGAATTAATATTTTCATCTAAGACCTTAAACATTGTTTACTAACTTTGGACCAATGTCTTCTGTCTGTCTTATCAGTAGATTGGAAAATGGCTTTTCATATAATAGACATTCACACCTCAAGGAGCTAGAGCAGCACATTTACAGATACACTTCTGCTAAGGGTCATCCCCCTGCCCTTGTTCTGCCACCTTCATTCTCTAAAATCAAATATGGATAAGGATCAAGAACAAACAGCAGAATTTTCTAGAAATACAATTTAAACATTTGATTCTGTTGGTAAGTGACGTTTTCTGGGATCTTTTCCTCTTTGGATTGCTTCTTCTTTCTTTTGGTATTTCATGAAACTGTTGTTATATCTGAGATTTGGTGTTTTCTCTCACTTGGAAGGGCTTTCCTCACCTAGACAGACCTAGTAGGACTTAGTAGGACAAGGGTCCATGGAAAGGGAGACACTAAGCTCATAAAAGCTTGTTTCCATTATTGGCAGATGAGATCTTAGTGACACCCTGGTACACAGTAGGTCATGAGGGTAAGGGACAATATATGGATGTAGGGCTAATGTGTCTGCTACTAATAGCACGTCTTTTTGCCTGGAGTGTCTCACTTAGGATCATGAGCTGGCAGTAGGTGACTGATGAAGAATTTCAGATTTCAGGCAGTACTAATGCTTTGTTTCTCTATTTGAAAATGAGGGAAAATATCCATTTTTCAGAAAGCCCGAGGTGTTGTGGAAACAAGAGACTCAGACCCTCCACTGCAATGGTACCAGGTAGGTTCTTGGTTTGAAGGAACATCAAAACTATAGACATTTTCCAACTATTTTTAGGTCTGCATCCTTAGTTAAGCACTTGAAAGAATTGCACAGAAATATTAGAAATTGATAGGCATGTAATTTTTTTTGCTCTTTTCTTGGGGAGGAATCAGAAAAATTTCTATAAATCTGTTCAACTAATCATAGACATATGTCAAGTGATTGAAAGAAATTAGCAGAAGTTTAAAGAAAATATCAAAATATGATCTGTTTGATCACTCCCTTAAGGGAAAATTTTTAATACATTATGAAGACAGACACTTTTTATTAACACAGAGACATGGAAATCAGCAGAATAAATACCTGAATTGATTATTGTAAATGCAGTTTGAAGAAATTTCAAATAGAGAGAGGCACAAACATTTGAAATCCTTTTAATTCAGTGCTTTCAAAAAAATCATAAAGACCAGTCATGTGCAGATTATAGGCAGCTGGTTTTTCTTTTGCTTTACCCTCAAATTCAAGGTGCTTCACCACAATATAGGAGCCTAATCAATATTCATTAACTGCAGAATCAGTTTTTTAAAATCCATCATTTAATTTGTTACATTAGAAGTTATGCAAATTTGTATAATTATGAAGAGATTTAGATTATAGAATTGTGTTTTACTTTGCAAATAGAAAAGCTAAGGCTGATACCAATGGCTGATTTTAGAGTGAGCTGTCTTACTAGTTCAGAATGATTACCTTTGGTTCCTATTCCAAATAATGACCAATCTTAAGACATGAACAGAACTGGTGATTAGGTGGCATACTTCCCCAGAAGATGGCAGCTACAATGCAAGAAAAATGAGGAGTGGGATCTTTACACTGTTTTTGAGATTTAATGATTTTAAAATTAAACACAGAGAAAGTCTTAATCTTATCCAATCTCCAAAGAGATTTTTTTGTTAATGTTGGAGTTGGTTTCTATCTATTGAACAATTGAATACATATCATCCTTCCGTTTCTGAAACTTAAGCAAATGGACCAAGAGAATTGAGCACATTTAGCCATTCTTTTTTATCAGCCCAACACCCTTAAGCCAAGCACCAGTGGAGCCCAACATCATGGCACATTTCCCCACAATATACTCACACTCAACCACCACCTAGGAGGGAAAAGAGTGTGAGGGTTATTGAGCACTGAGAATTTTTCCAATGAATCACAATTATGTGAACACCTGTGCTAACGAAGTTTGTGCTGATCCTCTGTGAAAATTTGCCCAGTGCTCAACAGCCCTGAATATTTCTCATTTATTATCTCAGGTGGGGTGGTCTGCAACTGCACATTAGGTTGCAGTATGAAGCATGTAAGGACACACATCCAAGACCTCATCTAGGACCTTTTCATTCTACCTGCAGGGTACAGCTGTGCCTTTTAACAGGCTAGAGTTCCGCTTCTGAATGTCTGCTCAGAAAACTTAAGGGCAAATATAGAAACCCTTCATCTGCAAGTAAAATGATTGTAGAAAATGCAATACATTTACTTACATTTCAAGAAAATCTATCATAGGATTGACATTGGGAAAAAACTAATGATCAATGATATTTTAATGAATATATAGGCTTATAATATGTTAAACTGAAAAGGTGTCAAAACTGTAAAGGATGAGAAAGAACTTTACACATAAACATACATTTTGAACTGCCACTAATCCCTCTTCTTAGGAAGTAAAGATATAGAGTGAAACTGGTCTAGATCCCCAAGAATCTGTAGGTTACTTCACTTTTGAAGTCAATGATTGGTAAGAATCGGAAAACAACTTGTGACCAGAATCCTGAAAATACTTAAAGCTTAGATGTAAGTGGTGAAATTGAGATCAGTGAATAAGCTGGATACAGGGTCAATTGTTGATTCCACAACAGAAGTTCTGCATGACTCGAACAAGGCTTTCATTGAAACTATTCTCTGTCTTAAGAACTATAAACTACTATGAGGTCTCTGCATGTTAATACAGTATCAAGAATAGAATTTTCTTTGTAGCTCTGTAGACTTAATATTTACCAAAGACTCTTTAGTGAAATATATCTGTTACTTTGAATAATTAAGTTTAGTAGAAGATAAATTTAAGGATATGGATATAAAGACCAGGGACTACTCTGGCAGTATAAAATGTTTTAAAAGTAATACATTGGACTCTGGAACTTCATTCTACCTAACAGCATCATCTGCTTACCAGTAGGATCAAGGCACATAGTATTCTGTGGCAAATGCAATTGTTATTGAAGACAACATTGCAGTATGAGGTAACAGAGGAAATTATGAAAAAGAAATCCTGGAGCTACTGAAAAGTCCTAGGATAAGAATGTCAGTGGGTCCCTAGGTAATGGTTGTTGGTTTGGGAACACAGGAGAAAAGACTAAGGGATCTTAGAGGTTTCTGATTTTGCACTGGTGTCTGGTTGGCAGATACAGGAACCCCAAGTGACTAGGCTTTGATTTGCTTTCCTTAAAATTTTTACTCATCCGGTTTCAGTCTCTGTCTCTGGTATTAGGTGAAAAGACATCTTTTTCCCTGCTGCTGAGACTGTATGTAATTAGATGAAAGGAGAAACTAGAGGCTCGGGAAAAGCATTGCTGATTTGTACCTCGGCTTAATTCCAAAGATTCTGCTTGTGAAAATTAACTTTTTCTGCCCCTAGGTCCATGGCACTCGTTTCTAAGAGGAGTTTGAAAGTTAGCTGAGTGTATGAGGAGGAGAAAAAAGGATCAGTAGGTTGGACTAGATCCATATATCACATACTTTCACCAAGAAATTAGATTTATTGGGTTTTATGAGCACCAGGCATATGCTAAGCACTTGATATATTATCTCATTTAATCTTCAGGACAGTATGAAAGAGTAACAGGTCTTATACCACTTTGCAAGATAAGGAAAATGAAGCTTAGAGAGATTAACTAGCAGTCATGTTAGAGTCAGACTTGAACCCTCGTCTAGCTGATGGCAAAACTCAATTTTAACTACTACACAATACTGCCTCCCAGTGGCTGGAATTTGGTAAGCATTCAGCCAACATCAGCTACTGAGGTGGTGGTGTTTTTCTTAGGGGGAAGCTGGTCTTAAATCCTTTAGGCTTAAGTCTCAAAGGCATATAGAAAGAGGTCTTGCTTATCAGAATTATTAAGATGTCTACTCTCTTACATAAAAATGGCTAGTTCAAGCCAAGCTCCAAGTGTGACTGTAAGCAAACAAATAGATGACTACCTTGTTTATGAAGCATACTTTGAATTAGTTCCTAGTCAAATATAAAAATGCTTGGTGGTCGCTTGAAGCATAATTTGTGCCAACAAAATTCCACCAAGCAAAGAGATTCTGTAGTGTCAACATTTAAAACTTCTATAAATACTTCCTTCAGTTTCCACAAAGTATAAACTAATAAAAAAGAGAAATAAAAAGTCAATAAAGAAAAAAAGTACTTTTTTGGGTAGAAGGCTAAGAGAATGAATGCATGTAATATGTCTTGAAGTGTTAAGAAAATATTTTCTTTAGTTTTTAAGTAGAGTGAAGAAAAAATAATATGTGTGTAAGGAAGGACAAAATTTAGTTGTTCACAGGCTTGGCCTTAGGCAAAATTCTAAAATAGGTATTTTTCATGTACACGTCCCTAGCACACACACACATGCACAAAGTTGTTCTTCAATGCCCTTTTCTCAATGTTCAGTGTTCTCTCTCTTCAACCTCCAAAGCGTTCACTTTTTGGTACCCCCTCGGATTCCCTAATTTCATTCTTTGCTTCGAAATCCCACTGCACAGCTTCTCACAGTATAGACATTTCCTCTCTTCATTCATCATAACATTGCAGTGGACTAGCAGATTTTTTTCAAGATATTGGTAGGTCACTGGTTAGCAATGCCTATGAACAAATTATAATTAAGGTCTTAATGAATGGTAAAAGGCTTAATGTGTTATTTTGCCTTGCTGTATTTATTTCATATTATGGACTTTTCTAGATAAAATGCCTCAGATCGAAATAATTAGTTCCAAATGATGGGAATTTCAAACTCTGTGATAGGTTGGTGAGAAAGCGATTTCTGCAAAGCTGTCTTTGCCCCATGTTCCTTGAAATATGTGCCAAAGGTAAATGTTTACTTTACCTATGTATAAGGTTGACCCTAGTGAACAGGTATATTGAAATATTATAATCCCTGAGAAGAAAGGTCACTGATAATGGCATTAATGCTGGCAGTCCTTACTTTCTATTAAATGATACTTCAATATGCAACATTCTACACTTGATCTCTGGTAAATGGATGTTAGTGACCTTGAGTCAACAATCTTTGCCTTCTTTAGACATTGGATAGCACTATAACATTTTAAATTTATAATTGTGTTTACTTTTAAAATGGAGTTTAAAAGTCTTTAAACTGGATAGGTAGAGAAATTGAAATGACGACACAGAAAGTCTGTAAATGGTTGGATGGATATCACATATCACACCATCTATGGCTCAGCAGTAAATGCACTGTGATGGCAGAACCATGAGGGTATATCACATTAATGCATAATTCAAGGTCTTTAAGTATCTGTGAGTCGTTGACAAGATACATTGCCACGTGTTTTACAATCCACCATGTCAATTCATTGTCTTTATAACGTTAAATGAATGTGGACTATAGGCTTTAAAAGTTTCTGGACCAGCTTCTTCATTATGAAGAAGGTATTGTTTCTGTCCACTTGTGCTGTGTGGAACATTTAAGAAGCTTCCTACCTTCCCCTAACTGTTCTCCCCAACTATGGCCAGCAACATTATGGTCTCTCCACATATATGCCCCCCTCTTTTTTTTTTGAGACGAGTTCTCACTCTGTCACCCAGACTGGAGTGCAGTGGCAGGATCAGGACTCACTGCAGCCTCAGCCTCCCAGACTCAAGTGATCTCTCCCGCCTCAGCCACCTCAATAGCTAGGACTACAGGCATGTGCCACCACACGGGGCTAATATTTGGTATTGTGAGTAGAGACGGTGTTTCACTCTGTTGCCCAGGCAGCTCTCAAACTCCTGGAGTCAAGTGATCCACCCACCTCGGCCTTCCAAAGTGTTGGTATTATAGGCCTGAGCCACACCCAGCCCCACATTTATACTTATCACAATTGCCAAAGGACAAATTCTTCCACGGAGAGGTGTGAATTACTAGAAAGGTTGGTTGTGTTGTCATTCATGTTTTATAACATTTTAAAATGTGGTTTTAAGCAACAAAAACTTTTTTTAGTAGCAAAGAACATCACAGACTATAAAGGAAATGATTATTCTGCTTTATCTGCTAAATTGCATGACATGGCGGCCTTGTTCTCAGTTGGACAATGCATCCATGAATTGTATCATACTCATATTCATGATGGAAGCCTATATAGTAATTAAAATAAATTAACCAATTCTAAATGCATGAACATGGATAAGTCTTGAAAACATAATGGTAAGTGAAAAAGCAAGTATCTGATATATGCCATTTATGTACATTTAAAATTATAGAACAATGTAACATTATTTATGGATACATACATATGTAGTAAACATACACAAACGTGGATGCGAAAGCTACAAACCAATTTTGACACAGTGGCTCTTACCTTTGGCAGGAAGTGGGGATGATAATTAAAGGGGGTCATGACATCACTTTTGGGTACACAGTGGTCTTCAATTCCCTTTGTATTATTTTGTTAGGAAGAAAGGCATGAAGCAAACATGTAAAATTTTATAATTCACTTACAGTTATTAAATCATAGTGAATACACAAGTGCCTATTATTCCCTGTACTTTACACTTTTGAAATATTTTATTATAATAATAATGAATTGGTAAAATAAACTTCAAGTTTAAGATGGGAATTGACTAGTAATTTTTAGTACTGTCTCTTCCAAATTTTCACTAAAATTCCCAAGGAGACATGAGAAAATGTGAAAAGCCACAATTTAAACTAGGGCAAACCAACAAGGCTAACTCTAGAATCCAGGAGGAACTGATTCATAGTAAAAGTCTAATAGAGCAGGAAGGAGAAAAACCTGTTCAGTTTTCAGGTAATAGCATCTACCGGCTTTACTTCCTGGGAACAAGAAGTGTGTATGTGTGGTAGTGGGGGATGTGCGTGGAGAATCCCAAAACAAAACTTTTGAAGGGTAAAGTGAACAATGCACATTGGAATATTTTGGAAAATATAAAAAGGGAGAAAGTAGGAAAGCAGAACCCATGATTCTCATGTGCAAAGCCAGCCAGTCCTATTTCCAACCTCAGAGCTACTGTGGCTTTTGACAGTAGGGAAAGGAGATGTTCAATGATACTTCTTTGATTGTACAATGAGGTGTTCAGCCACTGGGGAACCCTCATTTCATGTCCCCCTTCAACCGCACAGCTCAAAAGCCACTTGGAATATATATATTTTATATATATATAATATATATATATATATATTTTATATATATATATGATAGGACATTTTCTTTTTCCACATGAAATGTTTTCCTGAATCTCTTTATTGCCTATTCCTTTCTTAACTTTAGTTCCCTATAGAAACATTCAGTGTCTGGAGAATAAAAAGGAGAGAAAAAAAGAAGCTTTTTTTAAATTAAAAGAAAAATACTAAAGCATGTCATAGCATTGTTGGAAAGAACTAAAATTATATTTTGGTGTTTTCTGTTTAAATGAAGTGACTTGATTTGCATGAAGTGACATTTGTAGAGATAAATACAATACAAAAAATGAATTTCTGGATTTAGAACTTCTTCCTCTACTTTTATACTAAGATTTTTTTTTTTATGATCAGGTCATATATTCCTCAAAAAAAAAAAATGGTTTTAAAGGAAACTCTGGTCCACCTTTATCTCTAATGGCCCGGTTGGGAGTTGCTATAATAATCCTTTTGCTTTTATGTGGCCATCTGGAGGCCTATTAAAAGGAGTATCTAAAACAGACTCCCCAAGTGTGCTGAGTTTGTACATTTTCACCAAGTCACCAAAACAGGAGCATTTTTCCAACTGCAGGGAGAAGTGACCCTTTACAGAGAGGGGTGGAGTTGGGGGGGAAAGAGAGAGAAGAGACACAGCACCAGCAAGAGGCACAACTTGACCTTTCACTCTTGCCATTGTGAACAAGTAGTAAGAATAGTGGTTGATTCTGGTGCATGCGTTTTAAGGGTACAAAGATCTACAGCAAGGTTTCTTTACACCTCTGGGGCTCTGTGATGAGATGGAAGAGGTTAGGGAACGTGGGAACGGGCAACATTGAGAATTTAATGAAGCATCATGTTTCAACTGGATAATATTCTGTTTTGATTTGTGTGGAAAGCAAATATGAAATATTGAAATAATATTTCAAGTTCCCAGTTTTGTGGCACAAATAGACATACAGAATATTCTTGCCTTTCTGAAAACTACACCTTTCATCAAAAGTATAATCCAACAGAGTTTAGGACATAAAGGGGAGGTAGTGGAATGGAATTATATAAGAGTTGGCATTTGTCTTTAGTAGATTATTAAAATCGCTGTGGTAAGAAATCTGCTCATAAAGACAGAACCAGTTCATAGGGGCTGGATATCATTTGTCCAAAATAGAGTCTTTTCTCTACACTCATTAACTATCTCGCCCAGTAATGTGGTTGTAATCCTATTAAACCTGATATATCAAAAATTAAAAAAAATTTAGTTGCTGTCTCAAACTGCACTACAACTCAGATCTAGGACCAAATAAGATGCATTAATTGCTTTACTGCTTCACTGCAAAGCCACTCTTAAAACATAATTCCTTAATGAAGTCCGTTAATTTGTTCATGGCAGTACACAAGCTGTTCAAAATGACACAGAATTGCACTCTGTTTTCTAACCCCTGCAGTTTCTTCTGTTAGTCACTCTGTCTTGTGTTGTTATCCCATGGATAGTAATTATTTTATAGTGGCTGTAATTAGGAGAGAATTAGGCTTGGTAAACAAAACCTGCCTTCTCCTGTTAATAGCTAAGGATAATAAATTTGGCTCTGACATTCACTATATTTGGACAAGGCTTGGCCTACTTCCAGTTTTCCCAATAAGAACTTTATTATATAATTATGCCTTGGAGGGGCTCATATTACAAGGTAATTTTTTTTTGTAAAGACACATATTGCATGGCTTCTAGCCAGTAAATGATATACTGTAATATATGCCTACAATAAATGTTTTAAACAAAATCTCTCTAAGCAATATTCTGCTAGAGCTGCACACTGCTCTTCAGCATATATTATTTACAGGGTTTGTTTGTTGAGTTTTTCATAATGTAATTTTTTTTGCCCATATTGTCCAATATTATGACAAGTTTCTTAAAAAAAGGTCTAAATTATTTCTATCAGCAAGTGACATGCTTGGATCTTTAACTTTCTGTATCCCAGTTCCTAAAGGTGCATCAGAGGCTACCAAAAAAGGAGCATGAAGCAATATTTTATTTTTTTGTAAAGACTGGCTGTTAGTTTGCATAAGTTATGATACCTTTGCTTAAACTGATTTATTTTCTTTTCCATTTTTAACATAAGTGAAATAAAATTATTTTGTTCCACTGCAAGCCATATCTCTGACGATGCATGTGTCTTTAGTTGATCCTTTACTGGAAAGGGTCACTCAGATATGTATAGATCACCAATAACACATGATATCACAGAATGCTAAAGAGCACAGCATTCAAAACAGGTTCAAAATAAAAATCATAAAAATATAACCTCTACTTAGAAAAATCATGAGAAAATATGCAAAAGTGAGATTATCTTCAGGGCAAGAAATAAAAGTATTAGATTCTAAGTAAATACAAAAGACATAAATCCGGTTTACTTAGAAGCCAAGTTCAAAATTATAGCAATTCTGAATTCTCTAATACTAGGCATAGAGAGATTACAAAGGAGAACAATAATATTTTAAAAGGACTTTGGAATTTTTACTCCAGACACTCAACTTATATTTAAAATTCACTGAAAAGTGGAAAATTAAGATGACCCACATGCATAAACCCCCAGCCCCACCTTCTTATCCCTAAAAGTATGTCTCAGTCATCTGCAAACTAAAGGGAATAATTTTTCACTGGATTAGCTGGATATCTGTCTTAGTTACCCCAATTCACTCGCTTGGGTATTGGGGCTTACAAGTTACTTAAAGAGGGTACCAACTGGATTCTTAGGTGGCTATTCACATTGATAAAGGATCTCCAGTTTATTTAGTCAGGTTTTCAAAGGACTCTGCTGTGGAAGCTCATATGAATTATGCATATGCAAAAAGTCTCCCTTCAAGGAAGATGTGATCCCCTGCCTCTCTGTTCCCATTTCTGGAGAAGACAGTAAAAGGCTGCATTTATTCTTCTGCTAAATCATAACCCTCATTTTCAGCAGAGGGTGACTAGACTTGCATCAGATCTCCTTGGAATCAGAAATGTCTTTAGCCTCTATTTTCTTCTTTTCTGCCCTGATGTTGACCAGAACATAGAGACCAGCCATCTCTATAATTGTTCTCTCACTTGTTGTCCCAAAGCATTGAGCATAAAAAAATGAGCATTTATTATATTTGTGTGTTAAGTAGCAGGGTTTTGGCATTCAGACTTAATGCTTTCTTTAGGAAAAATAATTATAATTATTATTCTGTTTCAGGAACATCATTTTGTGTCAGTAAGGTTAAACTCTCAAAAATGCATTTTCTAAGCATTTTTACATTTACTGAGTGCCTACTGCATGCACTGAAGCATCATGAAAATCAGGAATATGTTAAAGGGGGCAGGTTTTATCCCCCCTACTACAAGTTTAAGTAACTCAAAGCACTTAATGCAGGGATCTTGTTTATCCTCAGAAAATCCCAGAAGAATGTCAAAACCTGTTTCCTGCACTAACAGTGGCTGCTACTGCTGTTGTCTCTTTTTTTCTTTGCTCTGCAGAAGAAACAAAAGCACAGTGAGATTAAATTGCATACTCAAAACGCTGCAGTGAATCAATGGAGAAAGATTGTCCAAGACCAGTGATTCAGAAGCTAATCCTCAATCTGTAGCTCCTGCCTCATTCTGCCCTTTCCCTGTTTTATTGGAGTTATGCTGATGTAGGCTTTAACTAGACAGAAATATTAACTTTACTATTGATAATCAGTAGGTACCAAATCTTCATCAAATCTTCATTCCTCATACTAATGGTAATCACAGAAATGGGGTGAGAAAGTGGTGGGCAGATTTGTATATATCAAAATACTCTTTCCCAATGATAAAATGACCCTCTGGAAACTAACATCATTAAAAGATAGGTTTCACATTTTAGCCAGAAAAGAAGCTATGTTTCCATTTTTTTCCTCTTCTTTTTTAAATAATAGGAAATGCTTTTATTAGGATACAAAAATTACTATTACCATACTTCCTAAGTGGCTGAAGTAATCATTCTGATGAGTCTGAAAATAGACGGTTAGAGAGAGATGCTTTGGATATTGAAGGCACATGTTGGCATGAAAGTTAAGATTTTTTGTCTCCATAACAAATTTGAAAAAATAAAAATGATGACTCGAAAGATGACAGAGTCGTAGACCCTAAAGATGAAAAGACCTATAAGTCATCTCATCTACCCCCTGCTCATGCAGTTCTTTAGAACATATTTGTCCATTGAAGTTTAACATCATTCTAGAATTGTGTCTTTTACTTCTGAGCAGACATTTCTGTATCAGTTTCAGGAGAACAATCTTAAATCTTGACTTGCTAACCTGCCCTGGCCATAGCCCTGTACACAACAACCCAGCTAAGTAAAGGTCTTTCTCCCAACCCCCTTTCATGACCATTATGTCCTTGAAATTTTGTGCTTACAAAATTCTCTTCTAACTTCAAAGTGTACGACAGTCCTATGGAGTTGGGTCATGATTTGGCCACTCTATTAAGTTGTTTTAATCCAGTCTCATAAATCAATCTCTTTAGCTCCTATATCATGGTGGTGGCTGTTTTGTGACATCCTCTAATTTTTTGACATGATTCTCATACTGAAGTCTCTTGAGCCCAAGTAGATTTCGAGGTGAGGAATGTGTCTTGACAAGCATAAAGTCATCATAAACTCCCATGATTTTGCAGGTATTAATACACCCAGGAGTAGAAAGTGAAAGCTTTTGAATTGAAAGGGGTAAAGAAAGTCTCATATATAGTATTTTGCTGACTCTTTATCCTGTACAGTGCATTTGCTACAGAAAGCATCCCCTGCCTACACCATCTACAATAATATATAGTGTGGCTGGAAAAGACAGGAAAAGTCAGTTTGTATCAGAGCAGTTAACTTGGCTTCCACAATTCCTCCCCTGCTGCTCTCCTAGTCCCACTTCAGCTGTATTTCACTCCATTAACTACAGCAATGGGTATTTGCTCTCAATAAATGTGTGTGGGTGTGTATCTGTGTTTGTATTTGGAAAGAGTTTATGGAAACAACTCCAAATAGCTCCAAAAGTGATTGCACAATTAAAGAAACTACTTTCCTGCTGTTGATGGTTATTTCTTAAAACATCGTCTGTCAGGCTAGCTACTGAGATTGATGTTCTGAATATATTTTTCTTTTTAAACCCTAAGGAACTAACTTCTTCACGTCTTTGCCCTAACTTCATCACGCTTTTCCTCAATCTTTCTTGTGGTCTGATTGTGAGATTAATTCCCAAAGGACTATCAACATCCACTGTGGATGTTAAAGAAACGGGTTCAGGTTCAGGTCTGGTAAGGTTTTGAACTCTCTGCAGACTATTCCAGGCACTTTGAACTTAAGTTTTGAATTTTTCTATTAGCTAGTGGAAATGGTAAAATAAGCTCAAACACAGTGACTTCCAACTGCGGCAAGCTTAGCACAAATCTGCTCTGCTTACACGGGGGCAAAGGACAATTTGGGGTTTACCTGAGGGAGTTACTATAGTCACAGCATGTTTTAGTTTTTGTTGGAAAAAATAGTATTTTGGACACTGTCTTAATGCTAATAAACTGACATGTAGGTTAGATCAGTTCTCTTTTATACTGACATATATGACATGATGAGGGTTCAGAAATTTTGTTTGAGAATATCCATTGTCATTATTCAATAGCTAAAGAAATAGAGAAATAATAATATCTTTGTCAATTAAAATTTGGGGGTAAACATTGAGAAAACCAGCATAGTTTCTTAAGCTACCATACATATAGAGGGCCAGGCCTAGACTTCGTAAAATGTGCCTGAAATGTTCTCCTAAATGTCTCAAGAGGAAAAGGTAAGTAGTGTATTGATGTCCAAATTTAAGAATTTTGTGGGAAATCTCTTTGACCAGAAAATGCCTCTCCTCTGTGCATCAGTTCCTACGGCGTCCTTGATAGGGAAAAAGGCCTTATGTACCTTAAAATTTATACTGCAAATACATCCAGCAATATTTTAGATTATAATAAGTTATAAGTGGTTGATCATTTATAATGTACAAGTTTTAATGAGGAAGTATATATATCCCCTAAGAGCAGACAAGAGGTGTCATTAAGACAGAAAGAAGACACCTAACCTACTGAGAACAAACTTCACATTTTTCTTAAGCATCTTCCTCTGATCAAAGATTAGGTGGCCTTGGGCAAAAGATTACTCCTGCTCCTTAAACCTCAATCTCTGTGAAATATGAGGTTTAGAGATGATCTGTGTAGAAGTCTTTTATTTTTCCCTCAACATGAAAACCACACATCCTTCAGGTAGCCATCTCTATCCTGTGGACTACAAGGATGACAGCCTAACCCAAGCTGACCAAATCTGAGTCTTTTTAGGAAGGTTCAATTTAAGCAGAGACAGAGAGAAGTAGAGGAGAGTCAGCGGAGTCACTGTAAAGGAGTGGAGCCCCCACAGAGAAAGTACAGAGGTCCACTGTGATGGAATTGCCACTGCTTCTGTCCTCCTGGAAATATGTAGCTTTGCAATTCCTTAAGTTGTGTTAGCTATCTCCGCAGTCTTCCAATAATCTCCTTCCTCCCTTTTAACTTAAATGCAGTGAGAATCCATTTCTGTTGCTTCCACCCAAACATTAAATCATCTTGTTGAAAAATACCTCATCTGATGCAATGAGAAAAGCCTTGCCTCTATCCCTGTATTCTCAACTTTGGCTGCCTAATAGACTTACATGGAGAAAGATATATCAGAAGCAGACAATATTGGGTTGGAATCCCAGCCATGCACCCTTACTTATTCTGTAAGTAATAAGTCACTTATTCTGTCTGAACTTTAGTTTCTTTATCTGTTTTACAGAGATCCTCATATTCACCTTGCAGTGCCAGTAGGACTATTCATTGAAGATGGTGTCTCTGCATTAGGTCCCTTTATTTGTCCACCTTCTACCTCAGAGTCCAACTCACAGTAGATTAGTTCCAATGAATGGTGGTGGTAAGGAGTCAGACCTGGGTTTCAATTCAGGTTTACTTTTTCCTATCTCCCTAGCCCTCTTCAAATTTTTAAACTCAAAAATCTTCAGTTTCCACATCTTTTAAAGAGGTGATGATAGGCACTCCATTTAAATGTTGCTGTGAATATTAAACAGTATGTTAACATGTAGAAACTGATATCATTACTGCTAACACTCATCAGTGTTTGCTGAAACAATTGAAATTGAATTGTCCAAATTGAAAATTGGCTTCAAGGCTTTATCTCAACAAATATCTATGAAGTATTATGTATCAGGAACTATTCCGCACATATATTATCTTCATTTCATTGGAAAGATCATCTCTATTGATTATTCCCCTATCCCATATAGAGAAGATATTGATTATAGACTTCAAAAGGGTACATCTCACTCCAATATCTCTCTCCCAACCTGCCATAGTGGCCTTCTGTCCTGAAAGCAAGATAAATTCAATTCAACCCTGCCTCTAGGCTTCCACGCATGCTGGTCCTCTGCCATGTGCCCTTTCTCCACGTCTCAAATACCCAGCTTCTTTTCTTTATTCACATCCATCTCCAATGGCATGTCCTGGATGATCAGTCTTTCTTTTTCACTCTCTATGACTTTATTTTCTCCATTGCACTTACCCCTGGATGAAGTCACCTGTTTTATATATATATGACAGAGTCTCACTCTGTCACCCAGGTTGGAGTGCAGTGGTGGGATCTTGGCTCACCGTAACCTCTGCCTCCCGGGTTCAAGCGATTCTCCTGCCTCAGCCTCCCAAGTAGTTGGAACTACAGGCACACACCACCACACTCGGCTAATTTTTGATTTTTAGTAGAGAGGGGTTTCACCATTTTGGCCAGACTGGTCTCGACCAGGCTGGTCCTGACCTTAGGTGATCAGCCTGCCTCAGTCTCCCAAAGTTCTGGGATTACAGGTGTGAGCCACCACGCCCAGCCCTTTTTTTTTTTTTTTTTTTTTTCCCAAAATGGAGTCTTGCTCTGTCGACCAGGCTAGAGTGCAGTGGCATGATCTCGGCTCACTGCAACCTCTGCCTCCCGGGTTCAAGTGATTCTCCTGCCTCAGCCTTCCAAGTAGCTGGGACTACAGGGATGCGCCACCACACCCAGCTAATTTTTTATTTTTAGTAGAGATGGGGTTTCACCATGTTGGCCAGGCTGGTCTCAAACTCCTGACTTCAGGTGATCTGCCTGCTTTGGCCTCCCGAAGTGCTGGGATTACAAGCATGAGCCACTGTCAATAACAAATTAATGACTGATGAATATATTTTTTGAGAGTGCTTAGTAGTTGATGGCTTATCAGTAGCTCGGGGCTATGAAATATAGATCTTTAGATCATAGGTCTTTCAATCTGTCTCAGAGAAAAAACAACATAGATGACGTTCTTTGCCTGATGGTATCTGGACAGAACCCAGCAGAAGGCGCAGAGAATAGACAGACCCTTGAAGAAAACAAATGTATGAGTGTGCTAATTGGTTACATCTGCCCCAGTGCTGGCAGGCACTGCAGAAGGTGAGTCTGCTGACGGTTTGAGGAGAAAATGCGGGGTCCCTGGCTTGATAAAAAACAATCCTAGTTCTTCTCTACAATCCCCGTGGGGTTCGTTCACTTGGAAGAGTGACATCAGTGCATTCAATTGAAACTACCAGATTCAGTGAGACGTGCACTAGACACAAGTGGCAACCACATGTTTCCCCTTAGTGATGGTCCTGGCTGGTGACCAATTCCAGGGAAGTGTTTTGCAGGCTGGGAACTTGAAAGGCCAGAGTGGCAGCTATCTTTTTTATGTTTTTCATAACAATAATAGAACATTGTGAAGAAGCACAAGGGAGAAAGATGCCTAGCAGGGCCCTTGCAAATAAAACCAAGAATCCCCGAAGATATTGAGGTTAACAAAGGAAAAATGCAGCTGTTGTGAATGTGGTTTGTGTTCAAATATTCAGCCTGGTGCAGAAGGGGATGCCTTCATTTAGCTATCACTGTCCCCGAGCAGAGGTGAGAGGGATGCTGTTAATAACAAAGGCAGTCCCTGATGATGGCAAGTCTAATTACAGGAGGAAAAAAAAAAGCACAGGGGAAGAAAGGATCTGGTTTCCCCAAGACGTCATTTTATTACCAACCTGACACGGCAACTTTAAGGGTCATTTCTTTACAATCACTAAAATACCAAAACAGTTGGGAAAATAGCACAGAGGCCATCGCCAAAGCCCCTGGTACTTCATTTCTGAAAACATTTTCCCGCAATGGCAGCTTTTAAAAATTGTTTTTCCCCTTTTAATTAAAGAAACAATTTTGTTACTCTGGATACCTGTAAATAGTCAACAGGATAAAAAGAAGAGGTGATGGGAGGAGAAAGGTAAAGAAGTAAACAGCCAAGCAAGTGAGTGAGGGAAAGCCAGATTTTAAAAGCATGAAGAAAGGAAAACATAATACCATTTTTTGGAGAAATTTTCAACATTAGTAAAATGTCCCACATGTATATTAAATTATATTTTTCATGATCGAGCAGTAATCTTCTTTTAAAAAATGCCCACCTTAATTATTAAACATGCTAAAAAGGAAAATATAATGAGTTATAAATCTAGAGAAAGCCCTTTAGAAATATGACTGTTTTTCCTACAGCCTATTCTAGTTAAAATATTGATTATCATTACCATAATGTTATTATAATAATGGTGATATTATATAAAAATATGGTTATAATAATAATGGTTCTGAATATGTGGTATAATTCTAACTTTTTATTAATTCACATAGGGCTTAATTTCAATTAGTCTGAATTCATGAAGGTTTGTCATGTACATGGCGAAATATTTCAAAAAGGGAGACAAACTATAGGTTAAACATGGTATTTGGAACTACAGATATCCTCAAGATAGTAGATATGAACTAGAGTTGCTTGTAATGCAAATTTCTGCATATCAAATCCTGTAATTTCATTTTTCTTTATAAAATCTGACATGCTACTTCTGAGAAAATTTGGACTCACAGGACTTTAAAATCACATTTAATGCTACTGCAGCCTTTATTAGATGAACATGGAATAGCAAAGGGATATTTTTCTGATAAATAACAGCATTCAAATGACATAATATGATATATATTTTAACTGCAAATTATTGAAATTGTGTTTTTTTTTTCATGCATGCCTAAATGGTACCACAAAATGTAGGGATAGAAGTGAAAATCATGGGTGGGTGTGGTGGTTCACATCTGTAATCCCAGCACTTCGGAAGGTCGAGACAGGAGGATTGCTTGAGCCCAGGAGTTCAAGACCAGCCCGGGCAACTTAGCAAGACCCTGTCTCTGTGGTAGCTCATGCCTATGTTCCCAGCTACTCAAGAGTCTGAGGTGGGAGGATTGCTTGAGCCCAGGAGGTCAAGACTGTAGTGAGTTGTGATTGTGTCACTGCACTTCAGCCTGGTCAAGAGAATTAGACCCCATTCTTAGGCAGTTGTCAATGGAGAGTGGGACCACTATCAGGAGAGGCAAAGTTTTCTTTCTCTAAGCATTTCAATGAAGTAAGTTTTAGATTTGCTTTATTTTCTCCCTGATGTTGATATTTCATTTCACTTCTGTACAATTAGACAATTTATTCCTGCTATCAAGGTCCTATATGGAGAGAGCATATATTTTGGTTTGCAGAGCTTTAGAATTTTTCCAGTAAAAAGCTGATTCCTATATGACTTTCCTACTCCATTCTTGCCTCCTCCTCTCATTATTCTGCACAGTAGGGACAGAATAATCTTTTAAAAATGGAAATGAGATCATGTGACTAGGACATGTAAAAATTCTTCCAGTGAGTTCTGATTGTACTCAGAATAAATTCCAAGTTTATCACCATGGCCAAATAAGGCCCCAGTTGATCTGCCACAGCATGTTCCCCCAGCTTCACCCTACACCATTTGCCATTTCTCACACTGAGCCTCTGTCTTACTAAGCCCTTTTCTACCTCCAAGGTGGAGCTCTAATTTACCTTTCTGCCCGGAATGACCTTTCTTCTCCTTTATCCTTTGAGTCTCACTTCAAATATCACCTCTTCAGAGAGACCTTCCCTGATTAAACTTCTAAAGCGCTTTCTTCAGTTACTGTGTCCTCCCCTAGTTATTTCCTCCAGTTGAACTCTTCACAGTCTGTAATTTTCTTGTTTAGTAATGTGTTTGCTTTATATCATCTGCTTCCTGCAAGCTGCTACAAGAATAAAGCCCATGAGATGAAGAACCTTGCCTGTTCTCTTTACTTCTAGATCCCTAGAACCTAGCATTGTGCTTGATATATAGTAGACGTTCAATGAGTAAATGAAAAAATGAATGATGAGAAAGCTTTGTCATGTCTTTATGAAATAACTGAGCTTCCAAAAAGGCAGAAGGGCATGAGTAAGGCTTCCTGAATACTGATTAGATCCTAGAGGCAGAGAGTTCCTGAAAGGGAATTTTATTTTTTACTAAAATTATTTTAAAATGTTAAACCTGAATCCTTTGCCTAATTTATGAGTGCTTTTTTGATGTGTTTGAGTTCTTTTATAACATAGATGTATATGTCTGTTGATTTTTAAATGGCCATATTCTTGACTCCATAAGTGCAAGGGACTTGGAGAATTGATAATAGAACTAATTTTACATCTGCAATTATTCATCAGTGATACTGTCCATGAAAGGTTTGCTTATCAGATTTGGAATCCAGACCTTTACACAGAGTGGCATCAATGACCGTAATACATAAAAATTCCAATGTTACCCAGATATTTCTGGCAGCAACTTTTTATTGAGTGAGATTTTAGATATGGCAGGAGCAAAAACAATAATAAATTATTGAAAATTTTAAAAATAGTTTTAAATGTTTTCACTGGATACATTGAGGTTTTGATGAACTGAGGTTTTGATGAGTCGAAATCTGAATAAACATCTCTGGATATCCCTCCTTCTCAGACTTCACCTTGTATGTCTTTTCATTTGGCTGGTCCTTACTTGTATCCTTTATAATAAAACTTTGATTTTAAGTATAGCACTTTAGTGAGTTCTGTGAGTTGTTCTAGTGGATTATCAAACCTGAGGGGGTCATAGAAATCCCCAAATGTATAGCCAATTTATCAGAAGTATGAGTGTCCTGGGGACCCCCCAAAGTGAGACTGGTATCTGAAGTAAGGGAAGTCTTGTGGAGGATTGTGTTTTTCACTTGTGGCATCTCAGGCTAACTCCAGGTGGTTAGCATCAGAATAGTATTGCGGACCACTAAATTAGGGGTGAAACAGAACAGTTGCCTTTTCTTTCAATATCCTAAGCCTAATTTAAATTTCCCAATTTCTTCATTCTTTATCTCTGCAAGAAGTTCAGGACCTTCTCCAGTTGAAAAATTGGAGGTACTTATGGCTGTTTGTCTTTTATCAACTTGAACTCGTGTTCTCTGATTAACTTTTATTCATTTGTTAATTCAACAGATTTTATTGACTACTTTGTTAAAACCAGGTATTGTTCATGATCCCAGTACTGGGGTATATCAGTGCATGAGACTTGAATGGTTTCTGTTGCTGGAGCTCACAGCTTATTGGTATAGATCAAAACACTCTGATGAACAAATATTCGAGTAATTATATATTGTGTCCCTTTATCCTTCTATGTTGTGTATTTTTCCTCAACAATTCACACCAAGCATGGCTATAGCTCTTTCTCCTTTATTTTCCAAGGTGCCACTAACAGAGTGCTTCTGTGACTTCCAGATTTTTATTATTTCTTGGGGGATAATGCAAGGAAAATACTGCACAGGATTAGAAACAACTTCATCCAACTATGAGACATCACTGTTTCTAAAATTCCTATCATCACTACAGGTAGTCCATTTTGGACCTTCTTCCTCAAATGCCCAACATGCTGCTATGTTGCTGTGGTCTGCTCTCTCCTTTCAGAGAGTCTCACTTTTCTGCTTCCCTCATTAAACTTAAAAATTCCTGCTAACTTACTTTGAAGAGCTCCCTCCTATCTCAAACTCTTTCCTTCAGACAATGCCAAAGGAATGTGGTATAGCCCTCATAAAATAGCAGTCTTCTTTCTATTACATGCCCCCACCGCACACAAAACACAAAAATTTGTTCAGGGTGAAAAATAACATCACAGTAGGAAAAATGTATTACAAATATTAATGCTAAAGGCTCCATTTTCCTAAAAACACTTTTTTTAGTTGTATTATTCTTTTTCTTTTGTCAAGCTTGAAGTATCTAAGATTGCTCAGAATATGTTCAGATTGATGTTTAGTCTACATATTTATTAATAGAGATGTAACTAATCATGTTGGCAAATATGGATTGTATTAGTTCTTTTTTTTCTTTTACTTAACGTAAGTTATTTAAACATTTATATTTATCAATACCTATCTATATCTATCTATCTGTATTTATATTGTGAGATTCCATGTGTGTGTATATTTGTGTATATATGTGCATGTGCCTATGCATATATATATTATTGATATTGATATGTCAATAATATATAATATTGAGTAATATATGATATTGAGAAAGCAAAAAGGAAAGGTCTTTGGCATAGCATCAGTTCATTGTTTTCCTCAGCTAGGCATTGGTTACTTCTATATGTGAAATCATTTAAACCATCTGTTTTTCCTAAATGACCAGTCAAATAAATGATTTAAATATTTATGTTTTTGGAGAAATAAACTATTGTTTGCCTTAGTTGGCCAATTAATTTTCTTTAATATAGTTATAGCTATTTCCTTAATATTCTCCCTACCAAGTACACTTCCTATTGAGATGACGTCAAAGGACTTTGCAGTGCGGACAGACCCATAAATCTACCTAGTTTCAAACTGAGATGAAGATCTCCAAACTCAAATTCGGTATAGGTCATGAACAGTGCAATGAATCACATTCTCCAAAGGCATTTGACCTGACTGCAAATTATTTCCATGTTTTGTAGATGCAACAGACTGTATAAGGAAACTTTGTCCCCTTTGCCTGTAATCCCTGCGAGATGATGTATGACCATCCTGAGCACATGTAGTATGTAGAATACCAGATCCTGACCTGAATATCATCTCCTGGACTACAATGAGTCCACTTTTGTCTGATCTATATGAAAGACTAGTTTCAGTTTTCAAGAGTATTTTTAATATGCCTAATATATGCCAGTCACTTCACTGGAAAGATTGAGAGGAAAAAAATCATCACTGGCTCTTAAGTAGCCAGTAGAAAACAACAAATAACAGAGACAAGAACTCATGCAGTATTTAGGAATTCTCTTCTGTTTTGTTGGAAGTGGCTGAATAGTCACAGCCTCATTGCAGTTCCTGTCCAGTGTGATGCTCTAACAAAGCTGGTTGACAGGCACTGCTTAGCTATTATCACACAGAGCAAACAACATTTTTTAAAGCTATCAGTTTCCTGTTTTTAAAGAAATCACAGAGCTTGTATAGGGAGAGATGCAGGCTTGACATTGGATAAGGCTTTAATGCCAAAAAATGAAATACTAATGTAGACCAAAATAAACCACTATAAAATCTGCCTGTCAGAATAGGAGTTAGGTTTGGGCTCTGTAGACATAGAACTAGCCTTTAAATGTTTTCTCCTACACAGACACTGACAAAAGCCGCTAACAGCTGTGGAGCCAGTACCAAACGAATCTGATTTTGGAATCAGACCATCAAATATTTCCAAAAGAATTTGATTTATTAAAGTTAAATTATAGCTATATCTGATTTTCTTGTTAATGTGCAAATGGGGACAAGATGTCATTTCCCACCACACTCTTTCCATTTATGTAGTTTAAATGCACTTCAAGGCAGAGAATCTTTAAATGAGAGACCAAGCTTGACTGACTTTGGTATGTAATTAATTTTATTTCTTAGAGAGGGTCTCTGTCACCCAGGCTGGAGTACAGTGGTGCAATCTAGGCTCACTGCAGCCTCAACCTTCCAGGCTCAAGTGATCCTCCTGCCTCAGCCTTCTAAGTAGTTGACAGTCACATGCCACCACACCCAGCTAATTTTTGTATTTTTTGTAGAGACGGGGTTCCATCATGTTGCCCAGACTGGTCTTGAACTCCTGAGCTCAAGCTATCCACCCACCTTGGCTGAAATGGTATGTATTTATTTACGTATCAATTAAAAGAAAGCACAAAATGGATGGTGAATTACTCCACTATTCCATTTCTGGAAAATGAATTTTTATTTACTTTTACTTAAATCAGTTAATGAGAGGCATGAGGTTTAGAAAAGGAAATATTTGATTTGGACAGCTTTTCTGAGACATTCAAAGATCAGGGGAAAATATCATCCTGCTTCAGCCCCCTGATGTGTCTGCAGCTTGAACACAATGCACAAAACTAAGGACAATTGGGTTCTCATTCTGTTTGGGTCATTAGCTAGCTGAGTCACCTTGAGGAAGATCTTGAGTATGTCTGCGCTTCTGATTTTTATTGGAGAAGGGGTTCAGTATATTGTTTTCAGTTGCACTTTAAGGGGGTCCAAAGAGAGTTTTCATAAATGTTCAAGGACATAAGCCAGAAGGCAGGGTTCCCCCAATCCCACTTTAGCCCCAGCAGCCCCGCGTCTCTCAGAATCATTTATCTTGACTTCCAAATAAGATTTCATTTGGTAAGTGTTAGTTTTTGACACCAAAAAAATAATTAGAATAGCACTGGCTTGGGATGATTTCTTTCTCCTACCCACCCTCTTTTGTCTCTAGCTCCTTTATCCACTTCCCAAGCAATTCATCTTGCCTCCCTTTCTGGCAAAAGACTTGATCTGGGTAAAATTAAACTGAGTAGGTGGGTTTCCCTTAAGACACGATCCAGATTTCACTTGCGTAGGAAGTCATGAAAAGCTGTCCAACTCTTGGAAAAGAATTGTTAAATGCAATAAGATAGCTTTAGAGATTTTATAGTGGCTTATTTTAGTCTACATTAGTAATTCATTTTTTTTTTTGGCATATCAGCCCCCACTAATGTCAAGTTGTGCTCTGGGAATTTTGCAAAATAGCTCACACTTAAGCATATTTTCCAGCTCTCATAGTGATATAGAACATTTGTGTAGGCTTTTGTCCAGTCATATACACAACTGAAAAGATATATATATATATATATATATATATATATATTTTTTTTTTTTTTTTTTTTTTTTTTTGCTGCCTTAAGTATGATTAACTCTCTCCCTGCTGACAGATACAGGGCCCATTTTCGACTTCATCTTCTTCCAGCTTTCTAAGTATATGTCTATGATGGCTGTCTATCATTGATGTAACATCTCATGGGATTACAATTTCCTGATTTTCTTCTTTATTCACTGGCTGGTTCTTCTGCTTTCAGTATGACCATTAGATGCTTCAAATTATTTTATTTATTTCCTCTGATCACAGATTCCCTTTAACCTCTGTTTCCTAGCTTCTTTATTAATTCCTTGCATCACTTTATCTCCGTATAGATGATACCCAGATCCACACTCTAGCCCTATCTTCTTTTTTAGGTTCTAAAGCCTATTTCCATCTGGCTCCAGGGTCTTATCACATAGATGTTACATCCATACCTCAAATTCACCTGTCTGAAGCTAAATTCACCATTCTCCACTCCCCAACCACATACTACTTCTTCCTCTCTCATTCAGTCTATGTAAGTCAATCAGCAGTACCACAGGTTTTCAAATGTCCTTTGTTCCTAGGAAATCAGTTTTTAGACTGTTTTCTCTAAAAGCTATTACTCTCTTATTCAAATTTAATAAAATGAACTAATAAAGATGCTAGTATAATAGTTCTAGTTGAAACAATGATCGAAGGCTCCTTTTCTACTGACATTTTTCCTTCCTTCCTTTGTTCCACATCCCTGGAATTGGAGAAAAGTTTGGAGCCAACTGCCTTAAAATTCATAATTGGCTGCTGTTTTCCTTCACCTTCTTTTTCTACTTTGTTACCAAGTTTCATTTTTTTTCCCTGTAGCCTCTGGAGGGATTTTGTTTGTTTTCTTTTATTTTAATCACATTCTCCATCCTTACCCTGTTAGTTCTCCTTGGTAACACTATTTTCCAGATTCCTATAGCACTTCATTATTTTATACAGATTGCCACTTCATTGTTTTCAAATTAGATTTTGAATGGATTAATTTTGTCTTCATGACAAGAAGTAGTTTAAGGAGTTATTTTTCTAATTCATCCATCCATCCATCCATCCATCCATCCGTCCATCCCTCATCTCTTCCTTTATTTAGAGTATTTATTGAATCTACCATAAGCTAGGAACTTTGCTAAGCACTGAAAGGATAACTGTACCTAAAGTAAGTAAAATTTCTGCTCCCATGGTAATATTCTGGGTTCCCTAACTGTAACAAATCTTGTATTTGGAACATAGAAAATATGCATTTAACACTTGCTAATGAGTTGAAAAGAAACTGAGCAAAAATTTTTCTGTTTCTGCAAAATCAGGGTTTTAAAAATTTTCTTCTCATGGCCAGTTAAGTCTAAGGCAGTGGTTCTCAACTAGTTTGTTTCACTGGCTCCTTCCCCATCTTCACTCCCACAAGGGGTGACATTTGGTCATGTCTGGAGACATTCTTGTTACAACTGGAACTTGGGGTGGGGAGGAGGGAGGCTACTGTCATCTAGGGCATAGAGGCCAGGGGTGCTGCTTAACATCTTACAATGCACAGACACCGCACTACAATAAAAAATTATCCAACCAAAAATGTCAGTAGTGCCAAGATAGAGATACTAGTATAAGATATTGAGTTAGCCGGGCATGGTGTCTCACACCTGTAACCCCAACACTTTGGGAGGCTGAGGTGGGCAGATCATCTGAGGTCAGGAGTTCAATATCAGCCTGGCCAACATGGTGAAACCCCATCTCTACTAAAAATACAAAAATTAGCCAGGCATGTTGGTGCATGCCTGTAGTCCCAGCTACTCGGGAGGCTGAGGCAGGAGGATGACTTGAACCCGGGGGGCAGAGGTTGCAGTGAGCCGAGATTGCACCATTGCACTCCAGCCTGGGCAACGAGAGTGAAACTCTGTCTCAAAAAAAAAAAAAAAAAAAAAAAGATATTGAGTTCACATAAATTAATTTTCTTAAACAAACTATGTTATTTTTTCCATTCATTATGTTCTTTTAATTTTTTATTCTTAGCCAAAAATCATGACATAGTTTTTTTAATGCCATACTTTGAATGTCTTTACTCTTAAATCTAGGCACTGCTGAAATTATTACTCATCAAGCATATAAAAAATAACATTATTTTGAATATAGGGTTCTCTGGCTGAGAGCAACAGAAAACCCTGACAAACTGGCCTAAGCAATAAAAGCATACATCTATATATACACATATGTATTTGTCTTAATTTAAGCATCACAAAAAGTAAGGTGGCTCTGCTATTGGTCAATTTAGCAGTTTAACATCGAAATAAAAGATTTAAGATCTTTCTATTGTTCTATTCTCCCATGTTCATCATATTAGCTTTATTCTCACATAGCTCTCCTTTTGACTGAAAAATACTGCCATGGTTCTAGCACCCCATGCAGACAAAAAATATTCAGTAGAAGAAGTGGGACTGTTCCCTCGTGCATATTTATTTAAGAGCAAGAAAACTTTATGCCAAAGATCTCTTCTCTTGTCATATTGTCGAGAAATGTGTCACATACTGATCCCTCACCAATCTTGGGCAAAGGGCATGAGATACCATGGTTTTCTTAAACTAATTAGAATTCACCCATGAGGTATATGTGAGATTCATGGACACTTGAACAGTTATGGTCCTGCCAGCAAAAGAGGGGGCATAGAACTGTTGGGAAGGAAGTTACAAATGGGCACCCATTTTGCAGATGAGATATGTAGTTGAGGCCCTGACCATATGTTGTCCTAAGTCCCATTGCCTTTAGAGCAAAGATATTAACCTTAGTGGTTTGGCTACATTCCAAGATCTGTAATTATCTTCAGTGTCTCTATAGTTTTTACAGTTTAATGTAAAGAAATTACACCTTTTTCTTGATGAAATGTGTAGGAATAGAATGTCTTTCTGCCCTAGAAGTGACTCTCAGGGCTGACACAAGGGTAAGGTGAGTAAAGTGCTTTGGGTGTAAACTTTAAAGAAGCACCCACTTAAATTTTAGGAAGGGCCTTAAATTCTGCGTCCAATACACCTCACTTGCTTCTCTGTTGTCCAGGCCCTTGTGGCTGTGTTTTAATGTGAGCCTTAACTTGTAATATAGTTTTCAAATATTTTGGATTAGTCTCGAGATCATTGTCCTTCATCCTGCAATAGAACTTTTTTTTCCCCCATGAGAGAGCTTTAAGCTAATTCCCAGCACTTGGAAGGACAATTCTGGCCATTGGGTATATAACAAAACATGGCAACAGTTTTTTGAGCCAGTAAAACTTGGTTTTAAATGGTTTAAATCATTTTTAAAATGATTTAAAAATACTTTTCTCTTGAAGGCCTGACATGATCAGCACTGGGCGTGACCCAAAGATGGAATGAAGAACATGAATGGATGACTGTTTCCTTAGCAACAAGAACCATATGTTTCCTTTGAAACAAGAAACCAAAAGAAATGTTCCCATCCATTTTTCTTTCCACCAATTCAAAGACTAAATAGTAGTGGCTTAAAATTATAATATTTATTCAATCGATAACTTACTGAAGACATATCATTTGCAAAGCAATAATTATAGTTTAAACATTTAGATAAGCCTTCTTTTACCTATTATTCGTTCAGCTACATTACTAGATGCATAGGAAACTCTGTAATGCAGGTATTTACTAAAAACAGTAAAAGAGTGAATCTCAGCTTTAGCTGCATGTAAGAATTGCCTAAGCAGCTTTTAAAAAACAAAGATGCTTGGCTCCAATAGAATATGATTCAGTTGTTCTCACCCAGCATCCGTATTTTTTTAAAGTGCCCCCCAGGTGATTGTAATGTGCAGCTAGGATTGAGAATCACAGCGCTGAGAAAATTTATGGCATTGATAAATCAGCTAAACAATTTGAATTACATCAGTTGGAGATTAGAGTTTATAGAAAATTTCAGAGGGTGGAGTTCAAATTTTTCCCTGATTTACTGTTTTTCAGGACAAGGTTTCAACAAACGTATAAATCAGAGTCCCCCAATTAGTCAACCTCTAAGTCTACCTTGGGTTTAAGGTAGGGAAAGAACTGATGAGATGACTGCAGCTGATGCCAAACCCACCCCAAAACCTGCCACCTCACAGGCTTCCAGAAGCACACCTAGGAGAAGAACAAATCCAGAGCCTTTTCCCTTAGCTATGTCCTGTCTGGAAATGCAGCCCCAAGGGCTTCAGAGAAGAGTTGGCCTGGGTCACAGAGGCTGCCTGACCTGCTCAAGGTCATGCTCCAGGAAGTGTGAGAGTTTTTGGAAATCTTGGCCTTCTAGTCCTAATCCAGAGTTTGGGCCACGCCTTGGATGGAAACAGACAAGACTCTAATTCTCAACCTGTTTTTATTTTTTAAAAAATACTGGTCAGGTAATAAAAGACAAAAAATATTGTCTCTTACAGTTCAGATGCCCAAATGTTAAGAAGCTGATCCTTTTTAGGAGACCTTTCTACAATTATTCATTCATCTATTGTCCCTTTCTACAGAATTTCATGGAATGCCTACTACGTGCAGGGGCTATGATAAGTGATGAGGTTACAAATGTGTGCAGTGCACAGTTTCTACTTGTAAACACTGCAAAATCTAGGTGAGGAAGCAGACAGGCACACACAGTGTAACACATGTGTGATGAAGGTAAGTCAGGGGACTATGAAAATTCCAAAACTACCACATCAACCAGAATTGGAAAATGGAATTAGAAAATAACAATGCAGCTAAAGCTAAAAAAAATAAGTTGTAGGAGAGATAATGTATTAATTTAACCTACTATTAGCAGGTAAGCTGATCAAAAATAAATTGCTAAAAATAATGGAAGAGTGTTACAGGAGAATGGAGAGCATTTTGTATTCAATTAGTTCAGCCAATATTTATTAAGCATATATTATTGAGAACCATATGGCAAAGGGATAAAAGAGTTGATATGGGGGACTTTGTCACCCCTACCACCTTTTTTAATGGAGCTTGCATTTAATGGGAAAGGCAGATGTTAATAATAATAAAAATGGCATGATATAAAAATAGTGTTGATAAAAATAACCTTTAGGTGCTCTAAAACCTTCCTACCAAATTCTGGTTCATGGAGTAGCAACATTGGTCTCACCTAGGAACTTGTCAGAAATGCAAGTCCCATCCCAGAGCTATTAAATTACAATCTGCCTTTTAATAAGATTGCCAAAAGAACTGTGTGCAGGCTCAAGTTTGAGAGGCAATTATTTATTATATGCTAAATGCTTTACATGTATTAACTTCTTAAAACTGCATAACAACCTTACAAAAGAGGTACTAATTTGCACCCACATCTGATACCTGAAGATCTTGAAGCTTAACTAAGCAATGTGCCCAAGGTAACAGAGGTAGTAAATTGGTAGAGCTCTCCGATTCACAGTAAGTTGACTCTCAATCTCATGTTCTGTTTATTCGCAAATAAAATGATCCTTAAAAGGGCAAGAAAAATCAGCAGCATCTTGGAAGCTGGACTGCATTCATTTTGTAACTATCAAAGATCAGAGGTGAGTTATCTTTTTATTCAAAAACCAAGCAAGTCATCTGTATGATCTCACTAGGAACTACACTAGACATAAAAGGATATGGAGATGTGTCAAAGTCCCAATGAGCCTTGGTCCAGATACTTCTGCACCGGAGCTCCACCAGGGGTTTTGAGAAGGTGAGACTCTGCTAAATCATGCCCAATTATCAAAACCCTACGCCAAATTCCACTGGCTACAGGAATCCTTGGGCATTGCTGGGCCTGTCCAGCTTAATACCTAAAGTACAGTTTATCTTCTTTCCATAATTTGTTGAGTTAGTCCCAGATGATATGCGGCATGTGAAATGACCATTCAAAATTCTATCAGCTGTCAGGATAGAGGTGGAGAAAAGGAGAATCTACCATGTGGCAAAGAAAAAAACAATTGCAAACAATTCCCCAGGTAGTTTCAGTCAGCTAGGGCATAAATGCTTCTAGATAAAATCAAAACAAAATAGTTTTCAAAAGTGTCTTCTCCGTCAATGGTAGAACCTTAAAATTTAGTTTTCCTAAGGTCTTTTCAAGTTCAAGAGGTGATGTGCAGAAAAAATATGTCACATTCATTTGTTTGCTTTTGAAAAGACAAGGCAGCCCTCACCTAGTGTGGCTGCTTTGTTTTCAAGCTTGTTCCTAAGAGTAACTTAAAAGAAAGATGACTGTAATAAAGGAAGAGATGTGATAAAATTCTCTAATGAAATAACATGTTTTACTCCTCTCAGGCTTAGAGGAAGTTAGGCTGGATAACCTGAAAACTTGCTTTTGAGACTGAACCATCTACATATGAACCACAAAAAAGGGCTTTTTTCTTTATAATCACAATCCCCTACAGTTAACATCTCTCTCTTCCATCTGGGTTTGCTGGTAGCATCGATAAGGATGTAGCTTGATATTTCCTTTGATAGAGAGATCCAAAAAGGTTTGATTTGTAGGGTATCCTAGTGATGTCAGATCCCATTAAACTGTTTCACTTCTTCAGGGTTAAAAGGGACCTTTTCCATTTATTTTATTTTATTTTATTATTATTATACTTTAAGTTTTAGGGTACATGTGCACAACGTGCAGGTTTGTTACATATGTATACATGTGCCATGTTGGTGTGCTGCACCCATTAACTCGTCATTTAGCATTAGGTATATCTCCTAATGCTATCCCTCCCCCCTCCCCCCACCCCACAACAGTCCCAAGTGTGTGATGTTCCCCTTCCTGTGTCCATGTGTTCTCACTGTTCAATTCCCACCTATGAGTGAGAACATGCGGTGTTTGTTTTTTTGTCCTTGCGATAGTTTGCTGAGAATGATGGTTTCCAGTTTCATCCATGTCCCTACAAAGGACATGAACTCATCATTTTTTATGGCTGCACAGTATTCCATGGTGTATATGTGCCACATTTTCTTAATCCAGTCTATCGTTGTTGGACATTTAGGTTGGTTCCAAGTCTTTGCTATTGCGAATAATGCTGCTATAAACATACATGTGCATGTGTCCTTATAGCAGCACGATTTATAATCCTTTGGGTATATACCCAGCAATGGTATGGCTGGGTCAAATGATATTTCTAGTTCTAGATCCCTGAGGAATCGCCACACAAGAAAAAAACAAACAACCCTATCTAAAAGTGGGCGAAGGATATGAACAGACACTTCTCAAAAGAAGACATTTATGCAGCCAAAAACCACATGAAAAAATGCTCATCATCACTGGCCATCAGAGAAATGCAAATCAAAACCACAATGAGATACCACCTCACACCAGTTAGAATGGCGATCATTAAAAAGTTAGGAAACAACAGGTTCTGGAGAGGATGTGGAGAAATAGGAACACTTTTCCATCTTTAAATATGGCTGTGGTGAGGGTATTTTACAGGTGGTTGATAAAGCAATTACATGGAATTGTTTCTGTGCTTTTAATGATGTAACTAACACGGCATGACATTGGGGATTATTAAATACTCAGAAAAGTGGTCTTTTGAGAAAATTATGAAAAACTGTGGAGCTTTAGATTTGTACTTCTCTTTTGTATGGTCAAACAGAATGGCAGCCTCAGAAAGGATACACACATGATGTATGGCAAGTTGAGCAAACTTGTGCCAACTTAAATAGATTGTAGTGGCCGTGGTGAGTTGTACTGATGATCTCAAACAATTTCAGAACTCTGAGGATAAAAGCTCAGGGATCAATTAGTGATCTCTGCCATAGGCAATTGGTGTTAGGAGTGGAGTAGGGGTGGTTACCCTCATTCCAGATGATTCATCATATCTCACCTAGGTTCTTGCTTCTCATAGGACCATGGAAGACTAGAAATACTTTCCCTTTTCCAAAAGGCTTTTCCAATATTATCTGCATTATGCTCTTCCGACTTGATATGGTTTGACTTTGTGTCCCCACGTAAATCTCATCTTGAATTGTTATCCCCAGATGTTGAGGGAGGGACCTGGTCGGAGCTGATTGGATCGTGGGGCAATTTCTCCCATGCTTTTCTCATGATAGTGAGTGAGTTCTCATGAGATCTGGTGGTTTTATAAATGATTAGAAGTTCTTTCATTCTTCTGTCTCCTGTCATTTTGTGAAGAAGGCGTCTGCTTCTCCTTCTGCCACGATTGTAAGTTTCCTGAGGCCACCCCAGCCATGCAGAACTGTGAGTCAATCAAGTCTCTTTCCTTTATAAATTACCCAGTATTAGGGAAGTTCTTTATAGCAGCGTGAAAATGGACTAATACACCACTCTTACATAAATGAGTCAGGAAGCCATCAGTAGATTAGTAAGAAAACAGTTGATGCAAACTGAGTAGTAAAGGAAGATTTAATTATCTTAGTGGGCTTATGCCTAAAAGAGTTTGTGAAGCCTTTCATGTACCTAGCATTATACATAAGCTCTAAATTTCTATCATTTTTCATGGAAAAGAAAAATTGATAAGTCATTTGGATTATAAAATTGGAATGAAATACATCTCCTTCTTCACCTACAGCATTGCAGCCAATTTAGGTAGAGACTGAGTGACCAGAGATAAGAACTCTCAACCGATATGGGACCAGCACCTCGGTGGCAGTGGGAAGCGATCTTAGCTGCACCCCAAAAGTAAAGTCCATATAACCTGAAACAGAGCAATCAATATAAGTAGTGAATACCAGAGGACTGACACAGGTGACAGGATAGGGTGGGCTGGGGAGGGTATTGGCTAATGGGTCAGAATTCAGGAGCAGGGACAGGAGCTCTTCAAAACATTGATTTCTACTTTAGGGCTCTACTGTTAGTTTCCTTAGCATTTGTGGTCAACAATTAAGGTAATGCTAAATATTTTAGTTTTGGGTTACAGTTGCATCCCAATTCCAGGCACACATGTCTATAATAGTGAAAGTAGTACTAACTGATGCAACCAATAAACCAAATCTCAGTGAATTAACTCAAGATTTTTTCTCATTCACTTAAAATTCAATTGGCAATGAAAGAAGTTACTAATCTCTTCTTGCTCACATTTCATTGTTCTGAATTCAGACGCATGGCCACAGCACGTCACAAGGGAGGCTGGGAAGTGTAGTCTAGCTGTCTGCCTAGAAGGAAAGGAATCAGGTTGAACATCTAGCCAGTCTGTGCACAGAAGTGTAGACAGTTTGCTTTAACCAGCTAGCCAAGCATATTAATCCTTATCTATATATTGTATAAATATATAGTGTCTTATACAAGTAGTTGTGTCATTTTGTTGTATTGTCTGTTGGTTCAGTTAATTTTCTTGCTGCACTTTCAGCTCATTGACTTGTGAAAAACATGGCCATTCTTTGTATTTTGCTTTGTAAAGCATATAGTATGGCTTCACAACAAAAGAGAAGATAAATAATGTATTCTTTATGAGGAAGGTAGCAGGATACATTCCATGAGTAGCACATGTACAATTCTGCAAATGTCTCACTATGCCATTTTTCACTTGCAGCACTTTCAAACTTGAAGGCTTTTGCTTTTTACTGTCTCAATTTTTTGCCAAGAAATTAACAGGTGATACCCGAGTATCCAAAAATAATCTCAAAACAGTATGCCAGAGGAATGTCAATATAGTTAGAAGCAATATAAATGTCGGCAAAAGTTGAATAGAATTGAAATGCTTTCTCCACCTCATTCTCCTTTTCCTCCCATTTCTTTCTTTTTCCCCTTTTGTCTTCCTCCTCTTCCACCTCCATCATCATATACCAGAAATAAATTCTTGAGGAAAGCCCTGTTTGTTGCCAGGTGGCATAACTTTGGAATATCCTGAGAATAAAATGCAGAAAAGCTGACACTGTGACCAAGACTCTTCTTATTTTGATTGACATGGACGTGACTTGGAATGGATCCAACATATAGCAAGCCAAATAGTTTCATAATTTTTCATTTGAATCAGCTCAGTTTCTCTAGCATATTAGATCTGTGCCATGTCTTAATGGAAGCAAATAGGTAGTTTAAGGCATCCAAGACTAGATTTGTCGTGATCCACTGAATTGGGAAAAGTAAGGTATACTTAAATGGTATAGTATGTAAAGAACAGGTTGATTGCCCTTCTTTCTATCAGTTGTAACACAAATCCTTTTTTTTTTTTTTTTTTTTTTTGAGACAGGGTCTTGTTCTGTCATCCAAGCTAGAGTGCAGTGGCGTGATCATAGTTCATGGCAGCCTCAAGGTCTTAGGCTCAAGCAATCCTCCCACTTCAGCCTCCTGAGTCGCTGGGATGACAGGCAGGCACCACCATGCTCAGCTAATTTTGTAATTTTTATTTCTGTAGAGACTGCATCTCCCGTGTTGGTCTTGAACTCCTGGACTCAATCTCTCCTTCTGCCTCAGCCTCCCAAAGTGCTAGGATTACAGGCGTGAACCACCACGCCTGGCTGGACAAATGAGTTTTAAATTAATATTGTACTGCAAATATGAATGAACTCATAAAAATGTGTAAATGTAACACAATCACTTTGAAAAGTTATTATTTTACTTTAGAATGTTCATAATGCTTTTCATCAACTGATTTGTTATTCTTTGGGATATTTATTCATTGAAAAATAAAAACTAAATATTTTTTAAAGTTGATGTCTTGGCTATAGTCAGCTGCTAGAGTTGCTTTAAAAATGACCCTGCACTTTCCAATTCCTGACCAAAATCTAAGTGAGTGTACACTAGAGATTTACAAGATATATCAGAGGCTTACTTTATTTAAAAATGATTTTTAATGGTTTGATTCTGGAAAGTAAAACTTAAAACATCTTGTCAAGTACTTCTATGATGGTTATTAAAAATACATTTGTATTTCAGGGTATATTTAAACCATATGTTCTTATTTGCTTCCATTTAGCACATTAAACTACTAGTTTGCAAGAGACAGTCAATATCCAAGAAACCACAAAAGCACCCTCTTAAAAATAGTTTCACATATTTCTTCTTTTAGCACAAAGTGACACTTCCCCCCGCCCACCCCCTCCCCACCTGCCAGCATTGAGCACACCTGGAAGGCTTTATATTTAACCGAAACTTAGACTTCATAAAACTAGAGTCACTTCTAGACTCGGCAAGTTTTTATTTATTTGAATGAGGATCAGTTAGAAGTTAGAACACTGTCTTAAATTTCTTTTAGCCATTTTTTCTTCTGGGTTTTTCCAGTGATTTAAACAATTAGAAGATTGGATATCAAGCGGTATTTATCTAAGTATTTTAAAATTGTGCCAAAATAAAAGCTAATCATTTTGTAATCAGTATGCATAGAAGAGAAGCAGCAGCAGTAAAGCAGTTGCTGCGTGTTTGCTGACAAAATATTTAATCCAAACATTTAATTTCAATCTGCCACTGTTCTCAGTCAGTATAATTACTTTAAGCAAATACTACGTTGGAAAAAAATGGTCCCAGACACTGAAATGTAAATAATACAATATAATCTTCACCACACTCAAATTCATATACTATAATTTATTTGTGTCACTTTCATAAACATGGATGTAATAATGTTGAAATTATTGTAAACACGCATATCTAGGCCATGCTTATAGAAGTTGGTTTCCTCTTGTTGGCTATACACACCTGACATAAAGAATTGCTGAACAAGAAAATTACATGGCTCTTCTTATAATATTAATTGGGAATGAGCAAAATTAATTTTTTACATTTTTGTCATGTAAAAGTTAGACAAAGTATACAATCTAGAAAAACTGGCAAAATCATTTATCCAATGAGTGTTTGTAGAATGAGATGTTAAGTATGATAAATATATGTAAAACAAAAATTTCTAGAGGCTGGGCATGGTGGCTCACACCTGTAATCCCAGCACTTTGGTACGCTGAGGCAGGTGGATCACGAGATCAGGAGATTGAGACCATCCTGGCTAACATGGTGAAACCCCATCTCTACTGAAAATAGAAAAAAATTAACCGGGTGTGGTGGCACGCGCCTATAGTCCCAGCTTCTCGGGAGGCTGAGGCAGGACAATTGCTTGAACCCAGAAGATGGAGGTTGCAGTGAGCTGAGATTGCACCACTGCACTCCAGCCTGGGCCACAGAGCGAGACCCCGTTCTCAAAAAAAAAAAAAAAATTCTAGAAACATTATAGAAACAGCAGATAGAGTCTCTCTCTTAAAAGAGGTCACTATCAAGAAAAGCATTAATTGATTTTTAAACACAAGAATCAATATGACAGTATAAACATAAATAAACTCTCCTAGAGCAGAGACTTTATTTTATTTATCTTTGTAGCCTCAGCATCTACAAAACGCTTGATTCAGATAAGGTGAAATTACGGGATTTGCCCATTGAGCACCCAATCTGCTCTCTCAGCCATTCCTGCTGAATCTGCCTTACTCACACTATTCCCCCTCAGGCAAACAGTATTTAATATTCTTTGTGAAGAGGAGGTCAACTACAGGACTAAGGTGGCAAACCTGACACAGGCTATTCCACAAGCCATAGGGTGATCTGATAAATAGGGATTTCTGCATAGAGCTCTGAATCAATCAGATAAGGAACCTCTAAACTTAACTAAAATAATGATCAACAAATATTTGTTTAATTGATGTCATATACTTTAAAAGACCTCCTTAAAAATCTAAAACTGTTAAAAGATTCTTATTTGGGTATCCAGGATTTATTTCAAAATAATATGGGAGCAGGGAAACAAGTATTTTACATGAAAAAAATTGGGCATATATTGTTAATTCTTAAAGCTAGGGATGGGTTTATAAGAATTCATTACACTATTCTCTCTACTTTGTACATTTTAATTAATTTTCCATCTTAAAAACTCAATTCTTATGCCTAACATTAGCCCCAGGCACCAGAAATATAGGGGGCCCTTCTCCATAATCCAGTGAGTATCTGTTGGGATAAGATTCCAATATCTTCTAGTTGTACCTCTTCTTTTGTATTTCCTCCGTTTGTGGAGTTAAGAGACCTGAATCAACGCCTCCAGCTGCCTATTACAGAACCTCTAACTAAATATAGTATGTACAATAAGGACCTTTGTTTCTCTCAAAATAAGATTTGTGGAGATAGATATTTCTGAGGGCAAACATCATCAAAGGCAACTTGAAATCTTTGTGCTTTACCATCCTTAGTGTTATTTAGTAAAAATTTAGACCTCATCGGTTAGACTTCTATATCAACCTCTCAAGATGACTGTCAAAACTCCTGCCAGATCAAAGAAGAAAGATATTTTTTTCTGTTTTCCTTTTTTTCTAAATTCTGTCCCATAAGACACAGCAGAAATTCTTTAATATCACATTGCACAGTCGCTAGACATAAGGGAGACTAAAAAATTAGTATTTGCCATTTCAACAATCAAAGAGGGGTCCTGCAGCAGGTAACATGATGGGAACCATTTGTACTAGATCTCGGTAAATGGCACTAACGTGGCATCTGTATCAGTTACCATTGCCACAATAATGCTGGGTAACAAACAGCAACAAAAACCTCAGTTGTATACAATAGATCTGTTAAATCACAGTTCTGCAGAGTTCACTTCATTCAAGATAGACTAGACGGAGGCCATTTGGCCTCATTCATTCATGAATCTGCAGTTAGCTGCCGGTGGACAGGTTAGCTTGGCTGATCTTGGCTGGGCTGCTCACATGGTTGGTTTGCCCCAAAACGATGACTTATTCCTCAGGTCTCTTCTCAAGTGTCCCTTTCCAAAAAAGTCTTGCTTGACCTTTATGAGAGCCAATCACTGTAATGTATACTTATCACAAAGTAAACAGTCCCCTTTAGAATGGTCCTAAAGTTTTATATTAGTTTGTGTATCCTCTTAAATAAATTTAATATTTTGAAATCATTTTAGAAATACAGAGGAGTTGTAACGCTAGTACAGAGAGTTCCCATGTACCCTTCGCCCAGCTTCCTTCAATGTTAACATTTTTACATGGCCATGGTACAGTTATGAAAACTGAGAAATTAACGTTGGCATACTACTACTAACTAAAATACAGACTTGATTTCATCAGCTTTTCTGGAGTTAACTAGTTTTTTCATTCATGTACTTTCTCTGTTTCAAGACCTAATCTAGGATACTATGATGCTTTTCCTTGTTCTGGCTCTTTAATCTCCTCTAATTTGCAACATTTTCTTAATCTTTCCTTGTACTTCATGACATTGTCAATTTTTAAGACTCTGGCCAGATATTGTATAGAATGTTCTTCAATTTGGATTAGTTTGGTGTTTTCTCATGAATGGACAAGGATTATGGATTTTTGGAAAGAATATCACAGATATGCCATGTAATTTTATTGCATCGTATCAGGGATACATGCTATTGCTATAACTCATTACTGGTGATGTTAGCTTTGATCACTTGGATACAGTGAACTGCAAGGTTTTTTCTTGGTAAAGCTATCACTTTTCTCTTTCCATACTCCATTAGTTAGACTTGATTCACTAAGTCCAGCCACATTTAAGTGAAGAGGAAGTAAAATTCATCCCTTGGAGGATAAGTATCTACAGATATGTACACATATGTTAAAACCACCACAGTAAATAAACATTTGGGGGAGATGCTTTGTTGCCATGTGAAGTTTCTCCTTGAAGTTTTTACCACTAATTTCAGCATTTATCCATGGATCTTGCCTGCAGCAGTTATTACTTTGATGTTCTCATGCTGATTTTTATTTACTTCCTTCATTTCTTCTATACTTATTATTTGGTATTCTTCCTTCTGGTATGAAGACTTGTTTCCTCTACTCTATTTATTTATTGAGTCACTCAATTATATCAACATGGGTCCACGAATATTTATTTTATTAACTCAGCGACAATCCAATTCTATTGGCATTTATCTTATTGCTTAAATTATTTCAGCTTTGGCCATTGGAAGCACTTCCAGGAAGGCTCCTGTGTTACTGCCACGTGCCCCCAGCCACCATAATTTTTTAAAGTGTTTGCTGTATAACTTTATATTGTGATTTTTGATTTAGTTGTTTGAATAAGATAGATATAAAATTGCATGATACAAAGTAAAGATATAAATATAAAAATACATGAAAAATCTGATAATTTTATTTCCTCCTTTCAAATTTTTATTTATTATTTTATTTTTCACTTTTTTAAATTTTTTTTTTGAGATGGAGTCTCACTCTGTTGCCCAGGCTGGAGTGCAGTGGCATGATCTCGGCTCACTGCAAGCTCCGCCTCCTGGGTTCACGCCATTCTCCTGCTTCAGCCTCCCGAGTAGCTGGGACTACAGGCGCCCGCCACCACGCCTGGCTAATTTTTTGTATTTTCAGGAGAGACGGGGTTTCACCGTGTTAGCCAGGATGATCTTGATCTCCTGACCTCGTGATCCACCTGCCTCAGCCTCCCAAAGTGCTGGGATTACAGGCGTGAGCCACCGCGCCCGGCCCAAATTTTTATATCCCTATTTTTTTCTCTTGCTTAATTGTATCGGCTAGTATCTGTGGCACAGTTTTAAATAATAGAGGGAATAATGGCCATTTTTCTTTTTTTTTTTTTTTTTTTAATTATACTTTAAGTTTTAGGGTACATGTGCACATTGTGCAGGTTAGTTACATATGTATACATGTGCCATGCTGGTGCGCTGCACCCACTAACTCGTCATCTAGCATTAGGTATATCTCCCAATGCTATCCCTCCCCCCTCCCCCCTCCCCACCACAGTCCCCAGAGTATGATATTCCCCTTCCTGTGTCCATGTGATCTCATTGTTCAATTCCCACCTATGAGTGAGAATATGCAATGTTTGGTTTTCAATTTTTCTTTTCTTTATGAACTTAGTCAAAGTGGTTTTGTTCTTTCTCCATAGTCACACAATGCTATTGTTCAACTGAGATAGACACATTACTCATATTATACTCACATTTATATATTCCCATTTGATTGATTGCTTTGTGATGAATAGTCATTGAATTTCTTAAAATTCGTTTTCAGCATTTTGCTGTTATATCTATCCTTATGTTCATGTTATGCTTCTTATCTCTGTTATCATATTTCATCAAATTATATGAAGTTTTAATGCTGACACTTTTTTCATGTTAGTATAATATGTCAAAGGAAAACTTTCATATAACTTAATTACAACTACAAACAGCAGGTGGTAGAAAGTGTTAATAAAGCCATCGATTAAAAAACAAGATAATTCTTCGATGTTAGAATATGAAAAATGAATCTTAAAACTGATAAAATAGATTGTATGATACTTTTTTTGCATTCCTTCAAACAACTTATTTTAATATTGATGTACTGTTTTTATTGGGTTGCCAAATCTGTTTGCTGTTATTTTATTTAGGGTTCATTTTGTTTGTTTTGGTTTTGATTTTTTATTTTTGTATGTGTAATGGTAAGTGAATTTGGTATATAGATATCTTTTTGTCAGACTTTAATACCAATGCCCTATTCATCCAATTGAAAACAAGTTGTTCATCTTTTTTTGTGTGCTTTGGAACAATTAGATGTCAAATAATCTGCATTTCAAACTTCTAGTAAAATTTCCCTGTGAATCTGTTTAGGCAGTTGTTTATAGAAAGTCTTTGGCAACTTTTACTAGTCTCTTTAGTTTAGTTTTTGTTTTTGTTTTTGTTTTTTTCAGATGGAGTCTCATTCTGTCGCCCAGGCTGGAGTGCAGTGGTGTGATCTCGGCTCACTGCAACCTCCGCCACCCGGGTACAAGCTATTCTCCTTCCTCAGCCTCCCCAGTGGCTGGGACTACAGGTGCCCACCACCACACCCAGCTAATTTTTGTATTTTTAGTAGAGATGGGGTTTCACCATATTGGCCAGGCTGGTCTCAAACTCCTGACCTTGTGATCTGCCCGCCTTAGCCTCCCAAAATGCTGGGACTACAGGCGTGAGTCACCATGCCTGGCCCAAGTATCTCTTTAGGTCTTGTATGTAATTGGAGGTTAATTTTAGTAGATTATATATTTTATCCATACAATTACTTATTTTATCCAGATTTTAAATTATTTTATAGAGTTAAGAGTTGAGCAAGGCAGTTTTTTATTTCTGTGGTTATTTCTCACTCTTCATTTCTTATTTTATATTTTATACTATTTCCTTTTTGATGAGGTTTGTTAGTGCTCTATCTATGTTTTATAAAATAAGAAAGATCTTATGATTCTAAATCAAGAATATCTGCTTTTATTTTTAATAGTTCTGTATTTTTTCTAATCTTTAGATTTTAACATCTTTTTTAAAGTTTCAAAAAATTGATGTGAGTTTTAAGACAATAAATTTTCCTATGTGCTCTACTGTAGCTGTATTATGTAAATTCAGCTATATACTCTTTCCAACACTCTTTAGTGTTGTAAAGTATCATCATGACTCATTTATTTTATTTATTTTTGCCAAATTAAATGACATCAGAAATTAGGATTATGATCCCTGCATCTTTTGTTGAATTTCCCAGATACAGCTTGGTCCATCAGTTTATTTTCAACTTTTCTAAATCTCTTTGTTTTAGGAATGTCTTTGTGCACAATTAGATTTACTTTGGGAGCCAAAGTGAAAAATCTGCTAATGAATGAGCGCATCAGCTATGGAGGCGTGCTAATCAGACATGTTATGAAGAGAGAACCTGTAGGAGGAGTGTGGTTGGTTAACTCCCTCTGGCTGTCACACCTTTGGGATCCACTGCAGGATATACACCTATACCATGCTTTTTCCCTGCTGCTTCCCAGGCAATGGCTGACACAGCCAGGAGAATTCTGCTCAATGAGAGACTACTCCAATGTCCTGTCTTCAGTGAGATTCTCCATTAACCAACATGAAACTTTCTCAAAGCTGTAACGCAGTCTAAGGTGTTTCCTGCCCAATGTTTCTCTTCCTTCCATTCATAGGTGTCTGATCTGCATTATGGCTTGGAAGCTGTTCTTGTTTATTTCTGCTGCCCTTTCCCTTTAGGCACAAGCATTTTCCCTAGTAAATCTCTTGAACTTCTGGTCCCATGATGACATCTGCTTCCTTAAGGACCTTAGCTGGTAGCGAGTTTTCCTTTACATTTATCAATATGGCAGATATTTTGTTCTTAGATCTTTCCAGGGTTCTACCAGTTTATGTTTTATCTCTCCTTTTTGTAGCAACATCTCTTTCCTGAATTCTTATATTTCTGTTTGTGGTTTTCTTTTATAAATTCGTTTACTTTAAATAGATAGTGGAATAATCACAATTTTCATCTGCTTCATTCCCCTTTAGCTGCTAATAAGTTTTGCTTTATTTTTCATTTCTCTTCTTATGCTGCTGTTTTTTTTCCATTGCTGCTGTGTTCTTCTTTCATTGTTCATCTCAAGTTTTTTTTTTCTAGGATAAGCTACGGGCAAAAGTTTGTTTCTCTCTCTCTCTATCTCTCTCTCTGTGTGTCTGTGTGTGCACGTGTGTGCATGTGTGTGTATTACTTGACATAATAGGCTTCAAAACCCAATTTAACCCAATTTAATTGGGGTTACAGGCTTGGAAACCCAAAGGTATTTACCTGCTCTGCTGGCACACAGAGAGAATGGCTCCTTTAAATATGACTCTGCTATATTATTCTTCCTGAGGACCTGGTACTACTTAAAAAAAGAAAAATCAAACTGGATCTAGAATAACTCCTTCTGATAACCCTGCACTCTCAATTCCTGCAACAGTATTACAATTGATGAATATTTTGCACTTCAGAGTACATCTCTCCCATAAGAAAGTATACATTTAGTTTATGATTTTGCTTTCTGATTTTTATTGCAACCTGAGTCTCTAAGCTTCTTCTCTTCCTCTTTCCCCTCTGACTAATCTTGGCTAGTTTTAAAGTCTTTCCACATGCTTGGAATCTACAGACTGCTGTCTTATTATTACTCTTAAGATGGAGCTTCTAAGCGATTTTGTATTCTCCTTGTTTCTGTTTGTATGAATTCCAGAATAATTTTAAAAATGCTGACTGAGGAAGCCTTGCTCACACTGGGAGTCCTTACCCGAGTGTCAGTCTCTTCCACTCCCAGGGATTCTCAAACACACCATTATTGACATTTTGGGCCACATGATTCTTTGCTGTGGGAGCTCTCTTGTGCATTGTAGGATGATAGCAGCATCCCTGGTCCTCTACTAACTATAAGCATGTTGTGATATTCAAAAATATTTGCATTTATTATTAAATGTCCCTCAGGGGCAAAATTGCTTGCAGTAAAGAACCATCCCACTCAACTAAAATCTCAGTGAGAATTGTGACAACATCTACTTTGTTAAACTTTCCGTTTCCATTATCTAAAATGGTCTAGCCCATAGCAACAATTCAACGTCAATATTTTGATGGTGTGGATGATGAACCCAAGAGAGTATCATTCAGATTATTTGCCCTCCATTCATTCCTCATATATTAAGGAATAATACCTTGTGATGTATTGCATTTTGGCCAACTGCATGTCTTTCTCTAGTGAAAATGTACATGGAATCATTGTATTCTAGATATGAAGAGTCCTTAGAGATAGTCTGCTACAAAGCTCTTATTTAATTGATGAAGAAATTAAGATTAAGAGAGTCTGTGATTTATTCTCCCCCATATAGAGCTTTATAGTAGAGCTAGGCTGGAACCCTGAAAATGAACTCTCCACACACCAGAACTCTTTAACAATACCATGATGTATTATTTAGTCCAAAATTGTACATATTTAGTAAATACATACTTCATAGAATGAAACCTTTGAAAAATAAAACAAAATGAAATACTACTAATTTCTCATTTCATGATTCAGAGAATGTGAAGATAATACCACACAAGAAATGTTTTTACTTAGTTTTTAAAAATACTCGAAGACTTAGCTTTTTAAAACAGACTAAATTATAAAGGAGCATTTTCTTCTATAGTAAAAATACAGTAAAAGCCTTTCTCAGGATCTTGATTATTTTCTCAGGATCTTATTATTTTGAGAAAGCCTGAGCTCTCTTTTCATAAACTATTCAATTTAATAGTACTAAGGGTAATAAAAAGTTGTCTTGGAAATATACTAATATATTTAAGATAACAATGAATTATCTCATTACAAAATGCATTAAATTGAGAAGCTCTGTTTAAAAGTAGTTCAAAAACACCAAGCACTAAAACAGCCTATGGTACTTGCAGAAGCATTGCACTCTGTTACTGATGTGGAATGGGACAGTGTTAGGCAGGCTGACTAACACAGTCATGACCACATAATATGTAGATGCTATAACATAGGTCATGTAATGTATATCATTCGCACTTTTCTGCACTGCAAAGTTAAGGTGTGAAAATAAAGATGGACTCTTCTCAGCAAAATATTGACTTCTTTTATAATTACTGAGTCATAAAAATGCTTTTTTGACATTTTTGTGGGAGCTAATATTTAAACGTAAACCACTGGATGTAACTATTTATTTCTCATTGATTCACTTGATTGAAATAGGTAGTTTGAGAAACTCACAAAATTAGTATTTTACTTAAAGTGCTATATATGGACATGTAACAATTTCTAATTGACAGATATTAAGACTTGCTTATAAATGATGCCAGTTAAAACATCACATGTGTAAGAAGGGAAACTGCAATATTCTTTTGAACATAACCATGATAGCGTTATTGAAGGGTTTATAGGCAGATGAAAACCCCCAGATGTCTTATCAAGCAATAACAACTTCAAGGTCAAGGGGAAATGTTGATTATATTAAGGATGAAATGAGAAGACAACATGTGTACTGCAGAAATATACAAAAAAACTATGAAATATAGAAAATGAAAGTTATGGTTAGTATAAAGCCAACTATTGGAAAACAATGCCAAAGTTGTGAGTGCCTTGAAGGGAGAAACTGTGTTTAGATGACTCTGGATTTTGGATAATGAAGAGATAGGCTGGCATTTAACAGGCATTGGATAAATATTAATAGAAATAATGAATAGGTAATTAAGTTGTCAATAGATTTCTGATGTCATCTTTTCAAAGAGAAAATATATCCTAAAAGTAACCTAATTTTGAATTTCTTTTACACAAATAACCTACTTTCATTGTAGCAAAATTAGAAATGACAAAAAGTGAAACAAAAATTACCTATATGTTACTATCTGGATGTAACCACTGTTAATATTCAGAAGTATATTTTTCTAGACTTTTTGTTTTCACAGTTAGCTGTTACAAGTGTTTCAAAAGGAATGCATGACGCCGGGTGTGGTGGCTCATGCCTGTAATCCCAGCACTTTGGGAGGCTGAGGTGGGTGGATCACTTGAGGTCAGGAGTTCAAGATCAGGCTAGCAAACATGGTGAAACCCCGTCTTTGCTAAAAATACACACACACACAAAAATTAACTGGATGTGGTGGTGGGTACCTGTAGACCCAGCTACTTGGGAGGCTGAGGCAGGAGAATCGCTTGAACCCAGAAGGTGGAGTTTGCAGTGAAGAGAGATCACGCCACAAATTAGAGGAAAATCAATAGTTTGGAACACCTACTGTCATTCATTCATTCAGGAAAAGCTTTTAGTTGAGACCACTGGTGAAGGTTTGCCTAGAGGAGAATGCAGGAATTAAAGGAGAAATGATGTACTATGCCTCCTCCTTTGGTAGGCTTCCTCAGTTCCCACAATAATAACTATTTTCTTCTTTAAGAAGTGTGTAACATTACTTGCAACCAGTACTCAGGAACAGACAGAGAGAAAGAGAGAGAGAGAGCCTCTCTAAAATGATAAGAACCACTTGGATTTAAATTTCTGCTTAAATATAATGTCTTATTAATAAATAAGAGTATTCACTTATTCGAAGTAAAGCAAATGGAAAACATCCCTTAAAACTTTCTGACCTTATTAGTAATTGAAATTAAACAGATTTTACCCAATTTCTTTGTTTTCTCCTTTCAGCAAGACTGTATCTAAAGAATGCCTGGGATTTGCATCTCACAGTGCCAGCTATTGTAGAGTCAAAAATATGTGAACAAGTACAACTAGAAAATATCAGGCATATGGCATGAAACACATTTTCATTCATTCTCCAGAGGGGGGAAAATACATTTTAACAGAATGCAAAATATTGTGCTCTGCCTTACTTGCCAAATAGAGAAAAGTGTGAATTTTAGCAAGAAAACCAATGGCTAGTTTAAATTGGGGGAGGTTACAGTAATTGCTTCTACAAGCAAATAATTGGATGGGTTGGGCGTTTGGATGTTAAAATTTAAGGAGAGCTCATTAGAGGCTACTTGATTTTCCTTTTCTCTTGATAACTGAAAGATGTGTCCTGATGAATTTGACTTCTGTAGCAATCCCAACATTTGCAGACCATAAAGCAACAGAGCCAGTGCTGTGTGTATACATATATACATATATATACCATTATACTCCCTTATTATTGGAAGATTTCTAGGCTATTTTGTGTTTGTGGTTCTATGTAGTGCCCTACATAAAAGAGATATTCATCTGTGTTTATTAGCATCTGTTTACTTCGAAATAAAATTGTAAGCAACCTCAGTGTAACTGGAGAAGACTGGTTGACATGAAGTATTAACTCAGCTTTCACAAATCATCAGGAACAACCAATTTTTCCTAGTTAACAGGAAACCTATCTTCCAACAGTAAAAAGACAAAGTGAGCCAAGCCCACTTCAAAAGCCTGCCTAGGAATGATGTTCCCTCCAGAAAAATTACTGGCCAACCATAATTCTCAGAAGTGAAGACTTGCCTCTATTACAGGTCAAACATGTGTGTCAAAAATGACTGTCTGAACAGCAATGACTTTCTCTTATCAGATTTGTTTACATGGCAAAACAGAACTCTTCTCTGCTGAAACCCAGCACAGAAGAAAAGACTGCAACTCTAGTAGTGAGCAGGATAGGAACAAACCGACAAGGGCAGGCATAGTTCTTTATTTATTGCTCCCAGCAGGTGTCAGATGCCATAGTTTCTTCGCAACCATCAACACCCTGGGGCTTTTTCGTTCTGCATTCAAGACAAGTAAGAAGGGGGATGGCGACTAACCCCAAGGGATTAGGTACCTGAATCTTATCCCAACTACTAGCCGACTCCAGCTGCGTTTAAATGTTTTTTGAAGAATTTCTGATGCTCAGTGGTTGCTGATTACTTCTAGATTTTAGTTCTACCCCAGTGGAGATTTGCTACAAAGAGTTTATCTGTTGTTGTTAAAATTGCAGTCGCTACAAGGGAATGTCTCCTCTTAAACCAGTTCCCCAAACAAGCACTGTTACAACAGTTACACAAACAAACAAAACAAAACAAAACAAAGCCAACTACTCTTTAAAAATACTTTCATCACACTGATCAGGGGATGCGTCGAACTATCTGGTAAGACTGGTGACATTTGTTAGGGATTCTCACCAAACACCCTCAGTGTGATTGAAGTTCTTGTATTAACACCTTTAAGGGGCTTGAGTACATGGTCTTGATTCAGTTATGTCTAAACTGACAGACCAGATTTAACATTTGAAGCCAGAATAATAGCCTAACTAGTAAAAGGGGCATAAATTATTCAGACTCCCCACCCCTTTCCCTGAGTTTGTTTAGCATTTATTCTCTCAATAGCACACAAAACAAAACAAAAAATACTCAAAACACTGAGTAGTTTACAATATTTCATCAAATTTTCTGTTGACATATATGCAAATATGTGTGTGTATGCATGCCTATGAAAATGAAATCAAAGGCATACACACATACCTTAGAATACATGTAAGCACACACTTGACATTTTCACTTGAAGATGAGACTTAAAAACACCCACATGCACTCAATAGATCCTTCCATCATTCAAACTTATATTGAATACCTCTTGGTTTACAAATGCTGCTTCTGTTGTAGGGGCTGCTGCTATTTTTGGAATCATGGGTTGCTAGAGATAACTGCCTCTTGGAGGCCTGCTCTGCCTGAAGGTTTTCCTCTAGAAAAATTTGTTCATCCCAAATGTCAACCAGGCCTATCAGCTGCTGCTCTTCTGTTGTTGACAGACAATTTCTGTCCTTCAAAAAATATCCCACACACATCATCTATGGATACTAAGCCTTAAATTACCCTTTTGGTTCGCTTTCAGCCATTAAAGGACAAATATTTGACTAGGTCTGATTCCATTATGCTTACAACACAACTGTACAGTGTGAAAAAAATGGAATTCACATATACACATCCAAAGTGAAGACAAAAATTAAGGTAACTGGGCTGATTATGATCATTCTTGTTTTCATCACTCTTCTATGAGAGGACCCAGCTAACTGGGGAAAACTGTGGCCTCCTTTTTTAAATGATTGCCTCAATTAATTCCATCAGTTTTCACAAACAGATAACAATGTCATCATTTAATAATAAATCTTTTCATGTCCTCACTCTTTCTTGCTGTATCCTCAAAGTATATCACAATGTTCATACCCAGGGTAAGCATGCTAGATATTTCCTCCTCTTCATAGCAAGCCTGACCCAATTATAGAACCTGGAAGAGACAATGTTCTATAAGACCCCACCTTTCCTGTATAATCAATTCTTATTAAGTGCTATCTATGATTTCTAATGTTATGATGCTTGAATTTTCCAAGGAAAGAATTGTACTATAGTCCATCAATCATATTACAAACTTCTGTACCAAGAAGTACAAATATAGCTTTGTCGTTGCAATTTTTCACACTTCTCTGTGTTTTATAGCTTATTGAAGTCAATTCTCACAACATGAGCCCTGCACCTATGAAAAGACAACTTGTTTTTTATAAAAAAATCAAGAGCTGAAATGAAAATGCAGTATCCATAATTTCTGCAGGATACTTATCCCATGATTACCAGGATAATCACATTCATGATTATATTTTACTTATATTTCACACCGCATTATGTATTATCTCTAAACATTCAAAAAGGCAAGAGAATCCAATGAAAATTTAAGGACACATTTATTTAATGCCAACTGTCTTCAGATTGGGTACTTGAAGACAACAATAATGATTGGGACATGGCACAGATGTGTAGAACTCATGGACTGGTGAAGAAGGTAGGCATATATATAGCCGATGATCATATGAGGCAGATCATGAGATTGCCAAACTCAAGCTGGCACCAGACAGCTCTGTGGCATAGATAGGGGGCTGCTGAACCAAATGGGGAATTACAGCTGGCTTCACAGAAGAGGAGACATGGGAATTGGGTCTCATAGTATCATTGTTAGACTGATAGTTGTATGAGCCATAATCTTTGGTGGTTAGTGACAAATCCAAATCAGACTAATTTGGGTAAGAAGACACAAGCTTATTGCTTTACACATTGAGAACTTGCAGGGTGAAACTGAAGATTAACACTGAAAGAGGAGCTTAAAGACAAAATGTATTTCTCTCCACATCTCATTTTGCTTTTCATTACAGGTCAGTTTCATTCTTCCAAAACAGCCTTTCTCTGGGGTTACAACCATAGTCAAGATTTTTTTTTTTTTTTTAAAGCTCACACAGTTACCATTTTATGACCAGAGAAGAAAGTGATTTTTCTATCCTTGCCACATTTTGAAAAAATTAAGTTAAAACTCTTCCTGGGCCAGCTTGCATCACATGCCTAACTTTCAGACCAATTATCAGGTTAGGGGAGGAAGGGTATTTAGAAAAGGCAAAAATATTTTCTACCACAAAGAATTTGAGGAAAGTGGGAATTAGATTGAGTAGTTAGAAATGCTTGTGTATAAGGCTGGAGATCGAAAGGGAAAAAAAACTGAAAGAAGTAGTGCAAATAACACAGCAAAGAAATTTGGGAGGGAGATTATGGGGCATATTGAGTGTGAGTTAGAGATTAAAAATTTTTCTATAGAGGATAGGGACACATAAAATTTATAAGGTCATGATTAACCCTGTCATAGACTGTAGATTTTGAGGGTTACATTGACAGGGGAAGGAACAAACAGAGAGAAGATTATCAGGAAGAATATCAGACTGGAGCTCCAAAAAAATGGCTTCTAGTCCTGGTCTGCCATCTTTGACTTATCTGACTTTCGGAAAATTGCCTCTCTTCCCATCAGGTTCCACACTAACAAAAATGGAAACCAGAATCTCTCTTCTATTTCTCCCATAAGGTTACTAAAAAAGAATGAGTATGATTGTTTTTGAGTAACTAATAAGTACTAAATAAGTGCAGGGTGTTATTATTTATAATATCAGTGCCATTCAAAATTTCATTCTATTAAAAAAATACAAGGCCTGGTTCAAGATATGTCACTATGGATAGTCATTACTTGTCTAAATTATAAACTTATCTAGGCTATACATGAGATAAAAGAAAATAAAGTTTCATTGCAAATTAATGAAAACAAGTAAATAATGTCTGATATCAATATCTCATTCTAATTCTTCAAGAATACAAGCCATGAACAAGAAAAAATGTCGATATGATGTAATGGAAAAATCCTGGACTTTGGCGATATACTTGCATGGTATTTACTACCTGCTCTACACCACACTGGTTGTGTTTCCTTGGGAAATAACCTTTCCATGCCATGAACAAATGGGAAATAAATTTATTGCCTTGGGTAATAAATTAACCTCTCTAAGCCTCATCTGCAAAACAGCAATATCTTGCAGGGAATAAAAATTAAAAAAGTACTAATAAATTACCTGTCATTTAATAAATGTTAGACCCTCCGTATTCTTGGTTCATTACATTGACCTCAACTTTCCTGTTCTAGTCTTTCACTACAAATGTTAACTAAATATAGTAAATAAAATTAGTATTATAAATAAAAGCTAGCTATTCATCAAACTGAGAACTTTCCAATGGTCTCACTATACTCCTTCAATCAAAAAGTATTATTACACATCTACTATATGAAAAGCAATGTTCTCATTGATATGGGTGTGCTTGTCATTATAAAGTAATCAAATAATTAATAGTAATTTCAGGGCATAAAGTCAATAAATATAACAAATCAAAGAAAAAAATAGGTAGTAAATCTTTTTTTGCTTTTTTCTGGAAACAAAAGCTTACTTTAGTTGAGGAAAATGTTGTATAATTGTGAAATTATAGGTAAAATTTGGCGTTTGACTTAAACATGTATTTTCCTGGCAAAAGAAAAGCTATTACTCTAAGTCATTAAAATATCATTTTGTTTTCAGACATACAAGAAATCTAAGAAACTATTATTAGGTGATCTTATTGCAATGATAGGAAATAGAATAGCTGAGTCTGAAGTTTGGCCTGTTCCTTCCCACCTTTTAACTTTTTGATTCTTGTTTAACATTACACAGACAATGATTATAAACTATAATATTTTCCATTGTGTAGGGCACACTTTAATGGTTGTAGAGGTGGTGCTTATTGCAAACTTTGCTGAACTTTTGAACTGTTTTAGTCATTTGGTCAAACTTTGCCAATATTACAGTTTTCTACTTTTGAAAATACTTTTATAGTCTTCATTGTAACTTGATAGTTCAATGATATTGAACTCTGGACGCTAAATAATATTTGAGGCCTCAACATTTTTTTACCAAATAGATGAGTGTTTTTTTTTTTAACTTATAATAATGGGCTGTTCAACCTCAAAATATAATCCCCTTGGAAGAGTTATATTAACTTTTTTATGGTCTACCACAACATATCTATATTTAATTCTAGGATGCAGCTATTTCTATTGGGCATGTAACAAAATGAAGAAGAAGAAAAGTATTACCCTAGATTAACTTTTAACATATTATAATTGTTGAAGTTCTTTTTTTATATATACTTTAAGTTCTAGGGTACATGTGCACAACGTGTAGGTTTGTTACATATGTATACATGTGCCATGTTGGTGTGCTGCACCCATTAAATCTAATCACTTCATCTGATGTTGGGAAGATGTTGTGGGCAGAGAAAAGAAAATGAACGAAAACTGGAAAAGAAAGGAACAATAAAATAAAATTCTCCATTAACGTAAGACAAAAAAAGAAAAGAGAAAAAAAGGAACAGAAAGAACATAAATGGATACTTTCCATAAGCATAACTGAATTTCTGCTCTTCCGAAATTAAGTTGAAGCTACTGAAAGAAGAAAAGAAACCTTTGACTCCCTTTCTCTCTAACCTCCCAGGTTTAAATTTTGGACACATGTTAAATAATGGAAGTTCCTAGAAAAGGTTACTTTTGATTCACAACGTGGGCAGGAAAGTGCTGGGTAGAGAAGGGTGTGGTCCCTGGGTAGGGCTCCACCCCAGGGTGTATGCTGATAGACCTAGGTGAGAATAGGCATTTCTGTTTTCCTGCCTAAATGCTGCATTTCCCAAGACCACCCTGGCCTGCCACGCACGCATCGTGTGCCTGTAAAAACGCCGAGACCCTAGTGGTCTAGCTGGACGTGGAGAGGAACGCTGCGGCGTAAGGACACGCCAACAGATGCTGGCAGGCCAGCAGGCCATTAACTGGCAGAACGACGCGAAGTTTGGCCAGGGCTGTCAGAGGAGAGCCCGGGCCACTGAACAGCCTACTCCAGGGGAAAACCATTTCCCTTTTGTCTCCCCCATCTGTTGAGACCTGCTTCCACCAATAAAAGCTTGCACTCATTCTCCAAGCCCACGTGTGATCCAATTCTTGCAGTATACCACGGCAAGAAACCCCGGGATACTGAAAGCCGTCTGTGCTTGCGATAAGGCAGGGGGTCTATTTGAGCTGACTAACACAAGCTGCCTACCGAGGGCTAAACTAAAAGAGCACCCTGTAACACACGGCCAGTAAACATTCACCCCTAGACACTGCCATAGTGTGGAGCCCCATAACCTGCCTATCTGCATGCTCCCCTAGAGGTTGGAGCAGCGGGGCACCGAAGAAGTGAGCCACCCCCATCGCACACCCTGCCAGGGGGACAAGGGAGCTTTTCCCCTTTCACTTTCAGAGCCAGGCAGAGGAGAGGCTTTAATACCTGCTCTTCATAGGAATCAACAACAATAAAAAGTAACTACATAATGACTCCCGGCATGCCAGAGCAAGAATATCATGCAGCTGTTTGAATGCATTGCCACGGGTAAAGTGATGCCCAGGAGGACGATGAATTGGTATGTTTCCGAGATGAGCTGTAAGGCAGTGGCGATGACATGGTCTATGAGCAAATGCTGTTATGCCAGCTCGAAGATTTGAATATTCTCATTTGGAACGGACTTGTTTGAGGCTTGTCAATTAGTAACATAGTAGCACGATGATAAAGGTAAGCTTTTGGGAGCTAGGCAGACATGAGCTTCATTCTGTCACCACCAATTATTGCTCATGTAACCTTTTACAAGTAATTAAAACAATTTGAACCTGTTTATTCGCTAAATTGGGAAAAAAGTACTTAGCTCACAGTACCTTTGTGAGTATTAAGTATGATAATGTGTATAAAGTAATCGCTATGTAATAGGTTTTCAATAACTATTCATGCATTTATTCCACCCACTCCCACTCCACTGCACTGTGTTTAAGTGTACCTACTCGAGGGTAACTATCTACACGGTAGTTAAGATTAGGGTCTACAGACAGATTACCTGGATTCAAATCCTGGCTCTGCTTAATTAACTCATCATTTAAAAAGGCGGCAATAAGGGTACCTTCTCTGTAGAGACATTACGATGAATACATGCGCTGATATGTATAAAGTGCTTAGAAGAGTGGCAAATAGCAGGATGTAAATGTTTGCTATTCCTGTTATTTAATTGGGTTATTGGTGCTCTGTTAATTCACAAATACTCTCACAACCGTTTGGCTTTATGTTCCTTTTTCTTATTGAAATTCAAATCATTCTCCTTTTTGTTTTATTCACAAGTATGACTTTGTTTTCAGCAGCTTCCTTTTGTAGAAAACCTGTTTGGAAGGGGTATTGTGGCAAAGGAAGACTCAGACCCATGAACAAAGAAGCACGCAGTAACACATTCTTTTGGACTGATAAATCCTGGGAAGGGCAAAGCTGGTTCCTAAAGTGGCTGAGGTCCTCAAATAAGGTGTGTGTACAGGAGGAATCAAACCAAAAGTTAAAACTTTGTATCTGTTGTCTTCATCTATTAACCAGGGATAAGAATATCAATCTCACAGGGTCGTTATTTAAAAATAAATAAATAAAATATTTTTTGTTAAATAAATGCAAACCGTTCAGCTTCTGTGTTCTGCTTGGTAGCCCCCATCTCTCATCATGTACCCTATAATAATGTTTTGGTCAATGATGGACTGCATATATGACAGCGGTCCCATAAGATGATATTATCATATTTTTACTCTATGTTTTCTATGTTTAGATATGTTTGGATACACAAATACTTCTCATTGTGTTGTAATTGCCTACAGTATTTAGTACAGTAACACACTGTAAAGGATTGTAGCTTAGGAACAATAGGTTATGCCATGTAGCCTAGGTGTGTAGTAGGCTACAACACTGAGGTTTGTGTATGTAAGTATGCTCTAGCATGTTCATACAATGACAAAATTGCCGAACGAAGCATTTCTCAGAACACATCCTCATTGTCAAGTGATGCATGAATGTTATTTCCCTTAAAACAGCAGTCTCCAGAGTTTTTGGCACCAGGGGCCAATTTCGTGGAAGACAATTTTTCCTACTGATGGGGGAGTAGTTGGGGGATAGTTTTTGGATGAAACTGTTCCACCTCAGATCATCAGGCATTATTTAGAGTATCATAAGTCTTGGGCAACCTAGATCCCTCACATGCACAGTTCACAAAAGGGTTCACACTTCTATGAGAATTTAACGCTGCCACTGCTCTGACAGGAGGTGGAGCTCAGGCGGTAATGCTCATTTGCCCGCCACTCACCTCCTGCTGTGCGGCCCAGGTCCTACCAGGCCATAGACCAGTACCAATCTAAAGCCTGGAGTTTGGGGACCCCTGCTTTAAGGAATTGGCTCATCCAACTGTAGGCACTGACAAGTCCAAGTCCATAAGGCAAGCTAGCAGTGTGGAAACTCAAGCAGGAGTTAAAGCTGCAATCTCCAGGCAGAATTCCTTCCTCTCCAGGAAATCTTGATATTTGTTCCAGGCCTTCAACTGATTTCTGATTGGATGAAGCCCACCTACATTACAGAGAGTAATCTCCTTTACTTAGAGTCAACTTGAAGTAAACAAATGTTAACCACATCTCCAAAATACCTTCACAGCAACACCTAGATTAGTATTTGATTAAATAACTGGGTACTATAACCTAGCCTAGCAAAGATGACATAAAACTAATCATCATGGCACTCTCAGTGGACTCTTTTCAAGTGGAATCTAAGTTTTCCATGAGAACTGTGGTTCATTTACTTAGCTAATAGTTATTGTTACCTATGAGAGGCATCATTAAGTCATGGGCTCTAGGGCTGGATTGACATTGTCCAAATCCCGTCTTTGCCACTCAGTTGTGATATGACTCTGAACATGTTACTTAAACTCTTTATATCTCAGTTTTCCCAACCGTAAAATGGGGATAATAATAATATCTATCTCATATTATTGCTAAATCAGCTAATATTTATAAAGTACTTTGATTAATGCCTGTTACATAATAAATGCTCCTATTAAAAATTGTTAATAGTGCTGTCTAGACTTTGAGGGCATAGGACCACTAGGAGCAAAATAAAGTAAGAATGACCAGTTGTGATACAAAGTGCTACAATAGAGATATCAAAAAATTATATGGGATTGAAGGAAACAGCAGTTAATTCTGCTTGGGTACTAGTAATGGGGATGGTCTCTAACAGCGTCTGTATACGTAAGCAGAAGAATACAGAAATGGCAACGTATGGGTGAAATTTGTATGTTTTAAGATTCTTATGAAATTTCTAAAACTTGATAATCTTTCTCAACATTTATGCAAGATACATGTAAAGACATAGTTAAAATTTTCTATCTGTTAGAGCACATTGAAGACAAAAATTGTGTTTCCTCTTTCAGATCATATACTGATCCAAAATGATGCTCACTGCTATTTATGTGAAATGTAACTATTCTTTTTATACCAGAAAATAAATGATATAGCAGTCCTGCCACCAATCATAGGAGGGGAAATATTAGGGGGATGCAGATGCACATTCCAAATTACTTAAGCCAGAGTTTCAAATCATGCAAATGTCTGCCCTTAGGGACACATTCTGGTCACCCACTGAACTCATCCAAGTGGTCCTGAAGCCAGTCTTAAAACTGCCTGTTATTTTGCACATTGTCTTTGTTTATAAGGACCACCAGTTTGAAGTACCTATCAATTTATTGAGTTATTTGTTTACTGTCGATTTTCCTTTCTATATTGAAAGCACCATAATGACAGTAGCAGTCATAGTGCTGGGCTCACAGTAGGCAATAAGTTCTCATTTAATTAAATAAATACATTCACATGTTTTCCGAATGAGTCTTTATAGTAAAAAGTTTATCCGCTTGTCATAGACTAATATTTATTGAGTTATAAGTGAAGTAAACCATTTTTAAAGGACAAATTGTCTTGAATTTGTGAGATTATCTCTGTTGGACACCAGAAGTCTAAAAATACTAGTTTAAATCTAAAGCCTTATTCTAAACAAATACCTTTTACTTTATTACTTGGCAAGTGTGTGTGCTCAAATTATCATAGAAATAAAAATACAACATTTAGAAATTTTCATGAACTGTCCCAGAATATGTCGTCAGATCTCTGGTGGTTCCCAGACATCAGTTTGGGAAATGCTAGTGTAGGCATTTCTGAGTTCATACTGGTAATGATGCAAAGGGAGGGATATTTTATTCATACTCTAAAGTACATATAACAGGGACCAGAGGTTGATCCAACCCTTTAATATTTTTGGCAGAGGTTGAAAAAGTGGAGTAAAGTGAGCTTAGTTTGCCTGAGGTTAAGTGGCTTACGTGATTAAATAACTTGAGAAAAGCGTCTTTATTAAACAGGCAGTCATCATCCCATCTTTATCATTATTTTATAATCATTATTGGAAACAACATTTGACCAAATCATCACTGCTTTAAAAAATTGTCCTCATCTCATTGATATGAAAGGTAACTTGATACTTCCAATTTTATAATAGCAGGGGAAGAGCAACAAACATTAGCCAATCTAGTAAAGCAATAGCAGGAAAACATCTCAGATAAAATTGAAATGTAATTTCAGTCATTTCTGAAAGGTCTAATGAAAGCACTTTAATAATGCCAACAAAATGTATACTGTTTACTTAAATGATGGATCTTTATTTTAAAGAAATTAAAGTCACCTACCTTTTAAATATTTGAATGTGTATAAAAGATCTTGAAGCAAATTTATATTTATGTAAATTAAAAGACAGGTTTCCAGACCAGAAACACAACTTATAGGAATAAATAGGCAGAGGGAAAAATCTGGATACTTTTTTAAATAGTCTCTATTAGAACAAATAAATACTGAAAAGATAATTTTCCTTTCAAATTTTAAGAAATCCAATAACCTTTGCATTGTTTTCACTGCTATTATGTGTTTTAAAGGCTCAAAATATCCTGTCTTACAGAATATAAAAATTTTACAGGAAGAGGAAATGCATGGAAATAAAGTAAAAATATAATAGCAGTAATAATTAAGAGAATTAAATCTTTATATTTGTTTAAGTGCTCTGTGAACAGCTTTACTACTCCCTATGACAACACCAAGAATATAGAGAAGGAAGCTGATATCCAGCAGGTTTCTTAGCCAATGTGCCATCCATATTTATTTATTCAAATATTTCTGGATTGCTTAGTTTTGTCAAGAAATTACAAGGTAAACGGAGGTTTGCAACAATGAATAAGATAACGTCTTTGCCTTTTGGAGGGAGTGGAAAAATCACTCATCCATAATTTCAAAGGAAAAAGTTATAAATGGCATTATACAGGTAAAACCAAAATTCTGGGTAAAGTTTTGGGGAGTAGGCTAAGGAAATCATATAAGGCTTCATGAAGGAGGAGGAGTACATGATCTGAACTTTGAATGGTGAGTCCAATTTAGACCTTGGTGAAGGGCATATCAAGCAGAAAGCTATTGAAAAAAGGATAATATATGAAAAGGAGAAAATTTAGTAGGGTTAGAGTATTGGTTTCACACCAGAAAGCAGAATTGTACTGAAACCGTAACTTGAAGCTTATGTGTTTTAATCTAGTACCTCTTTAAACTACCACACCATAAAGTTATCTAATGCTGTATTAAAAAACACCACAAACTTAGTGAATTATAACAATAACCATTTTTTTTTAAGTTCACTATCCTGGGGTTGGCAATATAGACTTGGCTCAGAAGGTGGTTCTTCTGGTTTGGGCCAACCTCCAGTAATTAGTCTGTGCTTCCTCAGGAATTTGCAGTCAGCCAGCAGGTCAATTAAAGGCTGCCTAGTCTAGGATGGCCCCAGCATGGGTGCAGCTTTCTACTCCAAGTGCCTCTTATTCTCCAACAGGCTAACCCAGGATATTCACATGAGAGCTGGACAAAGATTTAAGAGCCAATGGAAGCAGGCTCTCACTTCCATCACATTCTCTTGGCCAAAGTAAATTCAAGAGGTGGAGAAATAGAATTAACTTCTTGATGGGAGGAGCTGCAAATCCACATCACACAGCATGTAGAAACAGAAGGAATAAAAATTTGGGACCATCTGCAATCAGTCTACCACATATGCAGTTAAAAAGAAAAGTTACTTTAAAATTTTTATAAACAGTAAATTTTTCTAAGCTAGATGCTAGAGACTTTAATCCTCAGCAAGAATAGGCATTCATAAACATATAAAGGCAAACGCATACAACCAGTCTAGACTCTTATTCTCAGAAAATTGGACACTGCTACTCTCTGCTTTATTTTACAGCTAATTTTTATCTAGCCATTGCCAGAAGCTGTAAAGGACTGGGCAGAGCATTTTGTTTCCCTTCTTCAATTCAGTGTCTTTTAACTTATCAACTGCCATTACAATAAAGGAACATCAATTAATGCTAAATTACAAAGAGATTCTTGTGGGATGCCTATTACAGCTGCCTTGATGCCAGAACCATTCAAAGTGATGAATGTTTTACAGCGAATACCAAATACACTCATAATTACTTCGCCATTTACTGAACGTGTTGCCAATCTACCTTTGATTCTAAAGAAACTGCACATCTTTATCCACGTGAAAATAAAATCTTGTGCTCATGAGATCTACACAAAGGCCCTTTTATGTAGGTCAAAAGGATGCTTCCCCCATGCCCATTTAATATGTTTTCTCTGAAGTTCTCTATGTTGCCCTTAGGGCCATCCACATACTGGTGATAAGCATGTAACTTGCATAGCAAACTCTCTTCCTCTCAACCTCACATCACAATCTTCAGAGTTCAGTATGTCCCATAATAAAATGGTATATTTTTGTATGCTCTACACATACTTCCAAGGTATTGCTTTGTGAATAGAGCCCTACAATATAGACACAGTTTACCAGGAACTTAGCATTTAAACGACTTTCATCTTGACAATGACTGACATGTCTCGCTGAGAATATTATATATTTAGAAGATTTTTTTGAAGGCTCTGTACTTAAGAATCATGTCTCATCATATTCAGTGAACTTATGAACTAAGTCTTAAATGTTTAAAGAAGGGTCACAAAGCCACTCTGCTACAAAAGTCTGCAACTTGCACCCAACTCATATCACACAAGTAATTCATGCATAGAATATTTTTTTCTAAGTTTTCTTTCGATTAAAAAAAAACCCTTCTACTTTTAGCTTTGAATATTTATTACTGAGATGAGAACCTGGGCTGAAATCAAACTAAGTAGAAGACAAACTCTAGGGAGGGAAAGTACATCACATTCTTCATAAACTTTGTAAGGATTTCTTCAACACCCGCTTCTCCATTTATACAACAGATCAAGGAAGGCTAGAATCCAATTTCAAATCAAATAACCCCCATATCGATGTGCAAGATAGTTGACAGTGCACTCTCATCAACTCTGTGCTTTTCTGGTGGGTAATGTGCACAGTGTAACTTAGAGTAGCCATTTGGCGGAAAACTGCTCTAGTCAAATTGAAATAGCCTTTCGAGCCTTGGTTAGAATGGAAAGCCATAATGTATGCTTGTCATTTGATGAAAAATAGTGTGCTTAAATTAAAGGGAAAAAAAATCCTGTCGTCCAGATCCAAGCCTGCACAATGACACAGGTGTCAAGATCTTATTTAAAAGTGTTAAGGTACAGTACTGCTCAGCAGCACAATTTGTAGGGAAACATGGGATCATGTGCTGGGGACTGAAGATTTGCTGCCTGATACCAGCCATAGGTAGTGATAAAATATGTTTCTTCCAGATAATTACTTGCTGCTCAAGGAAAGTGGCATTTCTAAATTGATACTTCAATGCAGCATAAACAGATTATGTTGCACAGGAAGACATGGGCTAGTTTTTGTCATGTGATTAGACTCGGAATCACCCAATGCCACCTAAAACTAATTTTGTTTTATGCTTACAAAGCAATATGACTTCTCGAGAATTAAGAAGATGTCCACTTATATGGATATAATGAACGATTTAGCCCTTAGATGGCAAAATAAAAAAGTTTTATTTTTTTAATTTTGACTGTTTAAAAGGATTCTATGAATATTCATGCTAGATAAAGCTGTATAAACATCTAGAAATAAAAGCAATTCCATGGTATTTGATGAAGAAATAATAATTTACTTTCCAGGTACCATGCTAAAAGATTTATATGTATCTTATTTAATTCTTAAAAGTCCCTAATAAATTACATAATATTATTTTTCTCACTTTATATGGGAGAAAATTAAGATGAAAGAGGTTAAGTGACTTCTATAAGGTCCTATAACTAGTAAGCTGTGAAGCTAGACTCCAAACTCAGGTACTCTGGATTGGAAACCTGTGTTATATAACGTTATACACTTCAAATGTACACAAGTAGAATTATTAAGAAATATGTTACAAGCTTGTTATCTATGAAAATAAGCAAAAATATTATAAGCCAAAAATACTAGAAAAGATAACATTTTTTCCCGCTCTCATCCTAATACCTTTGTTTAGTAAAAACTAATGCACAACCATGCTAAATACTGCAAATTTGCAGTTTAAAAGAGACCCTTGCCTTCAGAGCCATAGACAACTGCCTTATATATAACAAATTTATATATATATATATATATACACACACACATATACATATATATAAACAAACCAATAAAAACTTGAAAGGTGGAGTAAAATATGTAAGTACATTTTCACCAGCATGGAATGAAAAATGTGATACTATCTTATTCAATATTTGAAGAAACACAATTCTGCACTCACCACAATTTCCCTTTCAGCAAAAGTTAAACTAATGGATCTTTTATTTTATATTGCAAACTTTCCATTTTCAGATGTTGTTTGAGGTGAGTGGAAGGCTGGAGTCTACTCAAGTTGCCAAGTGCTTAGAGCCCAATAGAGTAAGGGAGTTGGTGGTCTCAGCATTCAATACGTAGAGTGTCACTTAATGCCTCTGTTTTGGTAAGCTTTCTTGATTCAGATGTGCTTAATCTAGTTTTACAATGATTTGGCAGAAGTGCTCACTACCTCAAGAATGAGTAGAAGAGCTTAACTGTTTCTTATGCAGACTTCACAAAATATTCCTATTTCACTTTAATTCCTATCATGTGAGGTCCCTGATATTTTCAATTTCTAATCATACCCATGATTGTGCTTTGCAAATCTGCTTGCTTTTTAGCTTTCTGCTTTGCAAGCAGTTAATTTTCAGTTTTTTCCAAACTGTCAAATCAATTATGGTTCATTCACCCTGTTCTAGTTTCCAAATTGTGTTGACTTCCTTTACAAACAAAAGAATCTTCTTCTGTCTTCTCTGCCATGACATTATCTTCATAGATTTTGCCTTATATATTTTTTTAAATTGATCGATCAAACAACCAAACAAACTTTCCTGGCATGTTGTTAGTGAAGTTTTGGAGGGACGAGAAGTAAATATATATTCAGTAAGTGAGTATGCATTTTTCTCTAGGAATTTCCTAGAAATGATATCAAAGATAATTCATCATAGACAAAGATGTCAAATGCCAGAGAAAAATTATGCCTTTAACTTGAATCAATTCCTTTGGCTAATAATGTCTCATTCAATGAGGCATCAGATTATTAATACAACAGATTTTCAAAATCAACCTTTCTAAATATTTAGCAATACCTCTTCTTCCTTTTATCTGACTTTTATCCCATTTCTTCAAAATGTAGTTGCCATTCTGTGCCTAACTTCTTTCAGTTCTTCAAAGCTTAAGTGAATTTCTTATAATTTTTCTAGCACTCACCAGTTAAACTGCTCAAACTCCACGCCTATTCTCAGGCATTATTTTATGTATCCTCTGAACATTTGACACCTTCTGCCATGTGTCTTTGGAAGTCTTTTCTTCTTGTTTTCCATGACAGTCTATTCCTAGCTCTTATCACTGCATTTCTGCTTCTCAAAGCTCTGCAATTTGCTGTCTACTTTTCTGCCACTCACTTCCTAAATTAAACAAAAATCTTTCTCCTTCTAATATCAATTAGTTATTAGATTAAATATTAGGCCCTCTCATACCAATTTTATACTGTAGTCTAAATTACAATCTCTAAGCAGGTTCCTTCCAAACCCTTTTCCTTAACGCCTTGGCTCACTACTTCCTTATGCTCTAGATTACCTTATCTTGCTAAATCCAACCTTGCAAATTTACCTGTGCATCATTATCTGTTTTAGATCTGGTTGGTGTACAATGGCCTCAGTATCATATTTGGCAGTTGGTGCTGGCTATGAGAGGTGTGGATTGAGGTGACCAGGCCATGTATTACCAGCAAGGTTGCACAGGTTTGTTTACATAGTCATGGTCTCAGAATTCTCAGGAGCAACAAGACAGGATATACCCCAAAGCATTAACACTTTTCAATTCTCTGCTTGTGTTGTTTGCTATTTGTCTTCCTAGTCAAAGAAGGTTAAGTGGCCAAACTTAGAGTTTACATCAGAAGAGACTAATCAAAGACCTGGATACAGGAAAGCACAAGCACACTGGAGATCATTACGGCAACAGTCTGCACCACTGTACAGTATTTCTTCTTATGCTTAATATTGTGCCATCTTCCTAATCTCTCCACATATGAAACTTACATATATTTTACCTCCTCCAAAGCATGCCCTGAACTTTCCCACTCCCAGTCTTAGTTCATGGACTCCCAGAGGTTTGTTTTAAAGATGCAGTTTCCAGTGTCTCACTCACATCTTTCAATCCATAATCTCAAACCTAGAACTCAGCAACAGACAATTTTGACTAGGTCTATAGAATATTCTCATGCACAATATAGTTTGAGACCAGGAAAACTTTAAAAATATAATCTATGCATAATATTTTTAACAACCTTGAAACTCAGAGATCTTTAGGCGATCTATTGATGTTCCTCAGGGAATGCATAAATCTCTTAAGATAGCAAACATTGTGAATGTGGGTATAAAGATCTTTTCAGTGTCCCTCATTTGCATCTGGCCTAGCCCGATTCATCTGTATTGCCATTCCTCAGTTGGCTTCTCAGGCTCAATCATCCACCAAAGCTTATCTGTTTACAAGTTTAGAACAATGTTGCAGAGAACTCTAGCTTTATTCTATTCCTTACCTCATGTCTTCTTCCTTGACCTTCCCACTTTAGTACTCAATCACAAAACCGTCTTACATTTATAAAGGAATTGAAGTTGCAAAGTGCTTCTATGTGTATTAACTCATTTGATTCTCAAAAACCTCTTTGTAAAGAATTAAAGTAATTATAAGTACAGATACTCCTTGACTCATGATGGGGTTACATCCTGATAAACCCATCATAAGTTGAAAATATTAAGTCAAAAATGCATTTAATACACCTAACCCACTGAACAGCATAGCTCAGCCTAATCTACCTTAAACATGCTCAGAAAAATTACATTAGCCTAGAGTGGGGCAAAATCATCTAACACAAAGCCTATTTTATAATAAAGTGTTGAATATACTATAAAATTTGTTAAATACTGTACTGAATGTAAAAAATCTGAATGATGTTATGGGTACTTGAAGTATAGTTTCCACTGAATGCATATTGCTTTCGCATCATCGTAAAGTCAAAAATTCTTAAGTGGAACTGCTGTAATTTGTGGAGTATCTGCATTCTATTTTATAAAGCAAGAAACTTAAAGCTTTGTAACCAGTTGGCAATAGAGTCAAAAAAACTCAAGTCTCTTGACTTTGTTAGCACATGACTGCTAAACCCTATGGTCTGACTTGAGTCTTTGAAAGTTGCACCTATCTCAAAAGTTTTTATTTTTCAAATATGGGAAAACAGTGGGGGGAAATTAAAATTACAACATTAACACTTAGCTTTTAGTTCTAAATTTGAGATAGTCCACTTTGAGAAATGTATGCTGAAATTTATTATCTACTGTGAAGGATAGTTGATAACAGAAGTTTCAAAGCAAAGCAATTGCTGCACAGAAAAATGCATTAAAACTTATCACATTAAACGTATGGAAAGGGCTGGGTCTTTCTGCGGTTTGAAAGTGTCTCTGTTCTGACACTACTTCTGTTCTGTTTACAAAGAAAAGAACAAAATAATTGCCTACAAGTGGAACTTGCTGGACTGTATCCAAAAGCATATGAAGCATGCTACGAATCTACATCAACTGTACAAACAATTCAAAAGGATGGTTTTTTACCCAAAGGACTGCATGTTAGGCTGCAAGTAAAGCTTAGTCAAGCAGGCAGCAAGTGGATTTGTTGGTCTCTCGTTAGCGCAACTACACTCTTCTTCTTGTCTTGGGATAACAATATGCAGAATTCCACTGGAAACCATGTTTCTATAAACTTTGAAAAAAAGATATAGATTGGCATTTCTTGGGCTGTTTACAGTTAGGAATTATATATTTGACAAATGAAAAATCACAAAAAGTCATGTAGGAGGAAAAGCAACTGGTAGCTCTACTCAAACACTCCAATATCAGCTAAAAAGAAAAAAACCTGAGCATACATGCTAAAGAAGTTTCAATATGCACTGACTTGTCTACAATACTGTGATGTTAAATCTGTGATCTTAGAAATAGCACTTGGATCTTAACATCAACAAATATCTCATGAATTGTTGAGGAAGAAATAGGTGAGATAGAGACAAAATTTACTTCATATAGTAATTAAATACAGGGGTCAATGATGTCTTGAACTCTACTCTAGGGCATGCCACCAGTGGTGACTTTTATGTGCAGAAGACTCTGGCACACAGGCTATATCTGATCCAGAAAGGCATTGCATTTTCACTGTGTTCAGGAGTTTTCCTTTTAAAAACAATAATTCTGGCAATATAGGGCCTCTATTTCCTCTGTGGTGAAGAATGAGTGCTTCAGTTTGCCAGAATTCCCCACCCAGCCTGCTTCTCTCATTTAAGTTTGCCGAGCTCCTATGTCTTATTCATACCTTTTTTTACCCTTGACTTAAGATAGTTAGAGATCCAAGTGCCCTAGCATTTATTTTTCCTTTCACCCATATAACCTAGTTGGTAAAAGATTGTTACAAAGATTGATTTGAAAATAAGAATGTGTATGTATAATGATTAAGTTACAAGATATCAATCATTATGTTGGAAATTAAGGCAAAGACTGGACAAAAACTTACAAAAGAATGGTTAAATACAATATGAGATATCCATAAAATAAAATACAACACAGCCTTAAAATGATTTTTTCAAAGGAACATTTGTTGACAGGAAAAGTTATTCTTGAAATACTGTTGAATGAAAGGCTACCAAGAACACGTGGGGTTTCGATAGTATGCTGGAGCCAACTCATACTCACACATAGGAACTAGTTGTGCACATCTCGTCTCCTTCTTCAGTGACTTTACACTGACAGCTTTAAATCAACTGTGGTGAGTGTATTTACAACACAGAAATTGCCAAATGTTTCAAATCGGGCTTCGTTTTACTTCTTTTTCTGGAGAGTTTGTCATTAAACATTTACTAGTACACCACTGGGCATTATCAAATATATATATATTATATATATATGTATATAATATATATATTCACACACACATATATGTATTTTTTAAAAGTTAGGAAGATATATATGAACACAAGAAAAGGGTAAAGGCAGAACACCCTTCTCTAAAATATTAATAGTGGTTGTTTGTAAGGGTGGAGTTATGTTTTCCTTTTCTGCTATTTGCTTGTCTTTCTTCAACAAATGCATGTCTTTTGTAATTTTGTAAAGTAATGCAATATGTTTAAATAACAAGTACTCCTTTTATAGCAAACTTACTAAAAGGCAACTATTTACCTAGTAGTTATTTCTACATTTATAAATTTGTCAAATTCTGTCATACCCTTGAAAACGCCTAAGATTTATCTAGGATTTAAAAAATCACAATCCACTTTCACCTATTGCTCTGAAAATTTTCAGTAACACCTAAAATTCAATGGATCAGCTGTAAGGAGGGAAAGGCTACAGAGGATAAAGAGAACATTCTTCTCTCAACAGTGCTCAGGGCTCTGAGAGAGTCTGGTTTTGGAAAAAAGGCCTAACTCTAATAATCAGAATGGTTTTAGATAACCTGGAAGTGCTGAAATTGGCCTGGTTTCAAGGTTTTTGGAATGTATCAGACCAGCAACACTGGCACTACCAGGTGGACAAAGGTAGTCAGGATAGAACAGGCATAAGCATTTGCATTATTTTAGTAAGCTTTGTGATGGCTTCCTGCCTGATTACTTCTGACATCAGTATAGAGTTGGAGTCTAGCATGTCCTCTGCTAGACCTGGACTTGATAACTCAGTGTATGTTGTGTATTAACTATATGCCCAAGTTCCTATATCTAAATGCAAATTTGTTAGAGTTTTCCTTATATAGTTCTTTTCTTTTTTCTTCTTCTCTTCTTCTTCTTCTTTTTTTTTTTTTGAGACAGAGTTTTACTCTTGTTGCCCAGGCTAGAGTGCAATGGCACCATCTCAGCTCATCGCAGCCACTGCCTCCCAGGTTCAAGCGATTCTCCTGCCTCAGCCTCCCAAGTAGCTGGGATTACAGGCATGGGCTACCATGCCTGGCTAATTTTCTACTTTTAGTAGAGACAGGGTTTCTCTGGTCAGGCTGGTCTTGAACTCCTGACCTGAGGTGATCCGCCCACCTCAGCCTCCCTAAGTGCTGGGATTACAGGCGTGAGCCACCGAGTCTGGCTATATAGTTCTTAAACACAAATATATTGGGGCGAGGAAAAGTGATCACAGGTGCCCTGAAAACCTTTTAAAAATGCCTTTAAAGTAACATATCCAGTTTAAAAATTTCGAAAGTTTTGTGTGCTAATGTATGTGTGTGTCTGTGTGTGTAAATCTTTCTCTATTGCTAGACGTAGAAGTAGAGAAAAACTGGTAATAGTTTTAAGCAAGGTGAAAAACATGACATCTTTATTTAGAATCTTGATACTATAAGCCTTTTTTTCCCTGTTGGGTAAGAACTCTTACGTTTTTGAATTTTTACTTTCACTAATCTAAATTCAACCTTCAGAGAATTAGCCTTAAATGTGTATCCCTGAAATGCTCTCTAGTGGCTGGCATGGGAGTTCACAGTCCTGTGCACTAGTGGTTCTTAAATAACCTCAGGGAATTCTTATTTGTTTGCTTGGTTCTTACTGTTTGGCTAAAATTTCTTATAGAAATTACTTTATCTTTCTGTATTCCCTATTTGGTTTTCATTGACTGTGCTGCTTTTTGCCTCTTGTCATAATTATCCGTAATGTTGAGTCAATTTTGAAAGTAAGCTCAGCTTTGCCCTAGAGGTGGCAGAATTTCTGTGGTGGGTAAGTGAAATGATTGCTCCATATAACTTTATAAAGTGTAAAGACCTCTGAGATGAAAGGAGCTATATAAATGTAAGGCTGTCATTTTAAATTGCCATTACCGTTTGAAATTCTCAAGAGAAGCATTACTGAAATCTGGCGTATGCACCGTATTAGATTGCTTAATATCATTAAAGCATGTGCAGCAAATGAAAATACCAATTTCCTCTCATATGTAGCTCATGTTTAAGGCCGCATATCTAAAGCTAGCATGTTTTGCAGATCGTTCCAGCATTTTAATACTCATTGAAGGGAGCAGGAGCTAACAAAATATGAAGACAATGATGTTTCTCTTGCCTGGTGATTGCTTGTTTGTGTAGGTTTGCATGTGAAAACAGAAACAGATTTGAGACATTAAATGAAAGGAGAAATATACCAGAGAAGGTTTGATACGACCAGCAGAGAAGCATGGACAGAAACATATAAAACATATCACTATATGATTTATGTTAAACTTTGGCAGTAAGGAACCCCCAAACATACATTTACAATAGCAGAAAGGCATTGAAAGAACAGAAAAAATACTGACAGTGAAAATGAACTGCTCTCTAATGTGAGACAAGCTGTTCTGGTCTCCGTTTGCAAGTTTGTTTTAGGAAAGGCGAATGCTCCATATTATTGGAACCACGAACAACCTAGCAAGACTGAAATGCTAAGAAATAAGCAAGTGAGAGCGAGGCATCAGTGGCAAATTGGAATCTAAGGCCTTTTGTGCTTGTTAAATGGTGGAATGATTATAATTGGAAAAAGTGATGTGCATTAGTTCTGAGTGAATGTACAAGAAATGACAAGCGTGTAACTTAATGATTACTTCACAACACTCAGGACTGCCTTCTAGTCTCACACTGAAGAGTTCAGCCCTACAGCAGAGAAAGCCACATGCTTTCTCCTCCTATTCATGAGTATTCTCCACAGGTCACATGGAAATAACCCTGAAGTGATAAGTCTTGGTTTAGGAAGTCTGTTGCTTAAACTAGTGTAAGTCGTTGTGACAAAGAATGGCGGGATATATTTTTTCTTTTCCTTGCAAACCATTACAATCACTGGCAAGCAAATGGGCAGGACCTTGTTTTAAAGGAAACAGTATATGTTTACTCTCCCAGTGGAAGGAAGGATATAAAAAAGTTTTCTGAGAATCAAATCTAATATTCAGATGAGTGAGAATGTATCATCTTTCTCTTATCTTCATACTGTGTCTATGCAGTATGATTTCATAATAGCTTCAGAAATACATTTTTACTTTCTCTGAATGAGAAAATCTGGACTGACTGGAAACATTCATTTGATGAAATAACTCATGAAATGTTAGGATCCTTCGGCTCTTACTACTGTAAACTTTTTAAAAGGTAATTTTGCAGATTGTCAGTAGGAAGGGAGGTTGACTACAAAGAAGCAGGAAAGGGATTGAGGGGGTGATGATGAAACCGTTCTGTATCATAATTGTGGTGGTGGCTACACAACTCTTTATGTGTTCGTCAAAATCATGGAACTGAATACCACAAAGAGTGAATTTTACTGTATGACAGTTAAAAAGTGAAAAGGTGAAAAAAATAATTTTCAAAATATCTTTACATTGAGAAACATTGTTGCAATTTTTACAACCTGAAGCACAAATAATAACAACATAAATGTTAATAATAGAGTCAATCAAATTATTCACTTTGATTTTTATATGAAAGTGTTAACATGCAGTTTCTGTTTCATTTTTTCTTGAGGACTGGTTCTGAAATTTGCAGCTTAGTAAGCTTGCCTGGATGACATTTTCCTAAAACCCAAACAAAGTCTACTGGTAGTTATAAACACAGCTTAGAGACTGGGATAAATTTGAGAAAAAATTACTTACCAGAGGAAAATATTATATAAATGACAGATGTATAAAATTCTTTCACATGTCATGTAAAGGTTGAGGGTTATTCAAGAGTTGTACTTAGAGCTTGTGTACGTTAGGGGTACCTCAAAATACTTACACTGAAGTACCTTCATTTGTCACTAGATGGTGTCTGTTGTGACACAGTCAAATCAGGAATGCTTCATTGAGGCCTACTTTGGATCTAGTCTAGCAAGGAATCCTAAACTAAAACCCAGGAAAGTCATAGTCATATTGTACTCTCCTTAATTAAAGTTACATATACCTAGATATTTTTACAAACATGTCTACAACAACATATCATCTCTAAAATGCTTTGCAAACATTTTGAAAAGATGTTCTCTTCTATTTGAAAGCCTCAATAATGTTCTGTGTTGCAAAGTTTCACAAGAAAGTTCTTTATTATCTTTTTTTGGAATGTAATCTTCATTTAGATATATGATTTACTGTGGAAAGGTTTAATAAGAGACCTTTTTTTTTTAACATCTATTAGTAGGATGGAGCAAAGATAGTTACAATGAAGAATATATTATCAAGACCACCGTGCAGGTAATATCCTGCATACTGAGTCTAATCACCCATTTAAGTTAAAGTAAGAGTTGTTAAGAATATAGAGAATTGCATTCTAATGATTAGTGATGAGAATCACCTAGATAATGAAATTAGTATTGAGAAACATATTTTTAGGCAGAATGATTATCCTGGGAGATTGATTAAAAGGATAATTGAAGAACAACGTAACCTTTTTCATAGTTATCAGGTTGAACTTGTTTAAGGTAATTTATCATAATAGTGTAACTATGCCAAATCACAAAAGGACTGACCACTGTTGGAAAAGATGTTTATTATATATTAGTCCAGATAAGTTGTCATACCAATGAAATATCTCCAATAAAAAGGTGGAGAATAATAAGTTTAGCTGAACAATATCTCAAACTATCTCAATAACTTTCTAGAAGCAGCTGAAATGTAAAAGTAGTTTGCAATGTATAAAAAGAGGGTTGCTAACAAGGAATCACAATTTAATGTCTCAGTCTTTTAGTAACAACAGAAGAAGCTGCTGGTTCAATCTTCTTGGACTATTAACGAGGACTGCATGATAATAATTTCCTTTCTTGCATATAAAACAAAAATCTAGTTCTCACTTTTCATCAGTTTTATAAATGGGTTGACAGAGGAATTAATTAACTAATTAAAACTGGAACATAGCAAATGGCAAGGCTTCCTTTGCAAAAATTTGCATTGGCCTTATACCTTTTCTCACCAAGCTTCTTGCCACTTTTAATTTCGGATAATTAAATTGCTATAATTTCTATGTTTCTTTTTACATTTCTGGTTTTGAAATTAACATATAGTAAAATTGACATTTTTCTTTAAATTAATACTTTTTTTAACTTTTAAGTTCAGGGGTACATGTGCAGGACGTGCAGTTTTGTTACATAGGTAAATGTGCCATGGGGGTTGGTTGTGCAGATTATTTTATCACCCAGGAATTAGAGAATTTATTAGGGAGAAATGGGTTACATGATTACAAGGAGAAGTCCCACAATAGGCCATCTGCGAGCTGGGGAAAGAGCGAAGCCAGTCGTGACTCAGTCCAAGTCTGACAGCCTCAAAATCAGGAAAGCTGATAGTGCGGCTTTCCGTCTGTGGCAAAGGCCTAAGAATCCCCAGTAAATCAATGTTGCAAATCCCAGAGTCCAAAGACTGAAGAAGAGCCTGGAGCCTGAGGTCCAACAGCCCATACGGGAAACGGTATTTTTCCCATTCCATGTTTTCTAATCAAGAAGTTTGAATGAATATAGGTATATTTATTTACATTTTGCCAGTCTCTCTGGAGATATCCTGTAGAGCAGGAGTCCCCAACCCCCATGCCGCAAACTGATATGGGTCCATGGCCTGTTAGGAACCAGGCTGCACAGTGGGAGGTGAGCCCCGAGCCAGCAAGCATTACCACCTGAGTTCTGCCCCGTCAGACCAGCGACAGCATTAGATTCTCAGAAGAGTGCAAACCCTATTGTGAACTGCACATGCCAGGGATTTAGATTGCACACTCTTTATGAGAATGTAACTAATGCCTGATGATCCAAGGTGGAACAGTTTTATTCTGAAGCCATCCACTCCCCGAACCTCCAATCCATGGAAAAATTGTCTTCCATGAAACTTGTCCCCTGTGCCAAAAAGGTAGAGGACCACTTCTCTACAGATAACCTCCTATCCAGCTATGACTAATTAGACAAGGTGTGGGCTCCTGCCACAGGGCCGTCATGTAACCTTACTCCTTAGGGTAGAATTAATTGGCTCAAAGATAAAACTCTAAAGAATGCTGGGTTATCATAGGCTTTTGTAAGGTTTTGCTTTATTATTTTGTTCCAATAAGAATCAGGCAAGTATATTTAGTTATTCTCTCCCAGTGAAACTATGTAGCCTTAGAGGACTGGACATGTCCTCTCACATATGGAAGAAATAGTACAGTAGGAGGAAAAAGAAAGTCAAATAATGTGTACTGGGAGCAAAAGGTTCCTAATACCACTTGTCCCTATGTGTTGGCTGCTACCTATTGGTTTAAATGTGTAAACTCATATGTGTCCCTTTTGCATAGGTGAATTTTCTTTGGCTTTCAGTCACTTGCATCAAAAAGGAATATAAATAATATTTAGAATCTTGTTTTGTGTTGTTTCTGAGATAGCAAGAAGCTCTCTATTAAATGATGCAGTGAAAGAGTAATAAACAACTAATAGGAGTACAACTACACTTATTGTAAATATAAATAATATTTAGAATCTTGTTTTGTGTTGTTTCTGAGATAGCAAGAAGCTCTCTATTAAATGATGCAGTGAAAGAGTAATAAACGACTAATAGAAGTACAACTACACTTATTGTACATATTTATATGTTATGCTTTCATTTTATTGTATTGTACATGTAATACAGTATTATTATATCCCATGATATATATTATATTTTGCCTATTTCTGTAAAGCCTTAAGTTTGTATTCTTAATGATGTTTATTAAGCACATAAGCTCCAAGAAGGTAAAACACGAAAATGCTAAAATTACTCTTTATAGTGGCTATTCATACTCTTGAGGATGCTTATTGTTTGAGAAAACATTGTGGAGAACAGCAAAGTTTCAATTCTTAGTCTAACAAATATTTACTATGTACCTACTCTGTGCCAGACAGGTGTTAAGCAACATAGAAAAGATTATTGCATTAGGGAAATTATAAGCATGTTCTATAAGACAATAAATGAGTAAGCAATAAATAAACTAGATTATTTCAAATGTTACTAAGTGCTATGAAGGCCAGATATGACAGAGACCTAATGTGACAGAGAGTAACGGAAATGGAAGAGTTTTGGACTGGAAAGTGAGGAAAGGCTTCTTTGAGAAGGAGAAAGGCAGGCAGACAATGGAATGGTAAGAAGGAGCTAGTCTTTGGGAGAGCATTCCAGATCCCGAAGCTGTAATGAACTTGGTATTCTGGGGAAACAGAAAGCTAGAGAGGCTGAATTATACTAAAGGAGGAGGAGTGTGATACAAATTAATAATACTATAGCTGGTCCCTGGACTAATAGAGGAGAGAAACTAAGAAGAAATTTGAGAAATAAGAATGCCCCTGAGCACTCCTAAAAAGATTCTTTGATTAAATGAATCTGAGACAGATAGAGTACAGAAAAAAGTCATTCTTAGTTATGTGTTTTCATCTTCCTATAGTTGAGATTGTCTTCCAATTATAAAATTAGCAGCTTTTTGTCAAAAGCTTTATCTGCTTGGAAACATTTTATAAACACCTCCCAGTGTTCTTTACATCACCTAAATTGCCCTCAAATATCCTCAACATCATGTAAAACGTGATGTTATTCTGTACTTCCTTGCCACAACTTGCTAGAGTCCTGATAGAGACAGAGCCCTAAACTCTAAGAATGTCAAGGTGGGAAGGAAGCTTGATCGGCTGATCTTGTGTTTGTCAATGAGGGGCATGCATCAGAATCCTTTATGGAACATTTTAAGATTATGCAACTGAGCTCCACTTTCTAAGACTATGATTCAGACAACCTAGGCATGAGATCTAGTAGTGTATATAGCAATTAAACAGTTTTAAAGCTAGAAGTGTTACATATTCCTAATTGAGAGACTCATTTTTCAGTAATAAAAAGAGCAACCAGAGTTAGAACCAGAACTTTTACCTCCTGATTTTGAAGTTTTCATCACTTTCCCCCCCAATTGTACATTTTATTCTTCCTAACAGTCTGTATTGAATAGTTACAAAAAATGGACTTATAGCCCAAAGTTTCCCACTTTAATTTTCTTTAGCATCTTTGGATCATGCAATTTTAGAGTTAGAAATCTTTGCAACATCAGTTATCAGTGCAGGCAGTCAAAGAGAAGAAAGGAAGAAAAAGGACTTGAGTAGTCCAAATAGATGAAATTATTTCCCATGGTCATGCAAGTTTCCCTTAGGCCTACTCTAGGCTTTTGACCACTTTTGTAACTTTTCATAATGACCCAGTGTAGAGAAAAACACGACATATATTTGACTAGTATGGAAACATTTGTGGATTGAGGAAGTGGAGAAGAAATGGTGTTTACCCTTCAACAAAACCTAATTATAATTATGCTTATTAGTTAATGTGCATAATGCCATTCTTCTTTTACCTAGACAGGGACTAAATATTAATTTTTTTCTGAATGAATAATTCTCACCTTGTGTCTGAATACTTAAAGTGACTTAAAATATAGAGGGTTTTCTATGCTGGACCAAATCTCCTAGTCTCTTTTTGGCTGTCAGTTGTCCCTGCCTCTGAGAAATGAAGTATAAAAGCAGCTAAGAGTCTGCTCATTCCTCTGAAGCCAGAGGTAGAAGCTATTTGGAAGACATTTTGTTTCATCTCTTTTTAAACTTCTTTAAAAATATTTCTAGAGAGGGTAGCTAATAATAAGATAGGTAGGTGGACGCCAGGGAGTTAACTAAAATGTTCAGAATAGCACTGAGTACAATCACATTTAAAAATAGAGAGAACAAGCCAGGAACAAAACCCCACTAACTCAGTATATCTAGTTCAGATGTGGCTAATGTCCCTATTTAGCATCTTCAAGTTGCTCACATTTTCCTCAGCAAACTAAGAATGCGTCTCTAGCACTGCGGAGCCTGCCAAGTCCAAGGACATGGGAATGTGAATTATCAAACAAGCTGGGGATGAAAGGTGCTGAAATCATCTTTTTAGAATATTGCCAAAAAGCAGCTTGAGTTTTTAGGGTGCTAATTGCTGAAATATGTTTTAACTTCCGAATTCATTCTAAGCTTGTGACCCACTAACCAAAAAGTAAGAAGGATGTTGTCAAAAAAAAAAAAAAAAATTAAAGCACAGCAATAAGAGGGAGCAGGGTAAGGAAGGCTTCCTGGAAAGCCACTTTATACCAAAAGAAGTGTATTTTATATGTGCCATATGGCTACACAATTATAATTGACCACCACAGTAATTCAGTCCTTTACTGATTTTCTCAGCCTATGTCTTTTCTGAACAGGGATAGGTTAGCCACGATCTTGAAAGTGAGGCAATTTGATAGCCAATTTGAATTCATTGTTCTTCTTATTACTGTATCTCTTAACTTTTCTCAAAAGTTATATATGCCCTTTACCTCATTTCAACCTCACAATAATTTATTAGAGCAAGTAAATGTCTCTATGTTTTTCTGCAGATGAAACTGAGGCATACAGAGCTGGAATAAGTTCCCTTAAAAATAATATCTCTTGTTAGGGGTAGAATCTGAGCTGAACTGGAATCTCTTGCCTCACTGTGAGACTATTCCAATCCACACCACTGTCACTAGCCTTAAAGGTTCCAGGAATATATTACAAAAAGAACTTGGAGAAGTTTATTTTGATTTTTGAAAAAAAGCTCCAGCTAAATGATATTTCTGAAATAGTTTATTAGACAGCTCTGTGAGAAAGGAGCAGTACCAGATAAGGGTCTCTTTCAGCATTATGAATTTAATATCACAGAGGGATTTGCAGGATGAAATTATCCAGATTCACTGCAGACACAAGCAGGCAGTCACTAAATATATGAATTAATGCTCAGCTCTGGATTGAGTAGATATAAATCGAAGTGTTACTAGTCAATTATACCTGAATGCCTTATTTCTGTTTAATTTATTGGAGAAGTTTCATTTTAAATGTGACATTTCCTCATAACACTTTCTAAAAATGACTTCTGAGGCATTTTCACACACAAGATATGGTACTGGAACTTCACTTTGAAAAACACTCTTTTTAAAGCAAAACTTTAGAATTGATTAGTTAAAATAACATATGAAAGGACGGAACCAACTCCCAATTACCAATAATAATTAACTTTGTATTTTTGTAAGATCTGTGTTTAAATTTTATTCCAAAGATAGAGGCTCTGTTATTTAGCTAAAGAAAAGGTAGGAAAAATAGCTGGTTGAGAGATCTCTATATGTTCACACTTTGATCCACCCTTTCTGCTCCCAATACATAATACCAGGTAAAATTTGAAAGGAGAAGACCAAAATATATATCTCTGCTTTAAAAGAAGACAAACACGGCTGGGCGCGGTGGCTCACGCCTGTAATCCCAGCACTTTGGGAGGCTGAGGCGGGTAGATCACAAGGTCAGGAGATCGAGACCATCCTGGCTAACACGGTAAAACCCCGTCTCTACTAAAAACACAAAAATTAGCTGGGCGTGGTGGTGCATGCCTATAATCCCAGCTACTCGGGAGGCTGAGGCTGCGGTGAGCTGAGATCGTGCCACTGCACTCCAGCCTGGGCAATAAGAGCGAAACTCTACCTCAAAAAGAAAAAAAAAAAAGACGACAAACACTTCTTGGAGACAGTGGAACAGAAGTGCAAACTGGTGAGTAGAACTGAGGCCTGTTGAACTTAGGAGTTCAGGTACAGGGGAACAAGGTGGGTTAAAAGTGTTTCATCTGGGGCAATAACAGGACATGGGAAGTGGATTCACTGCTTCAAGCCAGGAGCTTAGGCAGGAGCCCACTGCCCCATTCATAAAATGAGGCTAAAAAGAAAAAAAAAATAGAAAGTGAACAGTTGCTATACACTTCCCGAGGAGATAGGAGGGCACAAATGGAGTCCCAAGATCAGGAATGAACAAAACTGTGTACCTTCTCCTTGGACATATCTACCATGTCCTTAATATCTCCACCGACCAGGTACATGAAAGGATCATTGAAATACTTGGTTCCAGATCAGAAATCCAAGGAATTGTGCAGGGTCAACCATAAAAACAATTAGAAAGGTAAATGAGGATGGGTGCATAAGAAGCTTAAGGAAGAAAACAAAGTTAACAAAATAGTTTCAACACAAAGTAAGTCAGAAAACAAACATCTCAAACATATAAAAACATCTAAGTTTAAAAGAGATTTTTAAAATGCTAAAGTATTTTATCAGAAACTCTGAAACCTTACTACATAATGTATCATCCTTGGACTAGAAACATCAACATCACCTGTGAGTTTGTTAGAAATGCAGAATCTCAGGCCTCAGCCCAGACCTAGTCAAAGTCCACATTTTAATATAACCACCAGGCAACTCATATGTACATCAGTGTTGGAAAAATGCTGCTAGAGAAGATAATATATTTGTTAAATTGTCTGACAAATACTTTAACATAAATATCACTACACTTCTCTGAGAGATGAAGGAAATAAGTTTCACTTAAGAAAGAGCAAGTAATTAAGAAACAAAAAGAGGCAAACATGATATAGTTGCTGGTGGATAAAAAGAACCAGCTCAGAGTCTTGAAAGTCAGAATTACAGTCTCTGGGGGGAAAATCAATAGCTTGTATGTACTGTTAATAGATATAAGTGAAAAACATTAGTGAAATTCATGAATTAAATACTGTTATAGGGTATTTATGCGAACATGGTCTGAGAGAGAAAGAGAGACAGAGAAGTTGAAATACGTAGACTGAAAAACTCAAAACTCCAATTTATACCTAAAGTTCTAAACGAGACTGAAAGGAATAGTAAGAGTATTATGTTTTGAAGTTATAATTTTTTAGAATCGAAAAAATATATGTAAGACTTCACATTGGGAATATATCCTGAGTACTAAGTAGAATAAATAAAATGAATCCACATTTAGAAACACTGCAGTTAATCTTCAGAACATCAATGATAATGAGCAAATCTTAAAAACAATGAAGAAAAGAGAGATGACCTAAATAGAAATAATAGCCTATAACATGTGAGTCATCAGCAATAGACACAAAAGAGTAATAGCTTCCACATGCTAAGGTAACACAACTGATGCCAGTTGGAGAGGATTTCATTATTGTCTTCATTTTTCATTCTTTCCTCTAACCATGCCCTGGGCCATGTACCTTTGCAGTTTGTCTCAGTAAACAGATGGAGTATATTTCCTTGGTCCTTGACTTTGGGTACAGCCATGTAACTTCATTTGGCCAAAAGGCTGAACTGGAAGTGACAGCATGCCACTGCGAAGCCTGGGTTTTAAGAGGACTTGCTTGCTCTTATGTGTTCCTCTCATATTCATGGGATAAACATGTCCAAGCTCTCCTACTGGTCACACAAGGAAGATGAGGGACATAGGAAATACATGAAGTAGAATAGCCCCAACTAAGCCACCTGACCCTCAGATGCATGAGCTAAATAATTGGTTACTGTTGAGACTGTGAGTGTATGTTACACTGTAACAGCAAACCTATATGCCCATTCAATTATATAATTGAAGAATATGCACAAAATAATGACTTTTTGCACGGAAAATAGTTTCTCAATCATAGACCCTTACCAAAAGTACTATTGAAGTAGTGGGATGGAAAAAAAAGATTTAAAAAGGTAAAAGAAAGTGAAACTAAAGGGGGAAGCATGAAATACAAGAAACACTGAACATGGAGCTTTATAAAATATTGGTAAATTTAGCACTGACTATGTGTATCTTTAAAGGTAAAATTAAATTCTGAAATATTACAATAAGATTGGACTGTTGGGTGTCCAGTTGTTAAAGTATGATGAAGTCTGTGTCATACTAAGAAGGAGAATAGATATACTGAATAATTTCAATTTTCTTGAGAATAATTAAAATTAGTATGTATGCTAAAATTTAAGAATAAAAGGAAATGCCATGTAGTGCTTCCAAATAAACAAATGAGCAGAGGATTTTGAAAATTTAATTGAACAAAAGATGTAAAAGAAGAAAATCAAATCAAAAGTAAAGAAATCAAAGAAAAAATCATATGATAGAGATGAGTCTAAAAACTTGTAATAACCTCAAACTATTAAAAATCAGATCATTGTACAACTGCCAATTAACATATTCAACTTTCACTAGCTAACAGGAACATGCACATAAATCCACAGAGATAATATCATAACAAAACAAAAATGACTATAATAAAAGCACACTCATCACAAGCAGAATATTTAAGCCGAATGATATCAAGTATTGATAAAGATTTGGAGAAATGTAGACACCTTATACACCGCTTGTGAGAATGTTGAGTCAGCCAGTTTTGAGACCAATTGAAATTATCTAGTAACATTGCTGATTGAGCAATTCCACATCTCAGACTATACCAAAGAGAAATTGTAGCGCATTTGTACAAGGGAACATTTAAAGCATGTTTGTTACAGCATTGTTAATAAAAGTAAAATTTGTAAGTAACTTAAATATACATCAGTGGTAAAATAGGTAAGCATTTTTTCTTTTATTCATGTGATTGACTACTATTCTGAAGTTGAAATAAATGGGTCATGTATTCATTTGATCAAAGCTCAAAAAAAGTAATGTTATAAAAAAAGCAAATTGCAGAATAAAATACACGCGCAATGAATACAGCTACATAATATTTGAAAAGATGAAAGACAACACTTTATATTGTTTATTATACATATGTGTGTATATATATGAATGTGTGTGTATATATGCATAATAAACAACAAATTCAAGAAAAAGGTTTTCTCTGTGAAAGGAGGGGATTGAGTTTGGGGAGGTGGTCATAAGGAGCTTTACTTGTAAATGCAGCATTTTACTTTCATAATATTTCATATTTTAGTGTTTGACCATTTCACAATTTTTAAAAATAGTAACAAGAGCTGAGGGAAGTCAAAATGACCATGATTCTTGTATTAACTTACTTGTTACTGCCAAAAGTCTAATACTGATTTTAAATAAGAAATGTATTTAAATGTCTCATATTTATTACAAACATTTATATTTTTAGCATTTAGTGCCCAGAAGACCATATATCAGGCACGGGAAATACAATGAACAAGAGAGACACGATTATTACCTCTGTAAAGCACGGTCTAGCAATATTTGAATGAAAACACATCCTTTAAAGCAGTGGTCCCCCACCTTTTTGACATCAGGGACCAGCTTCGTGCAAGACAATTTTTCCATGAACTGGGCGGGGGAGGCGAGTGAATGGTTTTGGGATGAAACAGTTCCTTGGCTCATCAGGCCTTAGTTAGATTTTTGTAAGGAGCCACAACCTAGATCCCTTCACAATAGGGTTCACGCTCCTATGAGATTCTAATGCTGCTGCTGCTCTGACAGCAGGCAGAGCTTAGGTGGTAATGCTCACTCACTAGTCACTCATGTCTTGCTGTGTGGCTTGGTTCCTAATAGGCCAGGGACTGGTACTGGTCTGCAGCTTGGGGACCCCTGCTTTAAAACAGTTATTTAGAACATTTTGGGCACTACTAATCTTTTGCAAAGTCATTTATTCATGCAACAGTTATTATTATATCCTATCATGGGTCCTTGTTTCTTGGGATACAGGTGTGAACAGCAACAATAATGATATTCATTGTAATAATGATAATGGTAATAATACCTAACATTTCATAAGTGCTCACTATGTGGGAAGCACTATTTAAGCCATTTACATGTGTTTGTTTATTTCTGACAATACCTACAAAAAGAAAATACTGTTATTATTATTCCAGAATAGATGTTCAATCTCATTTTTATTTCTGATAGCCAGCTTCATATATCTAAAGTTGTCTGAAACAGATTCTTCTGAAGTGTGTGTGTGGGGGTGGGAGAAATCCTTCGGCCACCTCCATATACTCTGCCTTTATTTACTCTGAAGTGTGGTGGGGTTTTTTTTTCCAATTTTTAAATGGAAACATTGTAATTATACATATTTATGGGATACAATTTGATGTCTTGATACACGTATATGTTGAATGTAATCAAATCAGAGTGGTTAGCATCTACATCACCTCATGCATTTTTCATTTTTTGTGCTGAGAACATTAAAAAACTTCTTTTCTAGCTATTTTGTAACATACCTTACTGTTAACTATCATCACCCTACTGTGCAATAGAAACTAGAACTTATTCCTCCTATCTAACTGTAATTTTGTATCTATTGACCAACTTCTCTCCATCTTTCCCTCCCCTTCTCCCTACCTAGTCTCTGATAATCACTGTTTACTTCTATGATATCAACTATTTTTTTCTTTAGATTCCACATATGAGTGAAATAATATACTATTTGTCTTTCTGTGTCTGGTTTATTTAACTTCAAATGATGTTCTACAGCTTCATCTATGTTCTCACAAATGACAGGATTTTTTTATGGCTGAATGATATTTCTTTGTATACATATACCACATTTACTTTATCCATTCATCTGTTGATGGACACTTAGGTTGATTCCATTTCTTGGCTATTGTAAATAGTGCTACAGTAAACATGGGAGTGAAGATATCTTTTCAACATACTGATTTCATATCCTTTGGATATAACCCAGTAGTGAGATTCTGGATCATATGGTTGTTCTATTTTTAATTTTTTTAAGGAATCTGTTTTGTGAAAACTCTGTTTTCCATAATGACTGTGCTAACTGACCATCCCACCAACAGTGTGTAAGTGTTCTCTTTTCTCCACAACCTAGCCAACACTTGTTTTCTCTTCTCTTTTTGATAATAGACCTTTCCTACTGGAATGAGTTGGTCTCACTGTGGTTTTGAACTGCATTTTTCTCTGATAGGGATGTTGAACATGTTTATGTCTTCTTTTGAGAAACGTCTACTAAAGTCTTTGAACATTTTTAAATCAGGCTTTTTTTTTTCAATTAAGTTCCTTACATATTCTGGATTTTAGTCTTTTGCCAAATGTATAGTTTCCAAATACTTTCTCCCATTGTGTAGGCTGCCACTGCACTCTATTGTTTCCTTTGCTGTGCAAAAACTTTTTAGTTTGATGTAATCCCATTTGTTATTTTTGCTTCTGTTGCTTGTGTTTTTAAGGTCCTATTTTAAGAATCCTTGCCCAGACCAGTATCATAAAGCATTTATCCTAAGTTTTCTTCTAGTAGCTTCATAGCCGTGGGTTTTACATTTAAGTCTTTAATCCATTTTGAGCTGATTTTTTAAATATGGTGAGAGGTAGGGGTCTAGTCATATTTTTGTGTATGTAGCTATCCAGTTTTCTCAGGACATGTATTGAAAAGACTGTCTCTTCCCCAGTGTGTGTTAATGGCACTTTTGTTGGAAATAGGTTGGCTAGACCTGCATGAATTTAATTTTCAGCTATTTTATTCCATTTGTCTATGCATTTGTTTTTATGGCAAAACTATGCTGTTTTGGTTAGTATAGGTTTATAGTATACTTTGAAGTCACGTAGTGTGCAGAGGCATCATCTCAGCTCACTGCAACCTCTGCCTCCCGGTTTCAAGCAATTCTCCTGCCTCAGCCTCCTGAGTAGCTGGGATTACAGGTGTGTGCCACCACACCCGGCTAATTTTTTGTATTTTTATTAGAGACGGGGTTTCACCATGTTAGCCAGGATGGTCTTGATCTCCTGACCTTGTGATCCACCTGCCTTGGCCTCCAAAGTGCTGGGATTACAGGCGTGAGCCACCGTGCCCAGCTTTGTTCTTTTTGCTCATGATTGCTTTGGCCACTCAGGGTCTTTCATGGTTTCATATGAATTTTAGGATTTTTTTTCTATTTTTTTTTATTTTATGTATTGAATTCTGCAGCTCCCAAATTTCTGTTGGGTTCTTTTTTATGATACATATCTTTTTGTCAAATTTCTGATTCAAATAATGGACTGTTTTCTGATTTCACTGTATTCTTTTGTATATTACTGAGTCTCCTTAAGATCATCATTTTTAAAAGGCTAGGCATGGTGGCTCACACCTGTAATTCCAGCACTTTAGGAAGCCCAGGCAGGTGGATCATTTGAGGCCAGAAGTTCAAGACCAGTCTGGCAAACATGGTGAAACCCTGTCTCTACTAAAAATGCCAAAAATTAGCCTGGTGTGGTGGCACCTACCTGTAATCCCAGCTACTCAGGTGGCTTGGGAGTCTGAGGCATGAGAATCGCTTGAACCTCAGAGGTTGTAGTGAGCCAAGATCGCACCACTGACTCCAGCCTGGGTGACACAGGGAGACTCTGTCTCAAAATAAATAAATAAACAAATTATATATATATATATATATATATATATATATATCCTCTCAGAAATTTTGTAAGTACGGTTTTCTTTGGGGTCTGTTTCTTGAGAATTATTGTATTTTCTGTGACTGTCAAATTTCCTTGCTTTTCATGTGTCTTGTATCCCTTCATCGATATATGTGCTTCTAGTGGAACGGTTGCATTTTCCTATTTTATAGAGTAGCTTTTGTAAGGAGAAACTGTTTCCTGTAGACGGGTCCTAGGCTGTTGGTTGGCCACGGTACTGACTTTGGTTCTGAATGGACAGCAGCTTGGTCTCTGGACAGTCTCTTCAGCTGTAATACCCGTCAGTGATGTGTGCAATTGCCTAGCGGCCTGGGCTAGGGGACTATGCAACCAAGATAGCGCGGTTTGCTGGGGGGTGGGCACAAAGCCGGTTGCTGTCAGGCGGCGTGTGAGTGGGCATGGTGGGCCCATGGGCTGTGCGGTGGGCTTTCGGGGAGTGGGGTTCCTGCCAGTTTAGTTGCTGAGCCAGGTGTGGGCAGGGCTTCCGGCTGGCTGTTTGGCAGCTTTCCCCTTGTACAGGTCCACTTGCTCCCTGGGGATGAGAAGCACCACGGGGGTTCAAATACCGGAATCCCACGTTCTGATGGTTCTATGCTCCAGGCAGCCAGGGACGTGGGTCTGCAGAATGTGGCTGAACAACGGCAGGGCCTCAGGATAGGGAGAGGCTATGGCTGCCCGCCCCCATCGCAGGGGCGCAGTCAATGGGGCCAGTTTCAAAATGGCGCCAAGGCGAAGTGGCCTCAGTCGCGGGGGTGCGGGGACCACAACACGGGCTGCTGCTCTAGGGCAGTGCAGCTGCGTGAACTCCGGACACCCTTCACAGTCGATTCAGGCACTGTGAGGACCCAAGGACTCTCTTAAACAAGAAAGGCTGGTGCCTGTGGTGGTAATGGGGACCGCTAGGACCTCCAGTTTATTTTTCCTCCAAAAGGTGACCCCCTGGCTCCGAGTCGACCCAGCGGATGCCTGGCTTTCTCTCTGTGGTACTGTTCTGGGCTTCTATGCTCCTCAGGGATTTTGCCATTCCCCTGGTTCTCTCCCGCTTACTTCCCCAGTCACTCCAGTCAAAATATACTGGTTTATTTGTTGTTTGGGTCGCTTTTTTGTCGGGGGGAGGAGTGCTAGGAACTCTAGTTGGCCATCTTGCTGACTCTGTGTGTGTGTGTGTGTGTGTGTGTGTTTTCTTCATTCTAGCAGATCTTTCTTTTTGTACTGAGCAGCAAGATCAAAGGATCTCAGAACGTATTCGTATCTAAATACATCTTTTTTTTTTCTATATGTGCACCAGAGGCCTGTGGAAATATTATTTCAGTTGATTTCAATTATACCCTGAAGCTAAGAGTAGGGCATGGTACCACACAGTACAGTACCTTTAGAGTACAATGCAGAACTGCCATATTATTGCAGCTAGAAAAGTTTTCTTCTTTCAAAATATGGCTATAAAGTCATCTTAGGGAGATAAGTAGATTTTATTGTTTCATATAACAAGATAGTAAAATGTAAACAATAGTTGTCTTTATTTTGATGGAGGCCTAAGAATAGGTGGTATCCATACCTCCATTTCAAAACAAAATGCTAGATCCCTAAGCAAGACCTCCCAAGGAGAGGTTCTGAGCAAGCATTGCTGCTGTCAACTGAACCTCTGCTTCCAGGCTTTAAAAGGTATTAGGTAAGTTGGAAGAATAAGGTTGTAAATTGGAGAAAAGTTTCTTTAAAGAGAGTTGTGTGTATTCCTCTTAACCCTTTCATCATAGTGGAAGAGAGGGGAGTCACCCTTTCAGCTTAAGCTAAGTGAGAGGGGTTTCAAGACCACTCTTCAAAAAGATTAACTAGTGTTTCATTCAGAATCTACTCCTGAAAAATTTTATAAAGGTGAGAGACTGAGTTGGCTAGTTTCTCTAATGGTAGAGCAAGGAGCCGTAGCAGCTTTCATGGGACATCTGAAATAAATGGATGAGTTAGTGTTTTCCACGGGTGCAGGTGGGCATCAAATGGGAGAGAGACAGTTTGGATACATTTCAAAAAGACTCTTCCCAGTGTGGCACTGGGTGAGACCCGGAGAGACAGAGTTTGTGTAGAATAGACCATAAGAAACTGGGAACTGGTAAGGGGATAGTAAGCTGGACAAATTTTTTTTTTTTTTGCCTGAATTAAAGGAATGAAATATAATAGTTCAAAAGTCTCCAGAACTGAAGGATCCCCCAAAGAATTTGTGAATATACCACAAAAAAAAAAAAAGGAAATGACTCAAATTTAAAACATCTACCCTCCCAGATGAAACCGATGCCAAATTATCTAGTTTCCAATCATGGGTGATCTTTGCTGTCCTTTACCACTCCCCCTTCCCTCCACTTTCAATACTGAAGGGGCCAGAGCTATTCACTGTGGAAGAGGAAGAAGCTCTATGAGGCTTCTTCCCTCAATCAGGCCTGGGGAGAAGATTTAATTGAAAATGAACTTCAAAGTGTTGACTGTTGAAAGCACAGGACATTTTCATTTCTGAGCTAAGGCTATTTTTTGTGGTTTAAAGATGTTTATGATATGAAAGTGATCATAAAATCATGAGATCACTGCTAGCTTTCACCCAGGAACAGGGAGGAACAAGCCCATAGAAAAAGCTTGAGTAAGCAGTGGTCAGGGATTGGCAATGGAGGAGATAAAAAAATACATGTTTCCTTATCTACTTTTGAGTCTTGCTTGTTCAGTCAACTGACTGCTTAATATCTTTGACAGGGTAGTTTGAAAGGAGAGGTGAGCAAAGTTTCAGGAGTAGTGCAGATCTCTGGTGTCATCTATAGAGAGGAAGCAGCTCTGCAGAGGATAGTGGGAGAAAGCCTGAGGAATTTTTTAAGAACAGAGGTGTCTACGATTCAGTTTTAAGTCATGCCTGGTATTATACTATGCTATAAACCCCTCTATATACCCAGACACTGAGTAAAACTCTAGTCCTTCTACAGCCTCTTTTTCCTAACTGATGGGGGAATTACAGTCTGTGATACACATACCTTTGGATGAGCACCAAGTGGGGAGAGAGATCAGCTGCAGGTAAGATCAAGCAACATCTCAAATACAGCAGAAGCAAGAAGCAGGAGAAAAAGGTTACCATCAAAACTAAAGACTCAGAAAATCCCTGATCTTTAAAATTATTTTATTAATGGGTACCAGGTTTCCAGCATGCCTAGGATGAACTTATTTGTATTTAAAAACTAAAGAAGAATTGGACTCAGAATTCTGGAAAATTTAGGCATACCCAAGTGATTGTCACCTCTCTTAAAAAGAAGAAAATATTTTAGAACAATTATTAGTGAAGAAATAGGAGCAGATTTTAAGTCACTTCCTAAACAAAATAGAGTTTAATTAATGGTTGGCACATATGCCCACTTGATACTTATATTATTTAACATGTATTTGATCAGCCAGAAAGCAAATCAAACTGAAATTATTGAGTGACAAGGTACTTACTTATTTTTTCTTATGCTTTCAATAGTGTTTTGGCTGCTGTGTACTCTTCATGAGATTCAGAGATGCTAAGTAAAGCTAGTTTTCAAGTGTCACTGTTGGCAAGTGAGAGAGTCTTTTTATAGAAAAATCTGCTGAGCATTGACACTTAGACTGAAGTGTGTGTCCACATATTTGCTATAATGTGAATATGTCTTTGTTCATTCTGACTCACAGATCTTTCCATCAACAAAAGTGCTTTACAGATGAGCAATTCAAGATTGCAAACCCAAAGGTGGTATGTAAAATATCTTTTCCCAAGGACCACTGATCATCTTACCTGGAGAAACCAGTAAATCAGATGTTGCTATTTAGTTTCCAAATGTCCACAAAATGTTTATGCATTGTCATTGTCATTCTCATTCTCTGAGAACAATGTTTGCTGGAGACTGGAGATAGCACAAAATTCATCCAGAGTTTGCTCCATATGTCACTAACTCTTAGGAGAATCATCTCTTTTTTTGATCTAGTATGAGTATAAATTATGAGAAAGCTTAATTTCTTTTTGAGGATTTTATGAAACTCTACATTGTGAGCTGACCTTGGCCACTACGTTATTGATGATGATGTTTGTTAATATATTTTTTAAACCATAACTTCTCCACTCAGGTTCTCATATGGTACTGTCTTCCATTTTTAATAATAAAAGTAATTTCAAAATAGAAGTATATGACACATTTCAATGCCTCAGAATTTATGACTATGTCCAGGTAGTCACACGATGGCAACATTTTTAATGATTTTTCTATAATTGATCAGACCAAAATGATATTCATGAACAAACATAGTTTTACATTCTGTCCATGACATTAAGTTCCAAATCTTAAAGGATTCAAGAGGTTGGCAAATTGTTAAAATAGTGACTACTCTAGCTAGAAGGCAACTTCCAGAAATATTTTTGTAAATATCAGAAAATCTCTCAAACTACTGTAGGTTCAGTATTTTGGCTTGGGTATCTAATCCCCAAGCAACATAGGCCATCAAGGAAACAGCCTGCATTTTCAGACATCATAGTAAGGAAGAAGTTATACCTGTGGCCAAGTACTCACTTTCTTGCATTGCATGTCGAAAACTACCTCTCTTCAATTTAAAGGTGCCCTAGCCTAATTCAGCAGGTCTAAGGTCCTAATTTCTAATTTGCTAAGTAATTTATCACATATTACCTACACCCTCTCAAGTCAGATCAAGTGCTACACCAAATCATGACAATGAATTTAGACGCGGGAAACTTTGTGATTAATTCAGTGGGAGGATGTGTTGCTAAATATTGGAAATGTATCTTTAATTGGAAACATTAGGTATATACTCAATTATATAATCATTTACATAATATTGGTTTAAAAATTATGTAAACAGAAACAGGGCAAAGCCTAACATGTCTTTCCTAAAAAAAAATTGAAATTAAATTAAATGCTACTTAGAATTTAGATTCAATTAAGACATCTCGTGGGTTATACATAGAGGTATTTGGGAGCTCTTGGGAATTTTGCACAAATCTTTCCAGATAGGAAGATGTTCTGAAATAATAGACACCATGTCTATATTTAAGAAATACAGGAGATTTCCTCTTTATCTTAGCTACATAAGGGGACAAAAGGCAGACAGAGAGCACATTATATCCCAACTATTTGCTCAGCAAGAACCACTGGAACTTATAGATCACCACCTTGGAATCAGACAGTGTGGGTTCATATCCCTGCTCTGCCACTTGTTAATTACTTAGTTTTGATAAGCCTCAGCTTCCTCATCAATAAAATTAGGAAATTATAATACAGTAATAATAATTGTAACTGCCCCATAAATGTGGGTATTGATTGATTACCATCCTATTGGTGGTTATTTTTATTATTAAGACAAACAATGATATTTATAGTAAAGATGGTGATGATACAAACCCCTAAAGCAAGGTGTTGTACTCATCAGGCAGAAATAAAAATAAATTATGAGATGCAGGAAATTGAATATTGTAATATGTGAGCAAACAAAGAAGGTAAACTATTAATGAGGATCCCTAACAGTTAAATATGTGTATCTATATCTAATACTGTCTGTCGGGTAAAATACTAAGCACATAGTGCCAGACAGAAAGTATTTTTTTAAAAGCTATTCATTCATTTCCTTAATTTTCTCTCACATAATTATCTAACTAATAATTTAAGAATGAAGTTATAATAATAGAAACTAATCAAATACCAAAGTATAAGTTAATCCCTAAATCTCTTTGAATAAGCCGTGTAGTATAGTGACATTAGGACAATCTTTGAAAATAGATTTGAATTCAAATTTCTATTTTTCCTGTTATTACTTTGCATAAGTTACTTCTGAGTCTCACTATTCTCATTTATAAAAAGGGCAATCTAATACCCGCTTTGTTGAGCTACTATGAAGATTGGATGAAATAATGTAGGAACACTCTCAATATTGTATCCACTCATGGTAGAAATTCAATAAATGGTAGTAGTAGTTATTATTATCCCTGCTATTGATATTGTTATCATTATTATAATCAATAAATATATTACAGAAAAATTAATTCTATCATTATCAGGGATAAAAGCCTAAGAATTAAAACTGTGTTTATAAACTGAGCTTATTTTAGTGGCAGTAAACATTAGTGTATCCTTTAAATGAATTTTATTGAATATATCCTGTGTGCCAAGCACATGATGGTAAGCAAAATGAACTTGGTCCCAGCTCTAATGTTGTTTTAAATATGGCGAGGAGATTAAATACCTGCAAAAAGGCAACAAAAATAAATGGTAATTAGTGCTTCTCTTGAAAAAGTAGGGGTGAGACAAAACACTTAACCTAGACTTGTGAGGAAAAGCTGAGTTTGGGTATGGCACTGAGAGGCACCCAAGGAAAAGGAAGGATAAGGCTTTTCTAGAAACAACACTGAAAAGCCTCAGAAGCCACATAGATAGTGATACATTCCAGTAACAGAAAAAAGAAAAGTATGTTGAGATTTGTAGAGTGAAAAAAAAATAGTGGTAATAAGTGAGGTTAGAGAGATGATTTTAAGCCGTATCATCCTAGGTTTTGTGAATATTAAGAAAAAGGGGCAGGGTGCGGTAGCTCACACCTGTAATCCCAGCACTTTGGGAGGCTGAGGTGGGCAGATCACCTGAGGTCAGGAGTTTGAGACCAGCCTGACCAACATGGAGAAACCCCATCTCTATGAAAAATACAAAATTAGTCAGCGTGGTGGCGTGTGCCTGTAATCCCAGCTACTCGGGGGATTGAGGAAGGAGAATTGCTTGAACCTGGGAGGCAGAGGTTGCAGTGAGCCGAGGTCGTGCCACTGCACTCCAGCCTGGGCAACTAGAGCAAAACTCCATCTCAAAAAAAAAAAAAGAAAAAGAAAAAGAAAGAAAAAAAAGGGACTGTATCTTGAAAGTAGTGCACAAAGAACAAACAGAGTTTAATGCTCTTTTTTTGACAAAACTTGTTCAGAGGCACATTTCATAAATTCAGCATGCTTACATGAAACCCAAAGTTTGGTAGGTCTTGCCATGTAATGAGGCAGTAACACAGGTCACCAGAACTTGACGCTTTAAAACCTTTCAGATTTACACAATTCAATATTTACTTTAAATTTTTTCTCTTAATATCCAGGTGTGCCAATGGCTTTTCTGATAGGTTAATGGTGTCTACAGCCATACCACCCTGAACACACTCGATCTCCTCTAATAGGTTAATGGTACCTTCTTTCTCCTCAGATGGAATGTATCAAAAATAATATGGTTTCTTTTGTGAGTTGGGCTATCAACAGAACAGGGATAGACTGTTCAATTGGGAGCCACTCAAAATGGTGACATCGAGTTTGAGCACAAACAAATGCTGACCTCTGCCTTGGTTCTAAAATGCTGTTTCCTCTCTCCACAGCCAATAAAGCAATATTTTTATTTCCTTCAGTAACCCATGATAGGTTTCAGTGAGTGAAAGTACTTCTGCAACAAATTCCACAAGCAAGGAATTGAAGAAAATGGGAGGTCCTGTCTATTAGCTCATTTTAAGCCAAGGATAAAAGAAAAGTGTGGCTTTAAGAAGAAATAGAGATATTGGACCAAACTCTTTCTGGAGTTTAACTTTTAAAAAGTCCCACTTTCTGCTGATCTGGTTGAATAAAGCCTTTTGCCCTCTGCCTTGCACTTTTTTTGTTTCTTAATTTTTTTGTTGTCACTCTGTTCTACACACATGAACCACATTTGTTGTGAAATAGTCACTGATTTTTACAGGGGAAAAAAAAGCAACTATCTGACACATCATCAACATGTTGAGCAATTGATAAAAGTGTGGGACTTGGAATTTTGCTTTCTGAGATCTTATGTGTTAACTCACTTTAGAACACATGTAAACATATAATTTTCTGAAGAATATGATTCAAATCTTACAAAATTCCCTTTTCTAGTGTTCACAGTAATCAGATTATTTTATCTTTACATGCCACTTGTTTTTTTGTTTTCTGAATCATCTTAAATTTGCTTTTATACCTATTCTTTCTTTCAATCTCTTAAAGCCTTTTCATAAATTGTTAATATTTCCAATTAAGCTTTAGATTCTGTTCCAATAAACAGATTTGAATTGAGTTGTGAAAGACTTTGTTAATTCAATAAGGGTTATTTTCAACAGAAAATAATGGGAGATTCCTAACGTACCATATGATGGTATGCTTAGATTTAATATCAATACCTATACTGGCTAACCTCCCTTTTGCTGATGGAACCCCTTAACCACAAATTTGTTCCCTGTGTATTAAGGATAACTCAGTTGTTTCTGTGATGCCTAGAGAAAGAGGGGCATATGCTAGAGAACAATATACAGTTGGAAAAGCAAGGAACATAATTTTTCTCTTAGAAACTTCAGCTTTGTAGTAGAATTAACATTAAATTTTTACCAGTGGTCCTCAACTTTCTCCAAACATCAGGATCTTTAGTAGATTTTCTTCTTTGTCTAGTTTTAAAGCATATGCTTTCACTTCTCTTGTGACTTTTTCTCTTTAGGTTTACTCACTTTAAAAACTTATTTTAAATTTTACTTATTTTATTTATTTATTTATCCTTAAATTAGATTTTTATTTATCTTTTTTAGAGACGCGGTCTTGCTCTGTCATCCAGGCTAGAGTGCAGTGACGCAATCATAGCTCACTGCAGCGTCAAAGCCCTGGACTCAAGCCATCCTCCATTCCTTGGCCTTCCTAAATGCTGGGATTAAAGGTACGAGCTACTGCACCCAGCCTAAATAGTTTTTATTCACCTTAATAAATACAACAAATAATGGCTGCATCATTGGTCAAAAATTCATGGCTCCAACTAAGAAAAAAAAAGAATAGACAGAAACAATCATAATTCAGACAGATTATATTAACAAATTAAAACTATCCTGATAAAACCATAATACTTGTATCATTAACTTGTGGTGGTTGATTGGATTAAGAATTGCTCATAAATTTAGTATTTTCCAATAATGTTACAAAAACAAGATAACCTTTAAAAATTTACTTAAACTCTTCTTTAAGAACAGCTCTGCTTTATTTTTCCTTTCGTTTCTTATGAAATACTGAAAACATGGAGTAGTTTTCTCTCTTTGAATTTACCAAATATAGGCAATATTTCACTGAACTAGAATTTATGATTTTAAATTCTCAAGAAATGAACTGACTTAAATTTACACAAAATAAGGAAAGGAAAAAATTAAAAGACCTAGTGTTCTCTCTCACACATTTATGGCAGAAGAAAAGAGAAAAAGAGAAGAATGGGAAGCAGATAGTACTATCAGCAACAACCATTCAATAGTGTCCATGAAGACAAAGTTTTTAATATATTACCTTTCAAAGTTGTATTTTGACATAGCATCTATGACAAGAAATGAAAAAAAAATTGCATTTTATTTTCTTACTTTTAAAAGAAGTAGAACTATGCTGTTACAGAAAAGTGAATTGCTTCCTAGCTGTATGAGCATACTTGTGTTTAGGTTCTTTTGTTCATTTGGTGCGACTACGCTTATATTTCTTAGTTTTTACTGTAATAGTCACAGTGTCAGAGATAAATTGAAATTGTTTGCACCTAAAGAAGCTCCAGAAAAACAGAGGTGGAGATTGAAGAAGGGGAAAGGAAGAGAAAGCTAGAACTTTTTTGTAATTGTTTTTGCTCAAAGTGCCCTGATTAGTACCAATGAAATATGCTGTATTAGCCTTAGTTTATAGCTAAGAATTTCTAATGCTTCATAGCTTCTATATACAAAGAGAAATTGCTGTGACTTATCGATCTTTGTGAATTACTTAACTCTTCATAGTCTGGAACATAAAATAGCTCCACAACAAAAAATTGCCCAATGTCAAAAGCAGACTAGAAACTATAGTGGGTCAGGGTGTTCTAGGTGCTTGATGATTGTTTATAATCAACTGAAAGCCTGATTACATGCTTTCTTCACACTTCAAGAAGCTAAAGAAGCTATGTTGTCAGATGAATTTCCAAACTGAAAGCATTCATTCACCTTTTGATTCTCTAAACTGACCCCAATGTTTCTTCCAAAGTTACTTGGAAAAAATATTTCTAACCTTCTTTTCTCCTTCAGGTCATTTATGATATAGCCATCTGCTGCATTCCCTGTATCTGGAGTTACCAAGCCATCCTTATATTATCTCAGTACCTGTGACAAAGTACCTAACCACTTGACTTTGTATTGCCCATTATGATTATGGATTAACCAGGTGGAGTAGTGGAAAAGGTTAGGATATGCACAATGAAATATTTAAAAATTAGAGAAACCAGAAGAAGAGCTTAGAATAAAATTCCTTAGTACACCTCATTTCCCCTTTTCAAACCAAATTAGCAATCCTTTATTCAACACCCTTTGGCCAGATGTGTTTCAGAATAAAGATTTTCTTTTTCAAATTCAGAAAAAGCAATATGGTGCATTCACTACATGTCAGGGAACACTCACAGTGGGTTCTAGGAGGACACTCTGTCATCAAGCACATTAACATAACTGCAAAAAAGTAGTTTAATAATCACATAAAGTAGAATAAAGACTATCAATGGCCACACAACTGCTCTGGTCCAGTTTTACTGCCAAATAAATTATGAAAATTTTTTGGCTTTCAAAGCTATTTGAATACCAAATTTTGGATAGTGGATAGACTTATAATTATTTTTCCTCTTGATATTTTAAAGGCAGTGCTTTCATAGTAGCTGCAAATATTGATATACCATTACTGAAACAAAACAAACAAATAAACAAAAAACTTGTTGGCTTGATTCTTTTATATTTATTTGATTTTTAAAAAATAACTCTTCAAGTGGTTTGAAAATTATGATACAGGGACTGGAGCAGCTATTCTGCACTTCTAAAAGATAGGACTGATTGAAGTGATATGACGCTTCAGGAGATAAGATTAAGAGAACATTTACTAACAACACTGTACCTTTTGGAATTGTTAGACATTAAAGGAAAATGATCCTAGAAGATGAGAAAATAGTCCTCTCAATAGAAAGAGAAAACACATACAGACAGTTGTGTAAATGGAATAATTATATTTGGTTTCTACTCAAGGGCATGAGCGCCCTTATATTTATAATACTGTGAATAACATTCTCAAACTATATATCCTGACTGTGACAGACCCATCACTGCCATTTCATTAATACCAATGATTTGCTTTTTCCTCATTTCATCCATATCCACCATCCAGAATGTATTCACATGATGCCTTAGGTATAAAGTGGCAGCTTGTCTACTCTTTTCAGTTACAAGTTTCTATATTTATTGACTTTACATGTGGTTAAATTGTCTTATTTAAGAAAAATATATTGTTGACAATAACAGAGTAATTACGCAGTCATTGTTTCAATCTGGCTGTATAAATCATTGTGATTTAACCTACGTAGTAATAAAAATAAATGATATTGTTTTTGGTTCATTACTGCTGATCTAATAAAATGTAATGAATTAAGAAATTTCCTGAGTTAAACAGTCTCATAAAAATAACAATTTACTAATGGTGCTGTAACATCCTATGTGAATGAATGAAGAAAAAAATAGCCATTTTAATAAAAATCTATCTTTAAGAAAATGTCTTCCTCATTTTTTTCATCTTCTTTCTTCTAGTCCAAATGCATGTTTTGATTGCATCCATAGGCATCATTACCAGGAACTATGGTCTCAAAATGATTGCTTGTTTATATGAAAATTTTAATAAAATTTCCAGGAACTCCTGAGTTTCTGGGTAGCCTGTATGAATTTAAGGAGAAAGGCACATTCCATTTTCTGGGAAGGCCTATGTGCCAAGAACTATTTCTTCTTAATGAGCCAACAGTTATTCAGAAAAAGAACTACCCCACCCCTCCATTTGTGGTGTACTCTGGGAGGACCACTCCAACTTTCTCTTACTGGTGGCTCATTTCCAAACTTGCTTTCTCCCTCTCTTTCAGCTTCTCTCTTCCTTAACCTCTCCCCTCCCATTTTGCACATGCACTCACGAACAGTAGCAGCAGGAACACAGGCACTGCTCCTTTTCATACCAAAAATGAAGAAGCTACTTGAAATGTATGTTTTAATATGGCTTTTACTTTAATTACTTGAATTTCATTCAGTATGATGTTTCTAATCCAACTATTGCCTTCCTTTATAAAAGACTGATCTTTTTTCTTATTATAAAAATAAGGCATGTTACTTGTGGAAGAAGAAAATAAATATCACTCAAAATTCCACTACTTTGAAAAAACTTTTAATATTTGGCATATTTACACTCTTTCATGCTACACATTCAGATGTGCAAAAAAATACTGCTTTGTTTTTCTTTAGTAACTACTTCACTCATGACTCAGAGTCCCTATTCCACCAGACTGATAGACAGACTTGACCTTGGTTCTTCCTCAAATCCCCTATCTACCCTAGGGTTCTGTCATGGTTCCTAGATCATACACAGCAATAAGACATCAAGTGTCCCACTGGTCATTGGTAATTGATTTACACAAGAGACTGCTAAAAAGTGATCAGGACTGATTATTTCTCTGATCATTGAAAAAGTCACCAATAATAAAAGTCATATGCAATGACACATATATACCTAAAACCATTTATTTTAACTGGAAAGAAAAGAAAACTGCCCAAACATTTGGCAACATTTTGTCATGAGGCCAAGGCTTTACCTATGACTATGCTCATCCTTGTGGGAAGTTTCATATTACCTTTCCTGTGTAGCCTACACCTCAAGCATTGCTTTCTTAAAAGTGATGTGTAAAAATGTGAGTAATCTGAATAAGAATTTTTAATTTTCACATTACCCTACATATGTTAGTATTGCATCTCCTGTGCATAATTCTATAGCAATTGTTTTTAGACTCACCTTTGTTTAATCTTTCCAAGCCACAGCTTTGTTTTTGCAGAATATCACTTTCTTTTCACACTCTAATTCTATCAGTGTATGTAAAATTTAATTAAGTTATTTAATTATGACAATATATTCAAGTGGCATAAAGGGATTTTTGCACATTTAATGTAACTCACTCTTGCTAAGCAAACAGTTTACCTGGTGAGAGTAAAGCAGTCTTTGCCTGATGGAATTTGGTGACTAATATTATGAAGAAAATAGTAATATTGGGTTAACCTGGCTAGTCAGTTAAATAAAGATCAGCTAACAAAATTCTATTGTATACTCCTCCTTAATTGAGTTATTGTTTTTACAGAATTCTGTCTTCTTCACCTAATATTATATTATCCATCTCATAGGTTGAAATAGCCTTAGAACCCTGATTTCTAATACATTTATGGGATTTCTTTAAACAGTTACCTCAAACACAATTTAACCATTTTACTACTGATGAAAATTTCAAAATTTCAGGAATAACATGTTTCATATTGTTGTTAAGATAATTTTTAGAAGTGTAATTGCTGAAACAAATAGAATACATATTTTTAAGTATTCTTAGTACATATTTCCATATTACTCTTGAGCAAAAACTATTTAAACACCCATTTTTAGGGGTAGAGTACATTCATGGAACCCCTGGCCAGGCATTATTATTTCGTATACCTTTTGTAATTTATAAGAAAAACCCTTCTCTTTATCTCCTAATTCTCATTTTTTATTATTTGTGAAGTAACATTGAAAACTGTATTGAATAGTACCTATTCAACAACTTGTTCTTGCACATTTTTCTGCTGGAGTTTTTATTAATTTTCTTATGGATCTCTATATGCTTTCTTTATGTATGGAAGGTTAAAATCTTTGTCTGCTATTTTGCAAGGAATATTTTTTTCAGAAATTTTTATTTTTATCTAATGCTGTTTTTAATGTTCAGAAATATTTCATATGGTTAAATTTGTCAACTTTCTCCTTGATGTTTTTTCATCTTACAGATTCCAGAATTTTTATCAAATAGACATCCATATCTTCTACTCTAATTATTAAATGGTTATACTGTTACATTACTTATTAAAATAGTAAATTAAGTATATTAAATGTTATTTCATTTTAGTTATTTAATTCACTTGAATTTTATTTTGCTTTATTTTAATTCAGTGTCACTTAGCTACTTGTAAGCATAATTGTTTTTGAACCAATGAATTGTGATTTCATGATTAACTGATAGTGGTGATGGTTGCACAACGTTGTGGATGTAACTGATGCCACTGTATTGTACACTTAAAATAGTTAAAATGAAAAAGTCTCTGCTATGCATATAGTCACAATAAAAATTTTAAAAACAGCAAAACAAAATGAAAAATATCTAAATTGAATAAAATTAAGCAGTTCATATTTTTTAAAAATTCACTCAATGTGTCATAAGTTCTTATTTTTACTTTTGCTGATTTTTTAAACTTTTTTTGGATTTTCCAGAATTATGTTAACTTCATTGAAAGACATTTTACATGCAATTAAATTCACTATTTGTGTGTGTGTGAAAAAGTCTATAAAGTTTGACAAATGCATACCATGGTATGACCACTACAACATTCAAGATGGATTCCTTATCCAATAAAACACTTCCATCACTCCCCTAAAAAGTTCCCTCAGGCCCCTTTGTGTCTTTTTTAAAAAATTGCTCATTTTTTCTAAGTGGCAAAATTTATTGGCATAGTTTTAAAATAATAATCCTTTACTATCCACTTCGTGTCTGAAATGAATGTAGATATTTTCCTTTTTCTCCATTTTTGATATTGCTATTTTATGTATCTTTTCTTTCTTTTATTGTCATGCTGGCTATTGTTTATGAATTTTATTGATTGTTTTCCTAAATGATCAGCTTGGCTTTCATTACCTTGTTTTTCTTTCATAACTTCTCTTATACTGATTACTATTCTTTCTTTTCCTTGTTTTTATTTTCATTTGCTTCATCTTTGTCTAGTTTATTCAGATGGAAGCTTAGATCATTGATTTGAGGCCTTTCCTTCTTTCCAATATAGGCACTTACCTCTATACATTTTTCTTTATGTGCTGTTTTGTACATCTCACACATCTTGATATGTGGTATTTTCATTATTGCTCAGTTCAAAATTTTCTAATCTTACTTAGGATTTCTTATTGTATACAAAAATTAGTTGAAAGTATATCGTAGATTGCTTAATTTTAAAATATTTGTGGCTCTAGGCTATCTTATTTTTCAATTTAATACCCACTTGTTCAGAGAGAGAAATCTGCATCATTTCAATTTTTTTGAAATAATAGAAACTTTTCATGTCCCAGAAAATGGTATATCTTGATAAACTTACTATGTGCACTTAAATGTGTTTTTTCTTGTTAAATTTAATGTTCTAAAAAATATCAATAGTCTAGTTGGTTGTGGTTGTTATTCAACTATTTTATGTCTTTACAGATTTTATTCTGTTAACCTCAACTGCTGAGAGATTTATGAGAAAAATCTCTAACTATAATTAAGGAATTGTCTATTTATTCCTTTAATTTATTAGTGTTTTTCATGCATCTTGAGACTATTATTGGGTGCCCACACATTTATAAATTGACACTTTTCACTAAGATGTATGCTTCTTTATCTCTGGTTATATATTGTTTTAAAATTTGTTTTATCTGATATTAATACAGCACTATAATGATCTTTTGTTTATTAAATTCATGATGTATTTTTCTATGTATTTTCAGCTGGAAAACTGGAAACAATATGCATTGTGGTTATTACATAATGAACATATGTGTAGAAATTTTTGTGTGATCAAGTTTTTTTACTTTTTGGAAATAAATGCCAAAATTACAATTGCTGTGTCATGTAGTAGCTGTATGTCTGATTTTATAAGAAATTGCAAATCCATTTTCTAAAGAGGCTATACCATTTTATATTCCCATCAACAGTGTATGAATGATCCAGCTTCTCTGCCTGCCACCTGATGCTGAATAATAAATATAGCTTCCACATAAATATTAGGACTTTTTTTAATAGTTGCAGGATCTACTTCTTTGTCTAACAAAATTTAGGCCTCTAACATTCTACTAGGCTCCTAGGAGTAAGGTGGGGATGTGGAGTAACGACCTAGGAGTAAGGTGGGGACATAACATGATTCCTCCAAGAAGACATCATCTAATTTTAACCCCAGAAATTATTGTATTATGTCATGTTCCTAATGCTATGTTTTAACCTGCTTCTATTATTATTGTATCAGTTATCTCCTCATTTTCCAGTGGTATTTTAAAAGGCACTGAAACGCTGTTAGTGGGCCAAATTTTAAAAATTATCAGGGCCGGGTGCGGTGGCTCACGCCTGTAATCCCAGCACTTTGGAAGGTCGAGACGGGCAGATCACGAGGTCAGGAGATCGAGACCATTCTGGCTAACACGGTGAAACCCCGTCTCTACTAAAAATACAAAAAGTTAGCCGGGTATAGTGGCGGGCGCCTGTAGTCCCAGCTACTCGGTAGGCTGAGGCAGGAGAAAGGCGTGAACCCAGGAGGCGGAGCTTGCAGTGAGCCAAGATCGCTCCATTGCACTCCAGCCTGGGCAACAGAGCAAGACTCCATCTAAAAAAAAAAAAAAAATTATCAATGAAGTCTAATTTATTGATTTTTCTTTTTACAGATTGTGCTTTAGTATCATGTTTAAGGCATCTCAAAGGTAACCCAGAGCCCAAAAACTTGATTCTGTTTTTTTTTCCTAACTGGTATTATATTTTTAATTTCAGTGTTCATGTGTTTATTGCCATTGTTTTATTACTACATCTTTAACTTGTGTCTTGTGACCTTGATGAACTCATTTATTAGTTCTGAAACTTCTTTGTTTTGTTTATATTTTAAATTCCTTGGAATTTCCTATGTAGACAATCATGTCATCTGCAAAAAGGATAATTTCATTTCTTCCATTCCTATCTACATAATTCTCATTTCTTTTTCTTGCTTTATTACACTGGCTAGAGAGTCCAGCATTCTACTGAATTAGAATTCTGAGAGCAGACATTCTTGCTTGGTTAAAAAAATGGCCTACTGAGGTTTTCAGTACCTTTTAAAATACCAACTGAAAATAAGGAGATAACTGATACAATTATAATAGACACAGATTGAAATAAAGCATCCAAAAGCATTTAGTCTTTTGCCATTAAGTACAGTGTTAGCTATAGATTTTGGTAGATGTTGTTTATCAACTTGAGGAAGTTCCCCTTTTCTCCTATTTTTCTGATAATTTTATTAATGGCTGTTGAATTTTGTCAAATATTTTTGCATTGGTTAAATGATTATATAATTTTGCTTTTTCAACCTGTTAAATGGTGGAATACATTGATTAATTTTTGAATATATAACCATCCTTGCATCTCTAGAATAAACTTCAATTGGTAATGGTATGTAATCTTTTAAATGTATTGCTCAATTCTATTTGCTAATATTTTGTTAAGAATTTTCACATCTATATTTATACAGAACATTGATCTGTGGTTTTCTTTCTTTTTCCTTTGCTATTATGTTCTGTGTTCTTAATGTTCCAGATTTAATTGTTCTATATTGTTAAGAGGTGTTAAACTTTCTGAATAAAATTGCATATTCATCTATTTCTTCTTTGGTTTGATCTGTTTTTCCTTTACATGCTTACATAATATTGTCACTCTGTTGTTTGGTGCATACACATTTATGATTGTGTGCATATACATATATGCTATATATTTATATATAGCAATCATAAATACATATTCTTCTTTGTCTCTAGTAATATTCTTTGTTCAGAAGACTACTTTATCTGATAATGATATTACCACTCCAGCTTTCCTTTAGTTACTATTTACATGATATATTTTTTCCATCATAGGTGGTCTGATTTCATCTCTTCAGATTTCAAAGTCTTATGTTTCTTTTATTAGGGATTTTAGTTGTACTTACTGGGGTAAATAGGAAAAACTATCTTAGATTTTTCCATTCGTGCTTTTGGAAACAACATTATTGAAATATAATGCATATGCCAGAAGATGTTCCAGTGCACGGTGTACAATTTAATTTTTTAGCATATTAGTAGAGTTGTGGAAAAATCAACACAGTCTATACAACATTGTTATTTCCCATATAGTAAATATTGTATACATTATCAGTCCATTCATTTTCCCACTAACTTCCCCAGCCCTAAACAACTACTAATCTATTTTCTTTTCTTTGTTTAACAAATTTGCCTATTCTGGTCATTTTATATAAATAGAATCATACGGTGTATGGTCTTTAATAACTGTCTTTTATCATTTAACTCAATGTTTTCAGTGCTAATCCATGTTGTAGCATGTACCATTACTTCATTTCTTTCTATTGCCAAATTATATTCTATTGCATGGGTATACTACATTTGATTTATCCATTCATCAGTTGATGGACATTTTGGTAGTTTCCTCATTTTTGCTATTTTGAGTTATGCTGTTATGAATATTCATGTAAAAGGTTTTGTGTGGACATATGTATTTACTTTTCTTGGGTAAATACCTAGGGGTGGAATTTGAGAAATGACAAATTGTTTTTCAAAGTTACTATACCATTTTATATTCTCACCAATAACGTGTTGTGGTTCCAATTTCTCTACATTCATGCCAACACTTTTTATTGTCTGTTGTTTTTATTAACTCCACCCTGGCGAGTATGAAGTGATATTTTATTGTGATTTTGATTTACATTTTCATAACGACTAATAATTTTGAGAAATCTTTTCATGTGCTTATTGACGATTCATATAGCTTCTTTGGAGCAAAATGTTTATTCAAATCCTTTGCCCATAATTTAATGAAGTTGTCTTTTATTACTGAGTAGTAACAGTTTTTTTATATAATGCGAATACAAGACTGTTATTAGAGGAAAGCTTTGAAATATTTTCACCCATACTGTAGGCTGTTTTTTCATTTTCTTAGTGGTATTATTTACAGCAAAAGTTTTACTTTTTGTGCAGTTGATTTATTTATGTTTCTTTTGTCATTTGTGCTTTTGTTGTTATGATAGAGAAATCATTGCCCAATCAAAGGCCACAAACATTTATTCCTCTGTTTTCTTCTACAATTTTATAGTTGTAACCTTTACATTTAGGTCCAGGATCCATTTTGAGTTAATTTGTTTGTATAGTGTAAAAATAGATGCCCAACTTTGATCTTGTGCATAGAGACATCTAACTGCATTGGCACCATTCGCTGAAAAGACAATTCAAGACACTAAATTGTTTGACACTCTTGTCAAAAAACAATTAACCATAAATATAAGGGTTTATCACTATGATTTCACTTCTGTTCTATTGATCTGTATGTCCATCCTTATGCCAGCACCACAGCTGACTCTCTTGATTACTATAGCTTTGCACTAAATTTTGAAGTAAGAAGCGTGAATATACCAAACATGATCCTTTTTAGATTGTTTTGAATTATGGGTCTCTTATCTTTATATAAATTTTAAGATAAACTTGTCAGTTTCTGTAAAGAAGACGGCTGAGATTTGATGGGGATTGCACTGAATTCATGAATCAATTTGGGGAATATTGCCATCTTAACAACTTTAATTTCTCCAACATATAAACACTGGCTCTTTCCCTTCATTTATGTGTTCTTTAGTGTTTTCAGAAATGCCTTCTGGTTTCCTGAGTATAATTTGTGTTCTTGTTTCGTTAAATTTTTATTTTATTTATTTATTTATTGAGACGAAGTCTCACTCTGTCGCCAGGCTGCTGTGCAGTGAGGCAATCCCTGCTCACTGCAACCTCCGACTCCCTGGTTCAAGCGATTCTTCTGCCTCAGCCTCCCGAGTAGCTGGGATTACAGGCACATCCCACCACACCCAGCTAATTTTTGTAGTTTTAGTAGTATTAACTTTAATTATCAAAATGTTAACTCCTTTTGTATAGACATATAATCTTTTGTACTTTCTTCTGTCCTACTCTTGCTGAACTCATTTGATAGTTCTAATAGTGTTTTAATAGATTTATTAGATTTTTGTGTATACTAGTACATTTAAATGCAAATAGAAATTGTTTTATTTCTTCTTTTCTATTCTGAATGCATTTTGTTTTTAATTTTTTAAAATTTTTAATATTTTTTCACTCTGTTTACCTAAATGCCTTGGCTAGAATCTCCAGTGTCATATTATATAAAAGTGGAAAGGGCATATATTTTTATCTTTTTCATTGTCTTTGGAAGAAATCTTTCACCAGCAAGTATGATGAGACTTGTGGGGTTTTTTACAGATGCCCTTTATCAGATGGAGGAGGTTCCCCTCTAGTCTAGTTTTTGACAGTTTTGATCGTGAAAGGTTGTTACATGTTGTTGAATGCTTTCTCTGCATTTGATTATGATAATTATATAATTTTTGTTCTTTTTTTCTATTAATATGGTGCATTATATTAGTTGATTTTCAGGTGTTAAATCAGCCTACATTCCTGGGATAAAGCCCATTTGGTCATAGTATACTACCCTACTTATATTTTATTGAATTTATATATTTTATTGAATTCTGTATGTATATTTATAAGGAATATTGACCTGCAGATATCCTGGGATGTTTTGTGTAGTTTGAGTGATATCGACTCATAAAATGAGAAGTATTCCCTCCTCTTTTGTTTTTTTAAAAGGTTTGTGAAGTATTGGTATTGCAATAATTTAACTCATGAAATTACAAAAAGCAATTATTAAAATCTTCTGGAAATTGCCCTAAAGGCACACAGCAAATAGAGAAATATACATCCAAGAAAATCTACTAAACCTCAATGGGAACATCAAGAGGCTGTGGCATGTAAAGCATGGTTTTCTCATTATCTATTCCTAGCCCTGTGTTACAGAAGTTCTACCCCAGGAACATGAAGCCAAGAAGATGGTTCTTCCTTCCCCACCAACTCCCAGGCTAAGGTGATGATTCACCCCACTCCTCCTCCTAAGCCCTGTGCTGCAGGAGCTTCACTCCAGGCAGGCGTAGGTGAGAGGAACAGGCCTCTTTTCCACCATTCAGCTTCTACTTGAATAACAGAAGTTCTGCCTGAAGTACATCAGGCTGAAAACACTGGGGCCCTGGTCACCTCCGCAAAGCTCACTCAAAGGGTAGAAGTTTCACATCAGCAGAAGCAGGCAGAGAAGATTAGAGAAGCCCACCCACCCCTCAGTGCCGCTCATGTTACCTCAAGGAAAACAGGTAACAGGCCCTGGCTCTGGTGTTGTTCTGCAGGGGAGGAGAGAGACAGGAGCCTCTAAGGACAAAAATCTTCACAGCTCTGTCTGAGGGAACTAATTTTATTTACAAAGGAGTACAGAACTCCATGTATAAGAATGTTGTAAAAAAATAAAAAAGGTCATCTTGGTGAAGAATTAAGAGGAGCCTGGTAGCTATGATACAAGCAAAGCAGCAGAGCAACGAGAAGCATAATAGATACCAGCAAGAAGAAACCTCCTGTGATCATAGACAACTGTGGAGGGTTAGAAGGCCTCTGTGCATATGCTAGACTGCACCCATTCAGGAGCAATCAAAGCAGGACATTGGGCAGATGAGACAGAGTTCCTCAAGCCATACACAGAATCATCAACATAAGGCTGAAGCCACACACTGGCATAAGGGCTTTAATACAGCCTCTTACCGAACACTGAGCAATAAGCTACCATGACCCAGCAGTAACTCACAGAAAGCTAGATTTAGAAATACAACTACACTCATCCCTAGCAGGTGCATATGCAAAACTATATACACCCTTGCAGTAGAAATCAGAGGGGTAGGCCCTAAGCTTCTAGTTTCTGGTTTAACATGAAGAGGAAAATAGACTCTCTGAGCAATTATAGCAACTTTTTTTTTTTTTTTTTTTTTTTTTTTTTTGAGACGGAGTCTCGCTCTGTCGCCCAGGCTGGAGTGCAGTGGCGCGATCTCGGCTCACTGCAAGCTCCGCCTCCCGGGTTCACGCCATTCTCCTGCCTCAGCCTCCTGAATAGCTGGGACCACAGGCACCCACCACCAAGCCTGGCTAATTTTTTTTTTTTTTTTTTTTTTTTTTTGTATTTTTAGTAGAGACAGGGTTTCACTCTGTTATCCAGAATAGTCTCTATCTGCTGACCTCGTGATCCGCCTGCCTCGGCCTCCCGAAGTGCTGGGATTACAGGCGTGAGCCACGGCGCCCGGCCAATTATAGCAACTTTTAAGCCACACATCCAATGATAAAAGATAAAAATCTAATTGCCCAAAGGTACATAAACCTCTCCTTTGACCAACAAGTGGCTTATGCTGACTCACGAAAAAACCTTATCAGATAACTTTCTGGACTGAGCTCAAACTGCAAACTCTTTTTCCTGTGCAGCAGATGCAGCCTCTGTTCTGATCTGTGTTTAGGTGGGCAGCCCAGATGCTGTTTCTCACATGCATAGCTCAAGTCTCAGAAGAAGACGTGGGTAGACAGAATTTGGGTTTCTTCTCTCTGGCTCTTTCCCTCATGGGATTATTCAACTCTCTTCAGCATTCAAAATGTCTTAGTTTCTTCTTTCTCCTTCCCCAGGCCGGGAAGATTGAAAGCTTTTCCATGTGTGACCTTGTCTTTTCTGCCTGTACATCTTGCCTGGTACCTAGCCACCGACTCAAGGTCACAGGGGTGGGAACTTATATAGCTGCCTATTCTCCTCCTCCAAGCAAGTATGAACTCCCTACCTAAAACAGCCTGCTTCTGTTGCCTCTCGAATATGTTCAGGTAGCCAGCTTTTGTAGCGTGTCTTGATTTTATTGTCATTTTCTGCAGGCAGTATTCTCTAGTAGAGTCCTATTATGTCATATACAGACATGGAAGACTCCTATGGGAAGATTTGTAAACAAAATTCAATTTCTTTTATAAGGATAGTGCTTTCATAGATGCAATGTTTAATAGTAATATAGCATTAAAAATTAATGTTAGCATGTTGTACCTTTTCTCATTCTTTTACTTTCAACTTTTCTGTGATCTTGTATTTAAAGTTTTTGAGGTTTTTATAGCCAGTAAGTAGTTTGGGCTTTTTTTTAATCCAACATGGTAATTGTTGCCTTGTAGTTGTTTGAACCATTTTCATTTAATGAGATTACCAATAGGGTTCAATTTAAATCTTGCTATTTAAATTTTTTCAATAACTGTTTTCTTTTACCTCTTTTCTTGTCTTGATTTGTGTGAATTAGTTTTATGATCTCATTTCATCTTCTTTATTGGCTTATTAGCTATGTGTCTTAAAAAAAAAATACTTTCAGTATGGCTTAACAACCTTAGAGATCAACACTTTCATTTCTTTACTCCCAGCCTTTGCTTTAAACAGTGAGTTTTCTTTAAAATTTTTTGGAAAAAATGTTTTAGTTTTATATTTTTCTACCACTTAATATTTGTCTCATACATTTGTCACTGCTGGCTTTCTTTCTACATTTGTGTAGATATCTGCCATAATTTTCCTTAATGACTTCCTTTAAAGTTTCTTATAGTGCTGGCCTGTTTGTCATTTTCACCTTTTACCATTGGAAGTGTGGCTTGAAAGTTGCTATTATTGTTTAGGGAGTCCACTTTTTTTTATCCGCATGTCCATCAAGAAACTAGAAGCTTGGAAGCTGCTGGTGGTGAATTTTCTCAGCTCTTGTGTGCCTGAAATTTTGCATTGGTTTTATAAAATAAATTTTTGTGAATGTAGTATGCTAGTTTTTCTTCTCCTCTATCCCCTCTTCTTCTTCTTTTTTTTCTCCTCTTCCCCTTTCAATCTTCCTTTTTTACCTCCTGCTCTTTCTCTTTTTTCTCTACTGCTACACTTTTCTGCTCCTCCTGCTTCTTCTCCTCCCCTTCCTCGTCCTCCTCTTGTTCTTCTTCTATTTATTCCTCCACTACACTTTATTATTTCTGCAATTTAAGGATATTCCTTTATTGTCTTCTGACTTATCTTCTTTCTCATAAAAACTGCTACCATTTTTATATCTATTCTTCTATAGATAGCATCCTTTTTTCTGGATGCTTTTAAGGGTTTTCAGCAATTTGTTTATGGTGTGATTTAGTATAGTTTTATTTATGTTTCTTTTGCTTAGGATTGATTGCACTCATTGAATTTGTGGGTTTGTAGCTTTCCACAAATTTGGAAGACTTTCGGTCACCATTTCTTTAACTATTTTCCCCTGCTTTCCTCATCTTCATCTGGGGCTCAATTATATATATGCTCAATGTCTCGATATTACCCAGCAGCTCACTAATGCTCTGTTGATTTTCAGTCTTTATTCTTTTTATGTTTTATTTTGAATGGTTTCTAATGCCATATTTTTATTAAATTTTCCTTCTATCATATCCAATCTGCCACTAATCTCATCTATTATATATATTTCTAGTAATGTATTTTTCGTCTCTAGAAGTTAAAGTTGGGTCTTTGGTGTATCTTCTACTTGTCTCCTTATCATGCATACATTTTGCTAAACCTTCTTGGTTTAATGTTATTGTCTATTACTTCTATCATCTTCACCATTTCTGGGTCTGTCTCTATTGATTCTTTTTTGTCTTGTTACAAGTTCTATTTTCCTCAGCAGTTCTTCACAGCTCCCCAGCCCTACCCCCTTTCTTTCTGTCTCTCTCAGTCTCATTCTTTCAAGTCTCTCACCAATGATATTTTGCTGCAGATTTCAGCCAAATTTTCCTCCCTGCCTCCCAGCATTTTGAACTATGTCCCTTAAACTAAGCAAAACTGCAAGATCTGTTCAGTTTCCCCATTCTGTGCTGCAGTACGGAAAACTGCATATTCTACACATTGAATTGGGCCTCACCAGATTTGTTTCCTTTTACTTTTCAGGGATGACTGTCTTGTTCTGCTGGTTGTCCAGTGTCTAAAAATTGTTGTTTTATGGATTTTGTCTAGTTTTATGTTTGGTAAAGATGAGACAGTCTGAGAAAAACAAACAAACTTTTTTCCTGCTCTCTCACATAGTCACTCAACACAACACTTCTGATACCGGTCATGGAACAGGAGGTTTTCCCACACACTGAGCAATTCTCCAGCAGACACCATCTGTTGGCCTATAATTCAATTTAATTCTGACACTATGTCTAGGGAGATAGTGTCAGATCCTATAGGTTAAGGGTTCAGTCCCACAAAACACCCCCAACTTCAAATGCCAATCACCTGTACTTCTGACCAACTGATTATAAATTGAGGATTCCCTTGATACCTTCCTTGTGTTTAATCCGTTTGCTAGATTGGCTCATGGAACATAGGAAAACACTTTACATGCTTTACTTACTTATTACAAAGGATATTTTCAAAAATACAAATGACCAGCTAGATGAAGAGAAACACAGAGCAAGATTTAGAGTGCTCCAGGGTGAGATTTTGAAGTGTCCCAAACTCAAGAGCTTCTACCCAAATGGAGTTATGACATGCTACACTCCTGGCACATGGATGTGGCTTTTTTGTTTTGTTTTGTTTTGTTTTCATCACTAAAAGTTCCCTGAATCATGTCTTTTAGATTTGTTATGGAGGCTTCATTACCTAGGCATAATTGATTAAATCATTGGCCATTGGTGAGCCACTAAACCTTCAGCCCTACTGAGACAGGAAGGCTGATTGATTTCCTCTTTTAAAATGGACTGTAAGAAAAAAATAAAAGCCCCTCACTCAAGCTCTAGCTTATCTAGTTCTGAGCCAATCAATAACATAATACCCAAGAAGCTTCTGTTTCAGTGGGCTGGGGACTTCCCTGGAGCCCCACATGCACAGTCTCGCTCTGTCATCCAGGCTGGAGTGCAGTGGTGCAATCTCGGCTCACTGCAAGCTCCGCCTGATAGTAATTTCTTATTTGACTGACTTACTTGGTACTAATAATGTTTTAAAATATCCAAGAGGTTGAACTGGGCTAATTTATAATTGTTCATTTCCACTTTCTAAATTTAAGAATTTATTAAAGTATATTTTGTGACATACTCTCATCTAAAAGATTAAATTAAATACATAAGTTCTGTTTGTGCATTCATGTGTGTTTGTGTATGGGTGTGTACACATCTCCAATTTTGATTATTCAAATTCTCCTCACTCTTCACATCTTATTTAATGTTTCATGGAAAGTCTACCTCTGAGATATATCTTCTCTCCACATGTACTACAACTTTTCCACTTGAACCCCAAGCCAAGGCACCATCAAATCTTGCATAAGTGGCTGCAAAGGCTTTCCACATGCTCTTCTCTACCTTCATTTTATTTTTTCCCCAACAAACTATTTTCCATATATAACCCAAAATAATCTTTATAAAGTAAAGGCAAATCCTATTATTTACTTCTTGAGATATTCTTCATTCATTCATTTCTTGTGCCAGTGCTGCTATGACAGCTCTAATCAACCATATGCATGTACAATCTTCCAGTGCCTAAGCTAAGGCTTACACCATCAGCCTTTCACCTCCTGCTCCTGATTCTGTGATATAAGATGCCTCTGGAATCCACTCACTGTTCACATATGCACAACTCGGAACTGTAGGGATATCACTATCCTGTAGGGAAGATACTTGGTAAGTGGGAACTGGGAAATGATGGAGAAATGGTGATAAAATGATTTCCCTTAGCATTTCCCAGACAGACTGCTCAAAGACACATTCCATATAGTTCTCAGATAGTCTCCTGGTATCTAGCAAGCAGTCACCCCTAGTGTTGGCCAAATTAATAATGCATTATATTCTTGTATTAGTTCTTCCTTATTCTTTGAATTGCTCCCATGTTTCTCCTAGCTGCTTCCTGAATCAAATTCTCCCCCGAATAACCCACATTTAAGTTTTGTCTCAGATTCTGCTTTCTGTGGAAACCTCTAATGTCTTCCAGCACATGAGAAATACTATCCAAGCTACTTTCCCTGACTTATAAAACTCCACATGTTCTGGCTTAATTTCCAGTTATCTTAACACAATGCCTTTGTCCACTAGGATTCAGCCATATTAAAGTTCTTTCCATTCCTTGAAATTACTAAGTTTCTGCCACTGAAATATTGGCGCTAAAATATTCCCTTATAATTCCACAATTCTATCAATCCAGCTGCTTCAGGATGATGGAGAACATGGTAAGACCAGTGAATTCTACAAGCATGAGCCTACTGCCACACTTCTTTAGCCATAAAGTGAGGGCCTTGGTCAGAGGCATTGCTCTGTGGAATACCATGACGATGGGTAAGGCAGTCCATGAATCCACAGATGAATCCACAGAAGCATTGCATGCAGGATAGGCAAACCCATATCCAGAGTAAGTGTCTATTCCAGTGAGGACAAACTTCTTCCTTTTCCATGATGAATGAGGTACAATATAATCAACCTGCCACCAGGTAGCTGACGGATCTCACCGAGGAATGGTGCCATATCGAGGGTTCACTGTTGGTCTCTACTGCTGGCAAATTAGGCACTCAGCAGTGGCTGTAGCCAGGTCAGCCTTAGCGAGTGGGTGTCTATGTTGCTGAGCCCATGTGTAATCTCCATCCCGGCCACCATGGCCCGTTTGCTTATTGCTCCACTGGGCAATGACAGGGGTGGCTGGGGAAAGACGGTGAGTGGTATCCACAGAATGGGTCACACTGTCCATTTGATTATTAAAATCCTCCTCTGCTGAGGTCACCCTTTGGAGAGGACTCACATGGGATACAAATATCTTCACAGTTTTTGACCACTCAGAGAGGTCCATCCACACACTTCTTCCCCAAATTTCTTTGTCACCAATTTTCCAGTCATGCTCCTTCCAAGTCCCTGACAATCCAGCCAAACCACTGGCTTCAGCCCATGAATTAGTATATATAGGCACATCTGGCCATTTCTCCTTCCATGCAAAGTGCACAACCAGGTGCACTGCTTAAAGTTCTGCCCACTGGGAAGATTTTCATTCACTGCTATCCTTCAGGGATGTCCTGGAAAGGGGCTTTAGTGCTGTAGCTGTCCACTTTTGGGTGGTGCCTGCCTATTGTGCAGAACCATCTGTGAACCAGGCCCTAGTCTTCTCTTTCTTTGTTAACTGACCATAGGGAACTCCTCATGAGGCCATTGGTGCAGGCTGGGAAGAGGAGGCGGGGTGGCCGGACTGGAGACCATGGACATTTTAGCCAATTCCTCATGTAACTTACTTGTGCCTTCAGGACCTGCTCAAGCCTGATCACATATATACCTTTTCCATTTGATGATGGAATGCTGCTGCGCACAACCCACTTTATGGCTAGATGGGTCAGAAAGCACCTGGTTCATGATAGGAAGTTCAGATCACATGGTGACTTGAGGACCCATAGTCAAGTGTTCAGTTTACACCAAAGCCCAGTAACAGGCCAAGAGCTGTCTTTTCAAGGGAGAGCAGTTATCTGACAAAGATGGCAGGGCCTTGCTCCAAAATCCTAGAGGCCACCACTGTGATACACCTATGGGGGCCTGCCACAAGCTTCAAACAGCATCCTTATCTGCCACTGACATCTCAATCAACATTGGATCTGCTGGGTCATATACCCCAAGTGGCAGAGCAGCTTGCACAGTAGCCTGGACCTGTTGCAGAGCCTTCTCCTGTTCTAGACCCCACTCAAACTGGCAGCCTTTTGGGTCACTCAGTAAATAGGTGTGAGTAACAAACCCAGTGAGAAATGTGTTGCCTCCAAAATCCATAGGCCCACTAGGCGTTGTGCCTCTTTCTTGGCTGTAGGTGGGGCCAAGAGCAGCAACTTATCCTTCACCTTAGAAGGAATATCTCAACAGGCTCCACACCACTGGACCCCTAGAAATTTTACAGAGGTATAAGGTCCTTGAATTTTAATCGGATTTATTTCCCATACTCTGGAACACAAATGTCTCATCAATAAGTCCAGTGTGTTTGAATTTTAATCGGATTTATTTCCCATACTCTGGAACACAAATGTCTCATCAATAAGTCCAGTGTGTTTGCTACTTCTTGGTCACTGGATCCAATCTGCATAATGTCATCAATGTAATGGAACAGTGTGATATCTTGAGGAAGGGAAAAGTTAATCAAGGTCTCTCCGAATAAGATTATGACACAAAGTGGTAGAGCTGATATACCCCTGAGGTAGGACAGTAAAGGTATATTGCTGGCCTTGCCAGCTGAAGGCGAATTGCTTCTGGTGGGCCTTATGGACAGGAATGAAGAAAAAGGCATTTGCCAAGTCAATGGCTGCATACCAGCTACTAGGAGATGCGTTAACTTGCTCAAGCAATGAAACCACATCTGGTATAGCAGTTGCAATTGGAGTCACCATTTGGTTAAGCTTATGATAATCCACTGTCATTCTCCAAGAACCATCTGTCTTCTGCACAGGCCAAAGGGGAGAGTTGAACAGGGATGTGGTGAGAATCACCACCCCTGCATCTTTCAAGTCCTTGACGGTGGCACTGATCTCCACAATCCCTCCAGGGGTGCGATATTGTTTTGGATTTATTATTCTTCTAGTTAAAGGCAGCTCTAATGGCTTTCATTCTGGTGGCTTTCCCACCATAATAGCCCTCACCCTACTAGTCAGGGAGCCAATGTGGGGATTCTGCCAGCTGCTAAGTATGCCTATGCCAATTATGCATTCTGGCACTGGGTAAATGACCACAGGATGAGTCCCTGAACCCACTGGACCCACTGTAAGTTGGATCTGAGCTAAAACTCCATTAATTACCTGACCTCCATAAGCCTCTACTTTAACTGGAGGAACACAATGATGTTTTGTGTCCTCTGGAATCAACATCAGCTCAGAGCCAGTGTCCAGTAGTCCCTGAAATGTCTGATCATTTCTCTTTCTCCTGTGAAGAGTTACCCTGGTAAAAGGCCAGAGGTCTCTTTGGGGAAGCAGGGGAGAAAGATTAACAGCATACATCATTGGTAAGGTAGTGGGGTCCTTTCTCAAGGGAACCCGGTCTCCCTTTCATTCAATGGGTTCTGGGTCAGTAAACTGGCTCCAGTCTGGAAATTGATTGAGGGGCTGTGATTCTCTGTTTTTTATAATTAAAATTAGTCTTTTGTCCATTCTACCTGGAAGTTTTCTGCTTATATAAATTAAGTAGGAATGTAGTAGGCTTCCTATCAATTTCACTTCTAGGAACACTGTGATTAATTAGCCAATGCCAGAGCTCTACATGAGTCACACTATTCTGATTGCTGTTTTGCTTCTGCTATCCTTTACAGTAGCTATGACCACCTTGCCTTTGATGGTTGATTGCTGCCACTTGGCCCCTGCCACCTCGGGATCCAATTATTCCAATTGTATTTAAATTTTGTAGTTGAGTGACTGCGGTTCCCATTGTTAGATATGACATACAGAGAAGAGCAATTACAGCACTCTTCAAAAATCTAGGTTCTGCCCTCACAAATCTATTTCACAAGACATTGGTCAAGGGTATATCTTCTGCACCCTCCCAACTGGGATGAGTAGGTCTAAAGTGACTAACTCACTCCATCATCCCAATCTCCCTAAGCCTTTGGATCCCTTCCTCCACATTAACCCAAAGGAGATCAGGCATTTCCACCTTGCTCACAGGGGCCATCTTTTAATCCATATTTCAGCTAACCAAGCAAATAAACTATTAGAACCTTTTTTGACTCCTCAAGCTGCAACATTAAAAGCAGAGTCCCTACTTAGTGGGCCCAAATCAATAAATTCAGCCTGATCCAACTCTATGTTCCTTACACCATTATCCCACACCCTTAATATCCATTCCCATGCCTCTTCTCCAGATTTCTGTTTACATAAATTAAAAACTCAAACAATTCTTTTCGAGTGTAGCAAACCTCCTCATGGGTCACACTCTCAACCTCACCTCTAGGGGACCATAGGGACTTTAGTCCAGTTATAGGTCTAGAAGCAAATTGAATGTTGGGGGTGGCTACTGAGGAGAATCAACATTATCTTGCCTGGCAACTGCCTTAGGGGAGGCCATCACTGTTGCCTCAGGCAGTGCAGGGTTTATTTCCTCTCCTTTGGCAACACCCTCATAAACACATCCAGCATCAATACTTTGCATCCTTCAATCCAATCAAGTTGACACTCAGTATTAATCATCACATATTTATTATGGTTACTATGCTGCCAGGATATATTTTACCAGAATGCTAGCTACTTAAAACAAACAAAAAAACAAGCAAGAAAGCAAACAAACAAACAAAAAACCCGGCACCTTTATAGTTGTTTTGTTTGGCAATGACCTTGTGCTTCTGAACCAGGAAATTGAGTATGAGGAGAGAAATTAAAGGTGTTCCTGACAACTTTCGAGAAAACAGGGGTGCTTCTTTCTCAATTATACCAAGACAGGGCTATCAACTGTTTGTTTCAGTGTAGTTTTATCAGTCTTAATGTTCCTAAATATGTTGTCCAGATTTTGACAATAGAGTGACAGGCAGCTATAGTTTTTAGGATTGTTATGAGTTTCTATTTTCCTGTATCTTATATATTTTAGTGGGTTACATCCAGGTGGTCAGCTAGAAGAGCTTATTTTAAATTAAAACTTCAATTTTTCACCTTTTTGAATGAGTATTTAATTACCCATGGAGATTTCTTTTTCTTTCCTGTATTTATTTCTATTCTATTTTCCAAACTTAATACTTTTCTCAGCAAGATGTAAAAGTTAAAATATGTAGTTTCTATATGTAGCACATGTACAAACTAGAAAGAGAGAGAGGAGAGACAATCACAAAAGTTGTATTTTTTTAGTTGGTGATATGTGCTAAGAATAGGGCTATATGAGTTACTTTGTTTCATTCTCATTCATTTCACCATAGAGTTAGGTGATATTAGCTCTCTATCACATTGAAGAAACTAAGGCTCAAAGAGATTAAGTAATTTTTCAAGGCCACACCATCATTATTATTTATTTATTTATTTATTTATTTATTTTGAGATGGAGTCTCACTCTGTCACCCAGCCTGGAGTGCAGTAGCACCATCTCCACTCACTGCAAGCTCCACCTCCCAGATTCACGCCATTCTCCTGCCTTAGCCTCCCGAGTAGCTGGGACTACAGATGCCTGCCACCACGCCCAGCTAAGTTTTTGTACTTTTAGTAGAGACAGGGTTTCACCGTGTTAACCGGGATGGTCTCGATCTCTTGACCTCATGATCTGCCTGCCTTGGCCTCCCAAAGTGCTGCAATTACAAGCGTGAGCCACCACACCCAGCCTTCACACCATTATTTATTAGTTCAAATTTGGCCTGGGAGTGCTCTAATAAAATAGATCACATATTATTTAGCATCTATTCATTTCTAACCCAAGGCTCTCAGTTCCAGATTTCAAATGAATTGTTTAAAATAAGAAAACAAAACAAAGCATTCTCTGCTCTCAGTTTCAGATTTTAAGTAAATTGTTTAACAAGAAAAAAATAAAAACATTCCTTCTTTCTAATACTTTTGCTTTAATTTAGAGAGACTGTCTTCCTTATTTTGTGATAGGGACCCATGCATGACATGTAAATAGCTATATAAAAATAATTCTACACTCCATATTGAAAATAAATGTTCACAATATCTGTGAAACTATGTAAGAGTCCTGCTGCATCCTAGGTTGTAAAATTTAGGATTCTCATTTCTTAGTCCATCAATGAATCTCTTGGTTATGGACTGAACATCTAACTGGCAAGTTTATAAAAGGACCCCAATACTCAAGAAGCTTACAAATCTAATAGGAGAATAATTCCCCCATCTCCATCATAAAGAAAAGCACACTTATAGTCTCAATAGCCCTGACTTCCTCAGGGATTTCCTTGAAAAAAACTGACTATGGGAAGCTTTGGAGGAGGCCCACCTGTGCTTCGAGTGAAAGGAAAGAACCTGTTGAAACTGAAAGACAAGAGGCAGGAGCATGTGTGTAAAAAGTTTCAGAGAAGAACTAGAGTCAGTAGAAGAGGAACTCACTGTGAATCAACTCAATAGAGAAAGCTTGGCCAGAATAGTCTTGATGGCCTCAAGATTAAAACGAATAAATGGATTGAGTCCTTCTAATTGACAACTTTGAAGGCAACAGTCTGGAATTTATCCATGATCTAGAGGGCAATGGATACCATTCCTGAACTTAACAAATGGGTTCTTTCACAGACAATGTGGTGACTATGCAGGGCTGTTCTATGACACGTGTACTCCTGGAATGCTAGCAGCCAGCAAAAGGGAGGAGAAACAAACAGGCAACTAAATTCAATGAGGAGAGGAAAGCAGTCCATTTCATGTCATTGATTTCTACAGTTTGTTCACCTGTTTGTTGAGGGTTGTTTCATTTACTTGCTATTCCTTTTTTTCACTGCTCAGCACTTCTCTCAAGTACTGCTTAGTTATTGACTGAGTGTGACACTTTCTGTGTAAGTTAGGCAATTGGGGAAGAAGGGGTATGTAGTGAAGGACAGTAGGCACTGTTTAGTAAGTTATTCTACTCGTGCATAAAAAATTCATTGACCAGAAAGGGTTAATGCCCCTCCAAATGGCTTAACTTAATCCCCAAGTGCAATTGGCTCATTTGAAGGATCTGGCCCATTGAGTGCGTGTTAGCCTAGAAGCTGATACACCTCTTCACCAAGTCCGGTGCAGTGAGGTTAAACCCAAAGGCATGCAATAGGTCAGTAGCAAAGTCAGGAATAAAATCTCAGCCATCTGAACCCTTTAAAGTGCTCTCTTCACGCGACTAGGCTTTATTCTCTTATGAGGTACGACTAGAAAATATAAGAGGAGGGAAAAATTAAGGCATAAAATTAAAAAAAAAATTTGCAGTAGATATTTTCAGACCTGTAGGAGGAAGAAATATGGAAACAGATGAAATAAACTTCAAGTACAAGTTAAGCAAATGCTTTATAAATACTTAAAATGCATCAGAAAAGGCCAACCAACCCTGTTTTGGGATTGTGCAAGGAATACAGTTATGCCCTATAATGTGAACATAGCTCCTTCTCTTTTAGTCGACTTGAGATATATTGAAATTAACATTGTTTCTGAATTACATATAAAATACACATACTGGAAAGATGTATGAAAACAGAAATTTTGAAAAATAAAAATAATGGTTATGAAGAAGAGAACTAAAAATTCAAAGAATTGTGCCTTTTATATGCCATAAGGGTGGTATAGTGGAGATGTTAAAAGCTCAGGATAGAGAACCAAAAGCCAGAGCTTGCATTCCCACTCTGTTGCTTTTAGTAGTGGTGATCAAAAAGTCATTCAATCTTTTATGCCTCAGGTTCTTTATTTGGAAAAATGGGAATAATAATAAAAGTAGTTACTTCACAGTGTTCCTTGAGATTTAAATGAGATAGTGCATATAAGGTACTTAGGACAGTTCCTAATATGTGGTAAACCCACCATACATGTTAGCTCTTATTCTAGTTTACCATGGGGCTATCTAAATTGGAATCATCGTGAATGGAAGACATGTGTAGGTCTATGGGGACACGTTACTACATTGCCTAGCAGATCAGTTCTCTCTTCTATCTCAGATTGTAAAATTGTGTAATTAAGGGACCAGTTATGTGGTAAAAATGGGAAAAATTAGACTTTTAGGAGATGTGATTTTTAGACCAAAGCTTTGTCCATGGGCAATATGGATTGAGAACTCATGACTTTGATCCTTAAAAATATTTAATCAAAAGATAATGGAAGTCAAACATTTCTTTTTCTTCAAAAAGATTTCTGGATCCAGATTATCCATGTAACTGCCCACACTCTCTATTTTGATGCTACAGTTTTATTTAAGGCATTATCCCACATAGCAATTATGAAGGATAATGCCTTAACTCTTACAGTCTCTGTGGGCACGGTTTCTTGTTACTCAGACTTTTCACCAATAACCTTGCTTTATCCTAGATCAATAGTCTATGAAGCCAACTAAAACCCTAGACAAAATTATATGTGTTTGTGTATGTATGTTCACGCATTTCTTTGGGAAGAGGGTATATACAGTTTGTCAGATCCTTGAAATATTTAATGACATCAAAAAAGTTAAGAGCCCTTACCTATTTGGGTCTTCATTTTTAACCCAATTTTTTTTTATCCAATTTCCATTTTGCCCTTTAAATGACTTCTGTTAATGGCCCCATGATAAGGTCTAGTCTATTCTCTGTCACTGTACACTTGATTCTCTTATTCCTGGTTTCTTGTCTTATCCCATAACCTCAGCTACCCAAGGCCTGTTACTGATAGGATTTTTCTTTTCTGATATTTGACTGCACAGCTTCTGTAGCTACACAGGTATTAGTCTTTCAGATGGAGGAAAGAAACAAAGCAAGGGCTTTCTTCACTTCAGGGAGTTAAAAGATAGATTCCAAAAGACAAAAGATGAGGACTGAATTGCACTGAATCACGTCCTGCGTGATACTGATATTGAACTTTTTATGGGTCTATGTCACAATGCCCATATTTTTCATGACAGAGAAGATATAGTTTAGATGATATAGTACAGACACAATTTATAATCCCCCACAATATCTAGAAATTTCTGTGTATAGGAAACATGTAAACACTGGGGGGATTAATTTGGTAATATTCACCCCCTTTATTTTTTTCCCTTTTTTGTCTTTACCTTCCTCTGCTAATTCTTATTAATAACATTCCTGTGAATACTGATATTTTCTGAAATAATCATAGAAATGATGGCAATTTTCTTTTTTCTTCCTCCTAGGAACATTCATTTTTCTTCTGACAATGCATGAGTTATTATTGCTTAGAATTTTGTTGTACTGTGGCCAATCTGAAAGGCACTTTTCTAGGATCTACTTTACAAAGAAGTAGTCAGAGAACTTAAAATCTAGTGGTCACTTTCACTGGCTTGCTAGTTTTCAGTAATGGAAAACACTTACTGTTTTTTCCTCACACTTCCAAGTAAAGAAGCCTTTAGGCTTCTCAGCCAGGGACAATTCTACATTTTCACTCCCACCCCAGTCATTTGGCAATAGTTAGATACATTTTGGATGTCACAACTAATAGGGGTGAGACTAATATTTCCTGGGTAGATACAACGCACAGGACAGCTTCCTACTACAAGGAATTATCCAGTGTAAAACGTCAATAGTGCTGCAGTTGAGAAACTCTGCCCAAGAGTGATGTCTTCAGTATCACTCACTACATCTTACATTCTCTTTCCTGGAGAAAACGAGCAGCTTATTTCGTTTGCAAGTATAAACCAGACATGCCTGCTGCAGCCTGTCCTTTTGCTTTTCTTTCTGGAATCTGACAGCCTACAGAGTAGGTGGATTTCCACCTGCTGTCAGCCATGTGATAAAGTTGGTAGAGCAGGCTGTGCTCCTACCACTGCAGGACTGCAGGGGGTTTGTTTGTTGTCTGTTCGGTGGTAATGGGAAGGGGGGTGACTTCAATTCAGAGGAGCCTTAGCAAGCCTATTAGGACTTATCTAAGCTATGTCCTTCACTATTGCTTTTATCAGTAATAAAGCTGACATTTTGATCTCTAACTGTCTGACTCCTGTATCATTCTCTAAATTGGTTCTGATCTCAGGTTGGGAACAGTGGTGTTATTTTTGACCCCCTAAAACCCAAAATCTGTTACTGTCTGATGGTTCAGGATCTTAATGGCTTACCTCCAGGATTCTTGCCCTTTTATGTCAAAGAATCTCACTCAGACAAAGACTGCCAAAATACGATGCTAACTAATTAATATAAGACCCACACATATGAGGGCTGAAATTATCAAAATAAAAATACTAGATATCAATTAAGCCTTCTTTTTTGAACATCATATTTTGCTTTTTGTAGGTAATATAAAAGAAAATGTATTATAAAGATGTCCCTATGCGATTTTTTTCCTAAAAATGGCAGTGAATTCCTTACTTAGAAAGTATCAAAAATCTTGATATAACTGTAGGCATTTTCTATCCATCTTCAAGAATTTTATTCACTGGTAATAGATGTACAAGATATAGTGAATCTTGAGTAATAAGGAGCAAGGCAAAAGCGAACATTTAGGTTTTGTAAAAGATGAAGGTGAGTTAAAGTTGTTCAATAAGATACTGTGGTCCTAACATGAAATAGAGTCTACAAGGTACTGTCATAAAGTAATGAGATTGATTGCCTAAATCCACACATAAAACCTAGCTCCCTGGTTTTTGTTACACCCATGTGTGAGAAGAGTATGTTGTTCTTATGACATTGTAGAGGGCAATGCTATTTTAAGTGATGGGAAAAGGAAGGATGTTATTTACAGTGTCGACTACCCTGCAACTTTCTCAAAACATGCTCTGTTAGTCAGGAGAGACAGTACAACTAAGTCGTTTGGGGCTCATGCTACATGCCCAGTGCAGTTCTCAGGGATCCCCGTGTTCCTTGCCGTTATGCAGAGACACAGGCTGTCAGAGATTCACCTTCACAACCTTGACAACAGAAGTCAGAGAAGATGGAAAGTCACCTACTGGTTCTTAACCCTTTTCCTCAAGTGAGATATATGTCACTGCTGGCCTAAGCAAGTCAGCGACCACATCTAACTTCAAAGGTGGTAGTAATCTCACCATGTACCTGGAAGGAAAGGAAAACTGAAAAGTTATGAATATTGCGAATAGTTCTACTGATTACTACACATGTCATTACCAAAATTCTAGAGCAAATCAATTGTACTTGATAGCTAATCTTTAAATATACTTTTTATTAATGACTATGGCAATTTACAAAGTGCCCTAAATTTACAGAATAATCAGGATATCCAAAAGTACTTTAGTAGGGTGCAGTATTTAATATTCAGCGTTTCAGACTCTCTGAGACCTGTACAGACACAGTGATTCCAATCTCTGTTCATGTCAGGCACTGTCATGTACTTACACAGTGTACAGTGTAATTTGGGAAGACCTAGAGCACTGTGACCGCATATTCTCACAGGTGCCCAGCTTAAGCCACTGCAATGTCTGATGGCATCTTCCTAAGAATGTCTTAAAGGCATTTACAAAAATACTTCTTGCTACATTTTTTAACTTGTGTCTTTACTTTCAGTGTAATAGATTTAGAATGAATACTATGGGAAATGGTAGCTGCTGCACAAAGACTACAGGGAAATGAAAGATTTTTCTTTCAAACCTACTGAAAAACCAATTCAAATTTCCATGTCACTTTAAGAAGATTATTAAATATATATAAAATAATACTTAGGGGACTCAGGTTATATTTTAGACTGTGTGTCCTTTGGGCACACCTCTGAACCTGTATGAACCTCACTTCTTTTCTTGCTAAATAAGGAGAAGTGTTAGTCCAATGTTGTCCTCGTTTACATCATTCACATAAATCTCAATTGTGATCATTTCTGTCGAGATATTTGGGGCAGCGTAAAGGCTGAAGATGAGGGAGTATTGATGAGTAAGAGGGAAAAAAGGAGGCAGAGAAGATGTAAGTGTGGAAAAAGAAGAATGGGGAAAAGAAAAAAGAGGACAAGGAAAAGGAGGACAAAATAATGAGCATGCATGCTCGTGGAAGCTATGACACAGCATAAGAGCAAATACAGGCTGTGACATAGGAGACATAAAGATTTCATGAACACTGCCCAATTTTAACAGTGGGTAAGAAACACAATTTTCCAAACATCCTTTGAGAATGTAAAGTTTATGATGGTTTTAATGTGATGTTCTAAATCATAACTTTTTGCCATTAAGCAAATGTTGCATGATAATGTGGTGACTTTATACCTTTCTTGTTTAATCACCTAAATCTGGGCACTTGGATATCTCTATGTACATGAGGTGCATCACTCTACAAAGTCTTTAGAGATGCTGGACACTCAGAACAGACAAATCCTTGCTGTGTTCTTTAACAGTGATAAAAGAAACATTGGAAGCAATGGGATCAGGGGAATTAGAGGAAATGCTCATTAAAATGAATTTAAAAGGTCTAATGATTAAAATATTGATTAATTAGCCAAACATCGATTAGCAGTCACACTTTATCAACTACAAAGTTTATAATTACTGCACCATTATTCCATAGATTGACCTGTTCTTTCCTGTCACTTATGATGAAGAACAATTTTTATTAAGTGGGTTTTGGATTTTTGACCTGTAAAATTTTAATAGGGAGTATGAAGTGGGTGTCATGTGTGGTTTGGCATTATATTCACCAAGGGACAGATAGTTACTGTCTCTACTTAACCAGAAGCGCAAGAGTGCAGGAGGGACACGAACACTAAAGGATTAAAATCTTACCATCTTTCCAATACAAGAAAAAGCTACAAGTTCATCCACTGAATGGGAAAAGGGGAAAATGTTTGCCCTTCTTGTTGTTCCACATAAAATGAATGATAAGAGAACTCTCAACCACAGTGTATAGATTACAGATTGGCCAGATTTGGAGAGACTTTATGAGTGATACAAAATAAAGGATTTGTTACAGAGTTAATTTTATGCAATTTGGGAGCTGGTTAAACCATGTATAGAAGATTGTTGCTCCTGTATCTTGTACTGGGCATGATGTCAGCAAAGTAAACAGCTGGGAATTAATAATGAACAGGAAGTGGAGAAGAGCAAGGACAAACTGGAACTGGCACCTGTCTCTCGCTGCCTCCAACATCACTGATCCAGGTGACCTGATGCAGTCTTCACCTTGGTGCTGCCCATGCACATGATCCGGGATTCAGAGAAGCAAAAAGAGGAGATCCTATGGGAGCTGCTAGAGTTGCTGGTGGCCCAGTTACTGCCCCACACCAATGGGACGAGTCAGCAGATCAGGGCAATGTGTGAACTGCAACAATCATTCCCAAAGTAGAAATGGTTGCTCCTTTACTTCTGTCTTCCAAATCTTGTGTGCAAATTATTATCGTGGTTAACCCTAACTCACCACCATCAAAAAAGGCAGTTCTGGGAAACAAAGCTCTAGCTTAACTCAGCTGGCACAGTGCAAAGCCATCACAAAAAGCAAAAAGGATTCCAACCTGCAGTTCCATAGACACCAGCAGCTGAGCCTATGGGGATGTATCGATACAAGAACAGACATCAAGTGACAGTGGTCTACCACTGAACCAACAAACTTCCTTTTCTAGCAAGAATATTTTTTTACAGATGTGAAGCAGGCAGACAGAACTAAAACATGATTCATGCCAGGCCAGTGAAAATACTCCATTTTTAATATTTCAACTGGGCAATTTCTGGACATCTTGCAAGGAAGACCCTGTTGATCTCAATAACTGTCTATTTAAATTTGCTGAGGCAGGGCTTATGTCTTGATTCACCAAAAGAAAAGGCCAATACGCCACGCAGGGTTACAAGCTCAATATAACTGTCTGGAAGTGCTGCTCCAGGTTTACCCCTGATGAGATCAGCTCTAAGGCCAGAAAGCAGATTTACAGCATGAACATAAATGAGCAGGGGGCACACCTTTTTGATCATACATATGCTTGACAGGCAAAATGTGCTTACGACCTTATTGTCAAATAAGTAACAGCACATAAGCTCCTTGAGGTCTGTGGAAAATGACATCCTGAAGACAATTCAGAGCAGAGCATTAGGCTGACGAGACCAATAACCATAGTCAGAAAAGGGCCAGTATCGAGGAGGTTGTGCTCGGTGTGTGCCTCGCAAGGGAGAGACTCCTACAGACTTGGCTGCTGGGTCCTACTGAGGGACCATGTTTTAGAAACAGCTGGCTTATTCAGAAGCAGTTGAAAGGAGGACTGGCATTATGCCCAGATAAGAAATGCCTTACCTGCTTCCGCATGTGAGGAGGCAAGAAATCCAGAGAAAACATACTGCAAGCCTATAAGCCAAGTGAATCAGCTCGTGTTCTGAAGAGTCCCTGATATTTTCACCATTTTATGTATCTCAATGTGGAATAGCACCCAGGAAGGGAGGTTCTTTCTCTACTAGACATTTTATTAATCTCTTGTAATTTACATAATAAATTTTGTCCATTAGTAATCCAAGACTAAAAAAAAAATGAAAGGAAGCATTTAGGAAATCAACTGGATAACTCTGGTCTTAATTTTTTCAAAATTCTTTGGGCAATTCAGTTAAGGTTTTTTCTGAACCTGAATTAAGATTTCCTATTCCTGACTATTTAGATTTGCATATATGGCAAATATAATAAGATGTGTAAGTAAATGTTTACTCCACATTGTATTACATGGAGCAAGTCTAAATATTAATAGATGAGCAGTTACAACGTTACCTTACCGTGAAGGGTCATAGTACTTCCCCATTTTTGTGTGTGTGAAAATACGGAAACAGTATAAGAGAAGTAATATAGACTGCAAAATTTGAGGCTCCTTGTGGTATAATTTTTAGCCTAAATCAGGAAACAAATGAAGAAAAATCTTGATAACAATTCAAGAAGAATATAAATATTGTATTATTATTTTTAAATATCTTGTTCCCATTTTACAATTGAGTTTTGTTCATGTTTACAAATTTGGAGAAATTTCTTGTGTATTAAGACTATTAAACCTTGCTTTATCACATTTGTCAAAACCATCTCTCTGGCTTCTCTTATATATTGGCAATGACCTCAAACATATTGATTTTTCCTTTTTGGCTCTTTGTGTAATTTTTATGCTTGGAAATGAGTCCTATTCAAGTAAAAGTCTTCCTACTTATAGAAAAAAGAGTGTAAAGACAGAGCAGAGAAAGACGGGGAGACAGACAGATAGACACACACACACACACACACAAACACAAACACACACACACACAGAGAATATGAGAATGAATAATGTTTATGGCAACATATCCTTTGGTTTCCCCCAGAAAAGCATTCAAGAAATTCTCCATACATGATTGTTGTTTTGAAATAATCTTTTTCCCTCATGCTAAGACTTTTAAAGACATATTTAATATTTCATATACACATATGGCTATAAATTACAATGTATGATTTATAAATCATTCACATCATTGAAAATTGTTTGATATCTTCATTTATGACTTAAATTTGTCAAATTTTTCTTTGTAATTCAGTTTATTTTTCTGTTACTTATTTTTAGGCTACATCATTAGCTGCATACAAATTCATGATTTTTATTCTTCTTGGGATGACCTTTTTTGTTTTTTTTTTTCTGCATTCTTTAACTCTATTAATATGTTAGTTTTGCTTTTCTGTTTTGCCAATGTTACCATTGCCTCATCAACTTTCTTTTGGTTATTGCATTGCTGGTCTACAATTTTCTTTTCAGTTGTATTACTGTATTGGATTTTTAAACTCCAATCTGACAGCTTCAGACTTTTAATTGGTGAGTCTAAGCCATTTACATTTATTATAATTGTTAAAATATTTGATCTAATTTCTATATTATTATTTTATATTCTCAGCTTACCATGTTTTCTTTTATTCCATAATTTTCTCCTTTCCTTCCTTTCTTGGAAAAAAAAACTATTTTAATTTTTTTTCCTTAAAAGCTTCCTTAAAAGCTATTTGCCCCACTTCTATTACTTTAGTTGTTACTGTTAAATTTGCAACATATATGTAGAAAAAGTTATCTCTGAACCATGGTGGGGGAGTAACTTTGAATGCTTTATTGACTACAAATGTGTCTGAATTATTTTCGTACATTCTTTTCCTCTATTTAAAAAGAAAGTGTAATTTCTGTTTTTATAAAACACATCTTAGCTCTACAAATCAATGTCATTAATAGCTAAATAAAATTCTATGTTCTCATGAGTCTTATATTAAAGGAATTTAGTGGAGTCAACCTGTGAAAGTGAGCTAAATAAGAATGAATCAGAGTCCGTTCTCAACATTCTCAACTTATGTTTATTTTATTTTGCCAGTATAGGTCATTCAATCTTAGAAAGCTAAATGATACTCAATAGCTGGTACATAAAAGATTAATGCTATTTTCGTTTTCATTTTTCCATTTTTTTGAAATCCATCTAAGTTTAGATTAGCTTATAAAAATATGAAGATGTTCATCTTTTAAATACTTTCATTGGCTTAAGCAATTGTTGAGGGGTCGTTTCACACCCAAACCATAATGTAAAACTTTTTATATATCCTGTGACAGAAGACTCTTGTTCTCATTGACGTATTTTAATGACCAACTCATAAATCCCTCCCTGAGACCCCTTATTTAGCTACCTCTATACCATTTGAAAAAAAATGGAAGGTATGGAATGCTTCTGGGTTTACTTTTAGCTCCAAAATAAATTGTATCAATGAATACATTTTAGATGCAGTATTTTGAGGACTTTTGAGGCTTACCTTAAAGCCTAAAATAAACACATCATCAACCAAAGTTAATTTAAATACAGTTAAAATGTAAAACTGAGGTTTCTGTTGTCAATTGAGCCCTAGAATTTAGGATTGGCTTATATGTGAGATCAAAATTAGTGTGCTATTTTAAAAACTTGGAATGAGATCTACATTTTTCTGAAATTGTATTTAAAATCAATTTCAACTATTTGTTTATTCCAAATAGGACAAATTATATAATAATTATAAAACAACTTACATTATTCTATTACTAAAATATATTTTATAATTAAGAAATAAACTCGTATATATTAGGACTTTAGGTTGTATGTAACAACAATTTAATTCATGTTTTAATTGAAGAAAAAAGAGAAATTTATTTTAGGGATACCATGATCTTCACGAAGCAAGCACAAAATAACAATTGCATTCAGGGACAAAAGTAGTATTAGGATTCTCCCTATATATCTGTCTTCCATGGTCTTTGGACATCTGATTTCTCCTTTCTTCTTTGCAGACCAGCTATCACTGCTCTTCCAGTCTTCCAAGCAGAGGACATGGCGAATGACTTCTCATTCATTGCACATGTTACAGCATCAAATTCCCAGAGAGAAACTGATTTTGCAGACATTTTTCTTTTTCTAAAATTCTGGGACAGTTCTTAATGGGTTCAGCTTCAGTAAGGTATCTACTGATGGATAGCTGTTTGTAGCCAGGGGACAGTAACTAGAGAATGGATTGATTTGTCTTACTTGGATTAGGAACCTTTCCCTGAATCAATCAACTGTGGTCAGCAGTTGTGTGTCATCATACTACACGGTAACTGACTATATTCAGATGAAAGAAGTGGAAAGATGGGGCTAGATTTCAAAGAAAGGGAGATACTTTCTCTACAAAATGGGATGGTGGCCATGCTGAATCAATAAAGTCAATTTAGTAGCATCTATATACACACTTAAAAAAAGTGTTCTCCTTATGAACTAGTAAGGAAACACAGACATAAGTCTTGCCTAACTTTTTAAAAATTACAGTCTCATTGTAACTTTTTAAAGAAAATATTTTTGAGCCCACATTTTTGATAAGATAGTGACTTAAATAAACCCCTGTCATCTTCACAAGAAATAATTACTAGTTCCAATTTTTTTTCTGAAGAGAAAACTGATGTGACTTTGCCAGAGTTGCTCAATGAATTTGTTAGGATCTTTTGGTTGCAAGTGACGGACAACTCAATTCAAACAGAGTTAAGTAGAAAAGCGGATTTGTACAACCTCATTTTAACTTTTTAATGGACATTTACAGCAAGGAAATGAACTTGATTCAATGGGGGATGTGATATTGAATCCTTGGCAACTGGGAAGCCGCAGTAGGTAACAAATTCACCATCCTGAGCTGACCAGAGTGAATGTGGGACCCAGCAACAAATCTGAGTAACAAAACGCTATAGAGATAAAAAATGTAAAAACCAGGATAAAAATGTACAGTCTAACTTCCTGCTAAATTTGTCTCCTACTTGGAGGAAATGACAAGAAGCTCATCAATAAAAATGATCTGGCAAGCTCCACTCTTTGAATCTGGTTGAGGTTTTCAGAATTGAGATAACACCCTCTTGGCATACCTTTGTATTTGCCTCAGCAACTCTCACATCATGGAACAAAGAAACGTCCTGAGTGTTGCAGGGAGGGTTGGCTCTGCCTGAATCCTTTGAGAATCACCTTTGGCAGTGGCACAGTCGGCAGAAGGGTAGTGAAGACAGTAATGAAGAAATTAATACTTGCCAAGCCCTTAACATAGTCAATTAAAGTAAACACAGTTGTTAGACTCACATTGAATCTATTGATGATAATATACGTCTGGAAAATGGTTTAACATTGTTAATACACAGGGAAGACATTATTTCATCTCCTTTGTTCCTTTCTAGTTAGATTAAAGCATATAGAAATATTCCTTCAACCATCAGCACCCTTCCATCAGAGGGCCTAAATGGATGAAGGGGGTCCTCATAGACTTGATTATACCCTGCTTGGCTCCAGCCTGTTCATCCCTATTACATCTGTGCAGCTAAGGACAGACACAGAGCTTAGGATCAAGGGTTCTCTGACATTGCAGATCTGTGCTCTGAGTGACCAATAAAATGCCACTGCCAGTAGCCTTGGCTTTTACAGCTATGCGGGGAAAGGAGGAAAACAAGATTAAGGGGAATTGAGAAGTTGTGACTCAGAGCCCCTTATGTTTTCCAAAAAGGCCCACGAGTCTTTAAAATTAGAAATATACACATGTGTTCAGAACAAAACCATTCTTGCCAACATCAATGAAAGAAGTTTTGAAGGGACCGTACTTTGGCACTTAACTGAATACGACTGAATAATTTCAGGTGCTGATTTGTAAACTAACAACTTTAAAAAAAGCTCTTTGTTGCTTTACAAATGTGAAGTGGTGTGATTCCTCTGGGAATTCTGAGCAAGTAAATATTTTTGTTAGACATGACAGTATTTTCCAGGCATGTTATTATCACTAGTTTCAGTGCAAATCCTGAGAAGATCTCTTTTTTGCTTAGCATGTAACGGGCTTGGCAAAACATTCCATCAGGGGTAAAGAAATCAGTCCTATTAATACGAGAATTATACACAAATCCCTAAGGCATGGACGAGAGAGTAAACTTCATACTCTGCATATGCAGCAGCTATATTAACATGATAGATTTTCAATGCTCTACAAGCTCCATTACTGTGTTTTGGGCCAATAGTCCATGAATTTGAAGGATTTATACAATGGACCATAACAGCTCCTTAGGAACGATTATGTCCCATCAGATGAAAAAATGTCTTTTTAAAACATCCCTATTAACCTGTTTGCTCCGTAGACCATAAGCCTTTGAAGGTTAAATTATATACATAGCAAAATGGGCCAAATCACCTCGTTTTGTGTTTTAAAATATATTTATGATGAGAAAGCTCTCCAAAATGAGAGAATTGAAATCGTACCCAAGAGTATCATCAAATCAAGGTGATTTTTAAATGTGAGCAACAGGCACTACTTGCAATTTCTGCTAAGGAGAGAAATCTTGTTAATCCAGAGATAATAATATGTACCGATTTAGGTACTATTTACATTCACAATCATCTAAAAATAGCTCAAACAATTGAATGCAACCTAAATAGTCAAATACCATGGGACAACAGCTCTCCAAACTTAGGTAGCCACAAAGAATTATAATAAAGACATAAGCTATAAAGTGAATGACAAAATATTGTTAAAATACTTTATATGGCCATGTGTGTTATCAATGATTGGAAAATATGAGAAAAGTTAGATTACATGAAGTTTGAATTCTTGATATAAATTTATTCTTTTCACAAATACTGTTGTACCTAGTATTTTGTGGAATACATGCTAAGTATTTAATGCATCTTAGTTAATGTATCAGTAGGGTCCAAATCATTAACTTGATATATCTCTCACATAATAGGAACCTTCTGGTAATGCTGCTTTAGACCATAAAATGAACTATGAGGGGGAATTGCTGAGAACAAGTGTTTGACGATCACAGCATTGTTATGTCTCCATGAGAGTCTGCAAATCAGCCTCTCACCTTAACTACCTAGAGCAAGTCCTGGTAGAGAAAGATGCTCTCGTTTCAAAGGTGAGAACTTGGAGTGTATAGATATTTAAAATTTGGAGTATACAGAATAAATTATTCAATTAAAAACTTTTTAGAGCAGAATAGTGAGCAGTTTAATTCAGAGAAAATATAATGTGTTTTTCAACTCGAGTACCTTAGTGAATGATTTTCTGCTATTATTCTTGTTCTGTTTAATTCCTTTGAATTCCTGTTAGTGATGTCAATTATATTCCCAAACATTTTTGGAAAAGTGCCTTAAAATCTCTGGACCAGATGACAACATAAATCTAAAGTGGGATAGAAAATAAACATCTATGAATGTATCCTAAATTGTCTTCTCTTTAGTGAATACACAGACTCAGAGCAGAAGTAGTCAGAAAGAATGAACAAGGTAATAGGCTGGGCACAATGGCTCATGCCTGCAATCCTAGCACTTTGGGAGGCCTAAGAGGGCAGATCACCTGAGGTCAGGACTTTGAGACCTGCCTAGCCAACGTGGTGAAACCCTATCTCTACTAAAAATACAAAAATTAACTGGGCTTGGTGGTGTGCACCCGTAATCCCAGCAACTCGGAAGGCTGAGGCAGGAGAATCACTTGAATCCAGGAGTTGGAGGCCACTGCACTCCAGCCTGGGAGACAGAGTGAGATTCCATCTCAAAAATAAGTAAATAAATAAAAATAAGCAAGAAAACAGAATGGTTTATATTCTTTTGTATATTAATTAAAGTACTATTCACAATAGCAAAGACCTAGAATCAAACTAAATGCCCATTAATGATAGACTGGATAAAGAAAATGTGGTATATACATACCATGGAACACTATGCAGCCATAAAAAATAATGAGATCATGTCCTTTGCAGCAACATGGATGGAGCTGGAGGCCATTATCCTTAGCAAACTAACACAGGAACAGAAAACTAAGTACCACATATTCTCACTTTTAAGTGGAAGCTAAATGATGGGAACTAATAAACACAAAGAAGGAAACAACAGACATTGAGGTCCACTTGAGGCTGAAGGGTGGAAGGAGGAAGAGGAGCAGAAAAGATAAATATTGGGTCCTGTTTTAATACCTGGGTGATGAAATACCCTGTACAACAAACCCCCATGACACAAGTTTACCTATGTGACAAACCTATACTTGTACCCTTGAACTTAAAAGTTTAAAAAAATCTGAAAACAATTTTTTTAAATGAGTGAGATAAGAATCACATCCTCTAGTTAAGACATTTCGGTTTTCTTACTTTAACATTAGTCTTCTGCACATTATGTATATCTATCAGCAGATAGAGAGTAGTATTAATTTATCATGACTATCTTACTGTGCAATTCTCCTGTAGATATGGATCTGTAAATAAATTTACTTATAATATGGATTCTTTCTAATCTATATGCTATGACATCTCTTTATGAACCTATCCATTATTAAATGTGTTGTGATAATTAGGAAGCCTACACATTTAAAGTGATCCTTACCTAACCTAAGTACAAATAACAAGTGCATTTGCCTTGTCTTTCCACATATTTCCCCCTAATGGTAGAGAGATTAAAACTGAAAAACCCAAATAATTTTTTTCCTTCTCTTTTTTGAACATGGCATGAAAGAGGCCCATTTTTAGTCAATTCAGCTTTTCCTTTTAAAGATATATGATGGGAGTGGGGTGGCTGAATTGCTATTTGATATGATTTGGCTGTGTCCCCAACCAAATCTCATCTTGAATTGTAGCTCCCATAATTCCCATGTGTCGTGGGAGGGACCCTGTGGGAAGTAATTGAATCCTGGGGGCAGGTTTTACCTGTGCTGTTCTCATGATAGTAAACAAGTCTCACAAGATCTGATGGTTTTATAAAGGGGAACATGTCCCCTGCACATGCTCTCTTTGTCTGCTGCCATGTAAAATATGACTTTGCTACTCCTTTGCCTTCCACCATGATTGTGAGGCCTCCCCAGCCATGTGGAACTGTGAGACAATTAAACCTCTTGCCCTTACAAATTACCCAGTCTTGGGTATGTCTTTATTAGTAGCATGAAACCAGACTAACACACTATTGTAAAGACTGCTAAGATTATTGGCTGCCTCTGCGTCTTCTTCACTTTGAGCTGAAGGCTCCATCTCACAGCTTTGTAGGAAGATGCTCTCGAGCACTCTGTCTCACTGGCCTTCTATAATTAGATCTTAGGAAGCATACCTGACATATGGACAGGCAGAGCCACATGGGTAAAATGCTTTGTGGCTTATTCTGATTCCTTACTTGTAGTTGGAGTTATGTGGAAATTGACGAGAGGAATTCTTTTCTCCTTCCTTGCTTTGGAGGCATCGTGTTTTTGAAAGGCAAGGACAGAATTAAATTGGATTTTATTTAAATCTGCTTCATGATATTGAGGTAATGTTATTTCATCTCCAAAATGACCACCCATGCAATTAGGCATCAGATTTTTCTAAATAATCCAGTTGTGGTATTTGACAAAGGAAATGCCCGTGGATACAAAATCATGAATATAAAATGGTATCTTTTTTTTAATAAGATTTCACTCTGTCACCCAATCTAGCATGCAGTAGCATGATAATAACTCACTGCAACCTTGAACTCCTGGGCTCAAGCAATCCTCCTCAATCAGCCTTCCAAGTAGCTAGGACTACAGGTGCATGCCATCACACATAGGCATTTAATAATTCCTTTAAATTTTTAGTAGAAATGGGATCTCACTGTGTTGTCCAGGCTAGTCTCAAACTCCTGGGCAATCCTCCCCCCTCAGCCTCCCAAAGTGCTAAGATGACAAGCAGGAGCCACCAAGCCAGCCCTAAAATTGTATCTTTTGACATTAGACCTGACACAGCCTGCAAGGGGAAAGCTTCCATAGAATGGATTTCAATTTATTTTATTGCTTTACAATTCACTAATAGCAATAATTTTTAATGAATTAATCTCCTGAAAGATATAACTAATATGGGAGTTTTGTGTACCTCCTACCAATTTTTGTCATAATTTTACTTCAATATTCAACTTTATTCAAGGACAATGATATTAAGGGTTTAATGCTAAATGCCTCTCAATTTTTATATTTCAGGCATTCAAGATTGTGACCTAATTTGAGTTCCGTGCACCAGATCAACATATGGGTTGTGCAAAGCACTGCAGAGGATAACATATTAGGGGGAGAGCTAACCTTTCTTCCTCGTTTTCTCCCAGACAAAATCATGCATTGGTCACACTACTGAGCATTAGAACAAACTAATGTTGCCTTTGATGGGAGAAAGAATATCAGGTTCATTAATATTGTAAATAATATAATCAGTTGGGAATGAAATGTGCCAACCATGCATTAAAAACATTTGCTTTTAAAATCTCTCCCAGCAACTACACACTTGATATTTGAAAATTACAATCACACATGCAGATCAAGGAAACTCACTGGAGCAATTACCTATGCATGAATGATTTCAACTTTCTGGACACTAGTAAAAGTAAGACATCAAAAAAAACTAGTTTATCTTTTACTGTGGTGTGGAGATTGAGAGCTCAAGTCATGCCTGAAAACTGGCATTAGTGGTCTAGGTTAAGGTCATGTGTCAATCTCAAAAATTTACAATAAGTAAAGTAAAATAAGAAAAAAAAAGGAAGCAAAGGACAGAAGAAAAATGGAAAAAAGGAGAGAAGGAAAGAAAAAAGATGGAACCACTTCCCTTTCTTGATGACAGCCAGCAATGAATTAGTCCAGGAGACACTATAGCAGGTGCCAAAAAGCTGCTTGCACTTTTAAGAAACAGGTTGCAGAAATCATTGGAAGATAGCATCAGATCCCTGGTTGGAGCTACTTTCCAAACTAGAGCCTGAAGACATGGTGTGTACTCCAAAAGCGTGCAAGTCCCTTATTCCATACGACAGGGTTATGCCAATCATGTTTAAGATTTCAGACACAGACTAGCTTGCATGAAAGAACAATTGTACAGACTTTCCTCCTTTTACTTTGGGTTAAAGTGGGGTGGGGCTTAAGGATGAGGAAGAAGAATTAAGGTAGAGGTATTGAGTCATTTGGAAAAGTACTGGTACAAATATCCTGTGACAAACTGCTCAATTGCAGAATTTAAGTTCACTGTGAAGCTTCCACAGCTGTGATTGCAAGTCATTGTAATAAAGCATAAATGATTTAAAAATACATGATAATGTTGATGCTGCAAGTATCAAGCCACCCAATAATTATTGCAGGCAGTCAATGCAGCTGAGTGTTTAAAAAACAGCGGTCACCACTTTACTCCAATTCCCTGCAGTGTTACCTTGCTTGCTCCATGCTCTGTATGTTTTATCCTGCTAACTCCCAGGCCATTTCTATAAGGAGAAACACAGTAGATCTAAACAGATTATGCAATAAGTTAGGGCACTCTAATGGCTCAGTTATGTTCAAAAATGGATGAACCAATTGATTGTGAGATATTTTATCTGCTCACTCAATTCTTGCTCCAGCCATATTTGTCTTCTTCAAACTTGAGGAGCTCACGACCTTCTCGGCGCTTTGTTCCTGCTTCTTTCTCTGACCTGTATGTTACCCTGTTAGGTCTCTTACTCATATTCCAATTCCCCTCCCTCCTACTCAAACCTGTCACACCATTCTCTTAGCCATGCTTTTTTTTTCCTGAATAGAACTTACTATTCTTTGAATTTATCTTGTTTATTAATATGTGTACTAGAATATGCATTATATGAGCTGGAACTTTATCTGTTTTGTTTACTGCTTTCATCCTCAGGATCTGGCATGTAGAAGACATGCAATCCATAAATGGTGAATAAATGAATTTACTTATCACCCATACTTAGAAAGAATCTAGCAACTAATTATTGCTTCAATGACTGGTTGTCTTCCTGGTGGTAGTTCTAAAATCTTAGGACACTTGTAGTTTTACAGACATTCTTATTGCAATAAACTCATACACGCTTCTCAAATGTAGGCAACGTGACCTTTAACACTGGATATAGGAATACGTATCAAAAAGAAAACAATGTGAGATGTGAGTGATGGTACTATGTAAAGCAGCTGACTGGTTTGGACCCAAGATAATCGAAACCCCATCAAAGCCTTTCCTAATCAGAGATGTATCTTCTTTCCATTTTTGTAAATACTCATAATCTGTTTATTTACTTAGACAATATCTGGATTGAAGGGAGCCCCACCTTCAAATTTTATCAGTTTGCTTCATAACCTTAATGTTATTTAAAGCTTTCCTTCAGGAGAATCTATTTAAAATAAAAATAATTACTTAAGAACAGTGCTTATATTTTGAGATTTTGAAAATGTAATCAGGATAGACAGCTATTACTTTGTGTTACAAATCTGAATGTGAAATTTCAGAAATCCTCCTTGCATTAAAAATGAATTAACTGTGTGATTATTAATTGTGCATATTCCAATCCCTTTGTGCTGTACTGCATGTTTCTTGAATCTCATTTGAATCCTTTGGCTAAGTAATGTGTCAAGGGGGGTACGAGCCTGAATGCCTGAGTTATTTAAAAGGCAGGACAGCACTTCCAGATTAGAATACCAATGAGTGGGGTTAAAAAGGCTCTACTGTAGTTGGAGGGCAGCTCTCAGTCTGAGAAGTACCTGAAAAGGACCTCTATGGACTAATTTTCAGAATCACATTGTAATGTGGGCTCATGTCAATCATCAGAACAGACAGCTTCATCCCATGATATAAACTAGTTATACATTCAAGAGCTGCCAGAGGATCTTCATTAGAAAGGGACTTAGCATTAAAGGAAGAAGGGTGTTTTATTATAATACTTCAAACACAGTTTTTTGTTTTATATGTTCTCAGAATTCTTTTTTGTTCTTTGCTACAATATCAAAAAAAGTACCACAGAAGAAGGAAAACATTAAATATTCCATTTTTTAATAGGAATCAAGGAAGCTTTCTGGTTTAAGGCATTAAAATCATATACATTTTCCTAAATTTATTCATGGCTTTGAATAACAAAAAGAAATCTCTAGATGTAATAGGAGGATGTTTTTAATCTTTTGTGGGAAGGGATTTGCAGAGCTGACTACTCAAGGTAAAATATCTACTGGCAAAGTATATCAGTGAAAGCTTTACACATATAAATTTGTATAAAACCTTTGGGCTCTCCACAAGCTTCCAGATACCAGTTAGATATTACAATTGATGTCATTAAAATTTAATATAATTGTGTTCAGAGAAAAACAGCAACAATATCCATGTAAGTAAATCATTGACACTATAATCTAGTATTTAAAGAAAACTTAATGAGGCTTTAATAAAGTAGATCTATGTATCTTTTTACCTATATTCAAAAGTGTTATATAAATACCTTAATTTAAATATATTTGTACAAGTCAAATAACCTCTTTAAAATAGCCAGCATATATACATATATATCTAGAATATCTTATTTCTATCACGAAAAAGTCAAAGCAAATGGCTTATTAAGTGAAATTGAAACAATTACATAATAAAATCATCTATGTTTGCAGATGATACGATTTTATATTTAGAAAACCCTCACAACACCATAAAAAGCCGTGAGAAATGTGAATTCAATAAGTTTTCAGGGCAAAAAATTAACACACAAAAATCAGTTACATTGTTGCACACTAATAACAAACTATCTGAAAAGGAAATTAAGAAACCATACAATATACCATAGCATCAGGAATAATAAAATAATTAGGAATAAACTTAACTAAGGAGGTGAAAGACCTGTACACTAAAACATGAAATGTTAGTGAAAGTAATTAAATAAGACACAAATAAATGGAAAGATATCCTGTGTTTATGGATTAGAAGACTTAATATTGTTAAAATGGCCATATTATCCAAAGCAATCTACTGCAAATGTCAATGCAAACCCTGTCAAAATTCCAATGGCCATTTTCACAGAAACAAAAAAAAGTCCCAAAATTTATATTGTACTACAAATGCCCCAAATAACAAAAGCAATCTTGAGAAAGAAGAACAAAGCTGAAGGCATTACAGCCTCTGATTTCAGAATATACTATAAAGCTACAGTGATTAAAACAGCATGGTACTGGTATGGCAAATATATAGACAAATGGAACTGAACAGAAAGCCCAGAAATAAACCCATGCACAGACAATCAACTGATCTTCCACAAAGGGATCAAGAGTACACAAAGAGGAAAGGTTAGCCTTTTTAACAAATGGTATTGGGAAAACTAGATATCTACATGGAAAATAATAAAATTGGGCCCTACCTTACACCACACACAAAAATCCACTGAATATGGATTAAAGACTTAAAGTAAGAGCTGAAACTATTAAACTCCTAGAAGAAAAGATAGGGGGAAATCTTCTTGACATTGGTCTTGGAAATGATTTCTTGGACACAACCTCAAAGGTACAGGCAACAAAAGTAGAAATAGATGACTGAGACTATATCAAACTACAAAGCTTCTGCATAGCAAAGAAAAAAAGTAAAAGTAACCTATGGAATGGGAAAAATATTCATAAACCATATATCTGATCACAGGTTAATATCCAAAATGTATAAAGAATTCATATGCCTCAATAGCAAAAATACAAATAACTTGATTCAAATATAGACATAGGAAGTAATAGATGTTTATCCAAAGAAGACATACAAATGGCCAACAGGTATATGGAAGATGCTCAAAATCACTACTCACGTAAATGCAAATCAAAACCTCAGATGTATTATCTCACACCTATTAAGATGGCTATTGTCCAAAAAAAAAAAAAAAAGATAAGATGTTGGTGAGAAACCCTTCTACATTGTTGGTAGGAGTGTAAAATAGTGCAGTCAAGATGGAAAACAGCATGGAAGTTCCTCAAAAATAAAAATAAAAATAAAAATAGAACTTATATGTAATCCAGCAATCTTACTTCTGGGTATATACCTAAAAGAATTGAAATCACTGTCTTGAAGAGATATCTACAATCCTATGTTCATTGAAACATTATTCACAATAGCCAAGATATGGAAACAACATAGATGACCATTTAATGGGTAAATAGATAAAGAAAATGTGGTATATACATACAATGGAATATCATTCAGCCTTAAACAAGAAAGAAATCCTGCCATATGGGACAACATGGATAAAACCGGAGGACATTATGCTCTTTGAAATGAACAGTCACAGAAAGACAAATACCACATGATTCTACTTATTTATATGAGATCTCTAAAATAGCCAAATGTACAGCAGCAGAGAGTAGAAAGAAAGGTGATTCCCAGGGGCCATGAAGAGGTGGAAATGGGAAGTTGCTATCTAATGAGTATAAAGTTTCAGTTACATGAAATGAATAAGTTCTAGACATCTGCTGTACAGCCTTTTGCCTATAATTGACAATATTGTCCAGTGCACTTAACAATTTATTAGAGAGATGTATCTCATGTTAAGTGTTTTTCCTACAATAAAAAAGAGAAAGGAAATAGATAAATAAAACAATTACACAGTCTATTGTAAATAATATATTTGCCTCATAGGCCACAAAAAGCTGTTTTCTGTCATTCACTTTTAATGAAAAGTATGCAATACTATAAATAATTTTCTCTTCTGAAACTGAAATTGCCAATTGCAGAACACATAATCTCAAATAATTCTCATTATTTTAAAGGGTTCTTGATAGAAGTATGTGTATTTATTTACAGATAACTCATTATAAGCCACAATTTGCAACTTTTTCTTATGACACACTTATGTTGTATGTTAATTTCCAGTGCTTCTCCTCGGGAATCTACCTACAAGCAGAATCATTAAATTTACTTGTAAAAGCCAGGGAACTCTCCTGGTGGGGAAGTTCTCCCACCACCAAGAAAATAGAGCTCAATTAAAGGTCTTCTGATGCTCAAAGACCAAGTGTTTATGATTAAAGAGTATGTCAGAAGCCTCTCTCTTCATTCTACTTCTCCCATGCAATGACTTTTATGCACAATTACTCATTTCTTTCCATCATACTCATATAAGCAGTCTCCAAAATCCATCCTTTCAATGCTTTACTATTTACGGTACTCAGAGCATTGCAGGCAATAATTTTAGCAGCCAAAATTTTGAAAAAAATTGAGAATCAAATTTTTGTCTGGTCTCACAGTACTATGGAGAGGTGCAAGATGGTCAATGGAAAAAAGGAAAATTGTATATGTGTAATGCTTTTACTTTTTCTGTCTTCAGATGGCCCAACTTTGTTGCTTTATACCACTGACTAAATTGCTGTTTCATCTACACCCATACTATCTAACAAAGAATAGGAACTCATTAAATACATTTTAACAGATTTTTTTAAAATCACACAAGTAATATAATAAGGTACACGAATACAATTTTGATAGTAACTTAAAAGATTGGCTAGTAACATGTAGAATATAGCTGCATATTAACTGCTCTTGAATTTACGGCAAAATTCAATGGCAAGAAAAATGATAGCTCATTAAAATCTGTTTCCATTCAAAACGTTTCAATAAATAAATCGTTTAAAAGATTAAATCCTATTCATAAGTTATATAGCTGGAATTCATAGTTACAATTTATGATTTGTGGAGTACCTAAATAAATCAAATTTTATGCTAACTAGTTTATAATATCTAGCTTATAATAGAAAAAGTTTATGTTATACACATTACAGTTAGATTTTCAGCTCCATAATAATGTATTTTCTGAATTTCTAAATTAATTTTCACCTTTAGAGTTAAGGGTATTTTTATGAACAAATAGTCAGTGACTAAATTAAAATATTTTCCTAAGTTATTATATTACACTTTCATGTTTCAATATATTGAAATAATTTTGACTTTAAAAATGTTGGTTTATTAGCATATTATCTTTATTCTTGTCTATTTTTCCCTATTCAAACTTCTAAAGAAAAATGAGTTAAAAAATACAATTCTTAACACTTAGTGATTCTGTTCTATATTCCATCTATCATCATATGGGCTCTGTCAAAACTCTTTTAACTCTGATACATAGATCTGATACCTGAACTTCGGTTGCTAGGAAAGTATATATCTTGAAGGCCATGGTATTTTCATCATTAACATAATACGCATACTGGTCAATCTGAAATTTTAAATAAACAGTTCAAGAATTATTGTCTTTAGCATTAGAAATGAACCAAAGTCTTATATCATGTAAATAAAAAACATTTTGAATACCAATGGCTCAGTTTATTATATGATTGCATCTTACAAGAAAATTTCAATGCGTTTTCTTTGTTCCTGTAGAGCTTCTGTCTCCTGTTTTAGTACTCTGGCCTCTCCTTATGAATTACTGTTATGAAATAAAAGCTATAAGAGGAATGAATCTATTCACTTTCCAATTATTTAAATGGCACAGCCAAAACCTGGCCAACATGAAAATAATGCAACTGACTTATATGAATCTTGGGATGATATCACAAGCATACTTCTGGATTTGTCTGGATTTGTGAAAAGAGGCCAGTATTTGCAGAAGTTACACAATGTGTTGAAATACATGATTGGATCAGTGCAGATTAAAATTCCCACTAGAGGAAGGAAGAGCCTGAATGCCTTTATTCCATGTACGATGCATTTATAAAATATCATATAATATGTACTTCATATTATATGTGTGAGTGCATGCATGTGTGTGTGTTTAAATGTGTTTGTGTGGGTGATTTATAGCTAGATCTGTCTTTCTTTCTTTTCCTTTTTTTTTTTTTTTTTTTTTGAGATGGAGTCTCACTCTGTCACCCAGGCTGGAGTGCAGTGGTGTAATCTCAGTTCGCTGCAACCTCCGCCTCCAGGGTTCAAGCAATTCTGCCTCAGCCTCCCGAGTAGCTGGGAGTACAGGTGTGTGCCACCACACTCAGTTAATTTTTATATTTTTAATAGGGACAGGGTTTTGCCATGTTGGCCAGGGTGGTCTCGAACTCCTGACCTCAAGTAATCTGCCCACCTCAGCCTCCCAATGCGCTGAAATTATAGGCATGAGCCACCATGCCTGGCCAGGTAGATATTTCTTAATCTCTGATTTCTGAAGCACTTTCTTGGTATATACTAGACATGATTAACTTTGAGTAAAATTATATTTTTCCTGCAACAAAAGAAACACACATATATATACACATTTATTTTAGGAGAACCATATAAGTATGTGTTTTTTATGTGCGTAAGTGCATATAAACTTTATATATATATATAGATTACAAACATACAGACATTTTAAGTTAAATAAATATGATATATTAAATAATTATGTGGTCAAAAACACCAGTAGTTTCCAAAAATTAGGATGTAGGAAGCAAACCAAAATATGTTCATGTTTACTCGTGTGTCCTTGTGTGCCTACCATAAAAATATTTCCAAAAACTTCACTGTCACAAATTAGAAAGGAAAAACTAGAGGACAGAGGTAGGAAGGGAGAGACAGACACCGAAGCAAATAAATATAAACATTGCTGAAACAGTCTGACAAGACTTTCCTGGACTTCAGGAGATTTTAGATGATAGTATTCAAAAAAACAAGGGTTCCATGGAGCAGCAGTGAAGACACCATCAACAGCCACTTCAGACATTTCAGATAGAGCTTTTCTCTGAGGATGGAAAAAAGTGGAAAGTAAAATGCTACTAGAGGCATCAGGACTTAGAAAGTTTTCTCCGCTTTATAGATTGATGGCCAAGTTGAAAGAATGTGCAGCAAGGTGAGAATCTGGCTGGTGAAACAAAAACCCAAGGAAAGGCAGTCAATAAAAGGGTGGGTAGCTGGGCAGTTGTACAATTTGCAACTTTGAAGTTAAATGGCATTTTGCAATTCACTGTGAAAAAGAGAACAAAAAACGCTGAGACTGAACAAGAAGAATCTCAAAAGAATTATCCATTTATAAATGTGCCTACAGAAAAACTGAACATATAAAAAGTATCAGGCTTCAAGTCTGATTATACTTCATCACAGTCTCCAGATCAAAAGTGAAACACTGTTTAATCTTCTATAGACATTTTTTTTGCATGTGAGTAATACAGTTGAAAACACTTAAGAGCTTTTTAAAACCTAAACATCTGGTATAGTGCCAATTTTTCCTTAAGTCAAAAAACAGTATATCATACTAATAAGGCTCTTTTAAAATTATTATCTCTAAAGATACCTTTTCTAAACTTAGGAACAGAGGAAGTGATGAAGATGAATTTCATGCTCCTGGAATTATTCTTTTGTGCTCTAAAGGACAGATGTAAACTGTGACATACTTATTTGTTTATGTAAGATGTGTGTATTTATTTATTTGGACTATGTCAACACAATGGTATGAAAATATATGTAAGTACTACTCTTGTAAATAAGTGGCTGGATTTTATTTTTCACCTTTTGTGAAGTGGCCAAATTTGCTTTGTGTTTTGATTATTTTGGGGAGATTGTATTCTCACCTAATCAATGAAATTGATCATACTAACCAAATATGGACTGAAAAAAGTAGTTACTATCCTCTTTTTTATTTCATTGCAAAAAACATGGTTATACTCAACTTCCCTTTAACAGGAAAATACAATATAATATATGTCTCAAATATTTAAGTCAACTATGACAATGTACTTTGAAAAGAATGTTTTTCAAATTATAGCATTGTGGTTTCCCATAATTCTACTGGGACAGGGCTGCTATTTAAAGAAACTCTGTGGTTTGAGAAATGACGATATGACAAAGAAATGTACACAATCCTGAAGGGAACCAAAAGGACAGATGCTGCAGGCTATCTGAGCTTCTGTTAAGTATGAGAACCAAGGGGCATGAACTTAAGCTAGAGAATAGCCTAGCACTAAAAACTACTTCAAACTCTTTTTGCAATTGCCCTTTGCGGAATAAACAGCCCAGAAAAATATAACAAGCAACATACACAGCAAGAAGGTAGACGAGTGGCCCTGGACAGTGCAATGGGCAACTTAATGAATAGAAAATCTTCTGTATTCTATTTTTCAGGTTAAGCAATGTATACTAATGCTTCTAAAATTGTTGCTTTTGTTACAGGAATAATTTCATGAATATTTTAGGAGTTTAAAAATCACACTTTTAAAGGCCAAATATTTCATCTATAAAAAATTTGTGGCTAATGGAACACCTTTTGGAAATCATCAAGAAATAAAAAATGTTTCTATCTGGTAAAATTGTTTCTACATACATATGATTGTTATAATTTTTATTTTTAAAACTCTATACAGTTTAAGTCCTCATATTTAATCCACCTATTAAAAGCGAAGCTTTTAAAAAGTAGCCTGTTATTCAATTCCATTCCTCTTAAAAAGTATCCATACAGCAGGGAATGTTAGGGAGTTAACAAAATAAAGCATTGTCTTCACCTTGTGAAAGAAACATATAGGAAAGCATCAGGAATCACAACTTTTTAGACTTGTGATAGCTGGACAGGGCCTTAGAATGGACTCCTCTCATTTTAGAGACTTAAAAATAGAGATGTAAAATATTCTACTTCTAGTTTTGTGATTGGAACATTCAAATTCCCAATCCATCATTTTTTTCCTTTCATTAAATATGATGAGACATACAATGTTCTTACTTCACTGCCTGGCACAGAGATAGTGCCTAATAATTGCTGCTAATGCTATATAATAGACAGCAACAGATAGACATGAATATACACATAGATGGATACACAAATGCATACACAAATGTTGAGGGTAAGAAAAGAGGTGAAGTGGAGTTACAAGGTAGGGTTAATGAGTTTGGGGCTATTTTCCAAAAGTATTTAGACTTTCCTTTAAATAATCAAGCAATTGCTCTTTTTGGTAGTTCAACACTAACCCAGCTTGCAACTTATTCTTCCACCTTGATGAACACAGAATTTGCTTCGATACCTACTTATTATTATTATATATCAGACTAGGTGCTTTTCTGAAGAAGAGACTATGTCTTTTATCTTTGTACACCAATATCCCCTCACATAATAGGCTCTTAATAAAAGGTGCTCCATAAAGGAAAACTTTATGGCAAATAGGCAATCATAAAGTAACAGGAAAATTCGAACTCAGAAAACTCAAAGGTGAATACTAAGGAAGTGTTTTTCACAAATGAGGAAATGCAGATTGCACTCCTCACACCCTTGCAAATGTTTTGCCTATAGTTATGGACACAGATAAGTTATTCATGACTGTTTTGGGGGCCGAAATTTATCTTCTGGTACAAATGAATGTGTTTGTGGGCAGGTTCTCCCTGGTCTCTCATTAGTTGTCAAGAGTGACCTAAGGTTTTTAACCTTAAGGACAGAGTCTTTCATTTACATAGTTTTGTCCTGATCTCTGTCCTAATACAGTTCGCCTTGTTTGACTATCCAGCTCGCCTGCCTGGAAGTATAGGTGAGCGAGGGAAAAAACCTAATTAAGCTAGTTTATACATTTTAACAGGTCTGGAAAATGGTAGAGTTAATGGCCGCAAACCATTTTCAATACTTTAGTCAAGGAATCTTTTTTTTTTCATTTATAAAATGTGCCTATGGGAAGGAAGGAAAGGAAGAGGCCTGTGAATTCAGCCTCTCATATCCCTTTGCAGTGGCTGTTCAGCCAGTGCATTAGTGAGGAGGGAGAAAGGATAATAGGATCAGTAATTGGCAGGGCTGTCCAACTACACCTCTCCTCTCTCCCACCACTTGGCCCTGCCCAATTTATCTTTTCCATAGCCCCGTGATGCCTTGTCTCTTCACCAAACTTTTACAAAGTTGCCCCCTGTATCTGGTGGCTTGTTATGTAAGGATTTTTCATCAAAGCTTCAACCTGAATGTTCTTCCACTTGTTAAACCAATATTAAAACAAGAAAGAACCCCTAGTTTAAAGCGTCTGTGTTGCTAGTCCCCCAGCTGGATGGCCACTGCCAAAGGTAAGTGGTGAGGGAAAAGTATAATTAAAACTTAACTTTCAAATAGATTGCATAGTTTATACCTGGCAAGAAGCACTTTTCGCCACGTGAACTTTCAGGTGGCTGTTCTGAACAAAATAGGTGCTGATTCCTTTTATGTGAAACCCTTAAGATAACTTTAACATGGTCCTTTGCAGTTTAATTTATCATAAATTCTGGCACCATTTATCACTAAATGCAAAATGATGAAGAAATGGCTCTATTAAATCGGAATAACTACTGAATTAAAAAGCTGTTAAATGAGTTGAAGCACATAGCACTGTTAACAATATGTGGAAGTGTGTTTGGCTGGAATAAATTACTTTCACAGTAATCACTTGAAGAGTCTACCTTTAAAGAAATATGTTGAAAATTTCACATCTTGATTCCCTGACTATATCCACATGCATTGCTAATGTACTTTTAAATTGACTTCACAGAGAATGTGAGAAATGGCTCCTCTGAAATTCTTAGGTATCAAAACAAAATTTTTCTATTTAAAACTCGAGGAAAATAAGACATTAAAATAGGCATGTAAATATAATAACAGATTCCAATTAAGATATATTGTATTTTCCCACTCTTAATCTTTCTAGAAATGGCTTGGCAATATTTTTATGTAATCTGGCATGGTAACTTTTCAACAACAGCTCTCCCAATACAAGTATTTTAGCACAGCCTATGCATAGCACTTTTAAAAATAAGAAGCAGATTGGCTTAAACATCTAGTGGATTGATTTGTATTTTAAGAAATTATTTGGCAATTACAAGCAGAAGGATTGTTAAAAGAAAGGCTCTATCACATAATCTGTATGCATTTATACTCTGAATAGCATTAACAAAAATGGCTTACATAACAAGACATTTATACATTTCAGAATATAGTATCTGAAATTTGTAGAGTCGAGACTTTTACAAAATCATTCCTAGCATCTGCACTAATGGAGTACTGTTGCCCAAATAGGTCCCCTTGCAGGGTTTTAGCAGATAGTGATGACGTTCTTAATCCTTACCCTCGTGAGGGCACTTTGTAATGTCTTTAATTATCACCCTGGTATTGTGATTAGAAACAAAGACATTTCAATAATAGTGTTCTATTGCATGTTTAGAGATATTTCAGTGTGAAGTCTTTAATAGAGAGGATTTGTGAATGAACTTAATTAGCCCTGTTAAAAACATCCAGCAGATAGCAATCTTATGTCCACAGAGAGGGCTGTACCATGGCATGGAGGCAGGTTCCTTGGGGACACTCCTTCTCTATGAAAAGCAAAGGAATTATTGTTAAAGGAGATACAAGTTTGTTTATATCTTGACCAAATACAATATCTGGCTTATAGAAAGCAGTTTATTCAACCACTCTCAAAGCCAACCAGGTTATGTTGTCTTGCTGGATTTACAAAAATACCTATGGACAAATGCTAATTTACACACACCGACACACACACACACCCCCCACACAAAGACACATTTTTTGATTCCAAGGTTGTAAAGACATGCCTTTGTCTTTATTTCTGCCTCTTTTTTAAAGAAACAATATAACTATGTAGAGAAGAAAGTATATATCAATAATGTCTATTTATATGATATCAGTTTCTATCTTCTCTTTTGTCTTCTCATGTACCCCTCTTCATCTTCCATTCTGCCAGCCCATCTCCCCTAGGAAGGGAGCTTGATAGTCTGTAGGCTATTATGTGGAGTAAACAGAGAGATAAAGACAGACAAAACAGAAATTAAAACATTGAGTGGTGGGAGTAGAATACTTATCTTCTGAGTGAAAAGAATTTTACCTAATTCTTTAACAGCTAAAAGAGACTTTAGGCAGGCCTTAGCGACTGTAAGTTTTTGGAATACTTGTGAACTTTGAATTTGGTACCCAAATAATTTTCTGCCCTCTAATAATTTTCTCTGGAAATGCTTTCTGCTTGAGATGTGGTCTTTAACTCTAAAAAGCTAAGAAGCTTCAGGAAAGGGCCAGATAAGAGAAAGCTGTTGAGTTCGGTACTAAATTTAAAGCTGGTTTTTGTTGTTGTTGTTGTTGTTTTTTTGCTTACTTCTTTGTTTTCTTAGGTTTCTAGTGCAGCTTTTTGTTTGAGATTAATGGGAAAAAGACAGATAATGACTCATTGGTAGTAATCTATCCAGGATTAAAAATTAAGCATTTGTCAAGGGTCTTCCTTATGCTGTGATGCTGAGTATGTGTGTATCAGATGAAAAATAATGGAACCTTGGACACTGAGGGATTTAATTAAGGGACACCATCCAAACTAGAAACCTGGAGTCATCTTCTATTTCCCTCTTTTAGTTATCCTATTAGTGATAGAAAAAATTCTAACAATAACCCCTAAGACTCCTGCCCCCTAGTTATTTGGTCAAACATTAATCTAGGAACTTCTGTGATGGGACGTTGAAGATGGAATTAAAGTTACTAATCAGATGATGTTAAAATAGGGAGATGATCCTGGATGATCCAGGAGGATCCATGCAATCACATGGGCCATTATAAACAGAAGAGGAAGTCAGAAGAGCCAGTCAGAGAGATGAGGCAGTGTGAGAAGAATCTGATGTTTTTTGGTTTTGAGATGTAGGAGGCTACAGATAAGGATGAGAAGGAGGCTGAGAGTAGCTTAGGGCAGTCCCCAGATGACAGCAAGAAATGACTTAGGACTGGACCGAGTGAACAACCTAAATGAGCCTGGAAACAATTTTCTCATAAAGCCCCCAGCCCTGTGGACACCTTGATTTCAGCCTTGTGAGACCCAGTTAAGCCCACTGAATTTCTACCTACAGAACTACAAGATAACAAATGAGTATTGTTTCAGCTGCTAAATTTGTGATAATTTGTTATGACAGCAATAGCAATCTAACATACTCTTCCATCTAGTCTGACATTAAGTCTTGTCTATTCGGTCTCCTTAACTTCTAGAATCTCTCCTTTCTCCTCCCTGCTCATTGCCACTATGCCATTCAACTTTCATAATGCCTTTCCTGCATTAGCAAAACACTCCTATAAGGTTTCTCCTTTTTCTCTTCCTTTATCCTCAATCTAGTCACCTTAGCGCTGCAAGGATAATCTTTTCAAAACAGAAATCTTGGCTGTTATATCAAGATGGTTGATTTCCTGCACACATTTTCTCTTCAACCCTCCAAGATCCAATTGAAATCATACTAGATACTTAAAGGCATAAACCAATCACACATAAAAACAAAATGGGAGACAAGCATTTGAGTGAAAAAACAATTTCAAATGCCTCCCCCCCAAAAAAATTTGCAAAGTGGAAAGCAGATAGATAACTGGTGACTCATAAAGCAGGACAAGCAAAATCACTGCTTAGATCCATGCAGAGGGTACACAGCCAGAAAAAAGAGTCCATAAGTCCAGCAAAACTTTAAAGGGAAACTTGGGGTTTAAAAAGGCAAAGAAAGACTGGGGACAAAAATGAACAAGAACTTGAAATCAAGAGGTCTAATGGAAAGTCAATAAACATAACAATTAAATTGTCACTTCTCCTCCCACTTCTGTGAACAGAACTGAAGCAACCAGATGTTTAAACCCCAGGAAAAAAGAAAACAAAAGAAGAATGAAACAAATGTTCACTTAAAGAAAATGAACAAATGAGGCCGGGAGCAGTGGCTCACGCCTGTAATCCCAGCACTTTGGGAGGCTGAGGCGGGCGAATCACGAGGTCAGGAGTTCGAGACCAGCCTGGCCAACATGGTGAAACCCCATCTCTACTAAAAATACAAAAATTAGCTGATCATGATGGTGGGCACCTGTAGTCCCAGCTATTCAGGAGGCTGAGGCAGGAGAATCACTTGAATCCGGGAGGCAGAGGTTATAGTGAGCCAAGATCGTGTCACTGCACTCCAGCCCAGGCAACAGTGCAAGACTCTGGAAAAAAAAAAAAAAGAGATAAAAGAAAGAAAGAAAGAAAACAAGAAAGAAAGAGAAAGAAAGAAAAAGCAAGAAAGAAAGAAAGAGAAAATGAACAAACTATGTATGTATTGAAGCTAGGTTAGCTGTGCCGACCTTGAGAGCACAGAACAAAGGCATTTTTATTTTGTAGTGCAGGATGTGTGCCCAGAGTAATAGCTGACTCATTGACAACTCCCTGTGTAGTGAAGTCTGACAATGGAAAAGTAGATTTTTTTTCCTCATTTCATTCTTAACTGTGAATAAGCTACTAAGGACCACCAGACATTTGATCAAATTCTTCAGTCTGAAAGAGAAATATCTGGCCAGGCATAGTGGTTCAAGCCTGTAATCCCAGCACTTTGGGAGGCCAAGGTGGGCAGATCACTTGAGATCAGGAGTTCGAGACCAGTCTGGCCAATGTGGCGAAACCCCGACGTTACTAAAAACTACAAAAATTAGCTGGGTGTGGTGGCAAGCACTTGTAGTCCCAGTTTCTCTGGAGACTGAGGCAGGGAGAATCTCTTGAATCTTGGAGGCAGAAGTTACAGTGGGCTGAGATTATGCCACTGCACTCTAGCCTGGGCTACAGAAAAAAAAGAGAGAGAGAGAGAGAGAGAAATATCAGGAGGAAACAGAGATAACTCAATAAATACAAGATTTTGTTCTAAGCTCCAAATAGTATGATCGGAAAGTTTTAAGAAGTTATTACAACCATAAAAAAGAATATGACGCTGTGAGAAGAAGAGTAATTGCAGAAAGCAAGAAAGAGATTTTAAAGACTAAAAATCCCTAAGTGTGTAACACAACTAATGAAAAAGAAACAGAAGTAGACACTTTATTGTAAACTTTCCAACTGCAGAGTAAAAACCTTAAAAAAAAAAAAACTCCAGAAAAAAAAATTAGATCTCTTAGTGAGAATGAAGCTAGCATCAAAGTTATCATCTTCAACAATGAAAACTAAGAGAAAGAAAACAAACTTCAATGTTCTGTAGGAAAATAATTTTCAACTTAGAATCCTATACCCAACTAACCTGTAACCCAAGTGTGAGGCTAGAAATACATATGTTTCAGACAGGAAAGAACTCACACATTTTATCTCCCTTGCTCTTTTCTTCTAAAATTATTTCAGATGTGTTCTACCTAAAGAGGTGAAAAATGAGAAAAACAATAATACAATATTCAGGAAAAAATGGGTACAAACTAGGAGAGCAATAAAGAAGAATCTGTGCCAGAGATGCTCAGGCCTAGAGAGAATTTAGTCCAGATGGAAGATGAAGGAGGGGATTTCTGAGGAAAAATAGTGGGGGAGTTTTAGAGATTTTATATTATTATCAATCATTTTTCTTTAAATATGCATTAAGAAGCTCTTAAATATGTCAAAAATTCATGAAAAAGAAAATCATTAAGAAACTCAAAGAAAAATATTGTTCAATAAAGCTATTATATCTGAATAAAGCCTGTAAACTAGTTAATAATAATGTGCCAATGTAAATTTCTTAGCTTTGATCACTGTACTACGGACATGCAGTGTTAATAATAAAGGAAGCAGAGTAAAGGATGTATAGGAACTCTCCATATTATTTTTGCAACTTTTCTCTATATTCAAAATTAATTCAAGACAATTTCTTTTTATTTTGAAGAAAAAGGTAAAATGATAGTTGTGTGCTACTTGATTGTACAGTGAACAATAATTATGTAGTCAAAACATAACCAGTGAAAAATAATAGAGTAACAACACAAAGCAATTAGTAACTTAGTCTGTGGTATGACTTTGATTTTGTCTGCATCGCAAGCAGCGTTGCTTGAGTGAAATGTTGCCAACTAGATGGTCAAAGTGCCAAAAAGCAAAATCTTTACCTGCAGCTGTTACCAGGACTTATGTCAGAAAATTGCCTACTGCCTGGGACTAGAATTAGGCAAAATGTTTACTGAAAAATTGGGTGACTGGGAAATATCTGTGGAAATTGGTGAGAGTGTACATGGAGAGGAAGACATTTACATGGTTTAGAGTGACTGTGGCAAAATCAGTAGCAATCTGTTGGAATTTCTAATCATGATTAATGCCTGTAGATTGCTGCAGCCAACTGGGTTACTATATTTTACCAACATTTCCCTTATAACTGGGAACATAAAAAAAATAAAGCCAAGCCCCAGTTGTGACCAAAATTGTTGCAAATATTGTATGTACAGCAGGCACTGATCATACCATCTCTATGACATATACACTCCTAAGATTCAGGGCTTGTTGGCATACCAACTCATAACTTGTATATGAAGACAGCTGGCATATCATTCTTAAAGTGGATGAAGAATAATATTGCTCAGTGAAGAAATTATTTCTCACCTGTTGTTCATGGAACTAAGAACATAACCTCTAGTGAAGACCACATGAATGTGGCCTTTATCATGATTCATAAAGATGAGAAGTAGGCCACGGACAAGCACCTCCGTGTAATATCAGGAAACACAAAAGATCAACTGACCACTCTTGTGGGTTTCAAAGTGCCAACTGGCCTACTTTTTGCCATTAAAGCCATAGTATTCTCTATGATGAAAATACTTTAATTTCAGGCTCTCCTGACTCATGGAATCTTTTCTGGCCTAGCCATCTCTTGCATCAGTAATTTGTGCCTTGATGCAGTGATAGTCACCAATATTATATCTATGGAGAGCAAGATAAATTATTGCTTCAAAATTAAACTATTCAATATTTTCATGAGCCTTGATGAAAGCACTGAAGGAATTCAACTTGGGGAAAGTTCCTATCCGGTCCGTCATCTTTTTAAAACATATTAACTTTTAATTTTGTTTTTAAAAATAGGAGCCTTTCAGCAGAAATTTGAGAAGGTCAAGTTGGCTACAGTTTGCAGTGCAGAGTACAAGAGAGAAAAGAGCTACATAGAGAGAGAAAGCCAGAAATCTGCAGAGTATACTTTTAAAGTCCTCATCTGAGTACAAAGGGGTACATGGATATGAGGAGATTACTCAAAGCTCATGAAGGAACCACCCAAAAGAAGCAGAGGAAAAAATGATGGGAGCTCACACAGGACCAAAAATTATTACTGTACTGTTCTTTAAGCCAGAAGCAAAATAATACCAGATGGAAATCCATCTGGTACAGAGGACTGAGGAGCACAGGAAATGGTTACTTTTTAACTGGTAAATATAAACAATTACTTTTTATTATACAAATACTTTTGAAGGGCAATTGACTATTTAAATCAATAGTGATAACAAAGTGTTGGAATTTGTAGCATGTAAAAGTAAAATGTGGATGATAATATAGCTCAAAAGGGCAGGAGAGAAAAATGAAAGTGTATTGTTGAGAAATTGAACTGAAAAACAAAGCAAAAAAGAAAACAAATAGTAAGATGGTAAATTTCAATTCAACTGTATCAATATTCACATTAAATGTGAAATATTTCAATTAAAAGGCAGACAATATCAGATTGGCTAAATAAGTAAGACCTAACTCCATATGTCATATAAGATACACGCTTAAAATGTAAAGACACAAATAAAGTAAAAGGATAGAAAAAGATATGCCTGATAACACTAATCTAAAAAAGCTATAGTCTGTTTAATATCATATAAAGCAGATTTCAGAGCAAAAATGTATGTATTTTCATGGAAAAGTGGTAATTGCATATAAAAAAGAGTTATATGCAACTCTTTTTTAAAGAGTTATAAAAGGGGATATACAAATTCCCAATATTTATGCACCTAAAACAGAGCTTCAAAACACATAAAGCAAAAACTAATAGAACTGTAAGAAGAGACAAATCCACAACTATATTTGGTCTATACATTTACCAACATAGACTATATTGTGAGTTGTAAAGCTGTCTAAGTAAATGTAAAAGAAAAACAAAGTATGTTCTCCTTTGGTGGAATTAAACTGAAAAAGAATTTCAGAATAATATTTAAAAATCTTTAAGATTTGAAAACTAAATGATACATTTCTAAGTTATCCATGAAAAGTATCATAAGAAAAATTAGAAAATATTTTATATAAAAGATAATTAAAATCATAATATGTAAAATATTATTGAACACGGCAAAGTAGTTCTTAAAGAGAAATTTATAGCACAAACATCTATATCCGTGAAGAAGAAATGTTTGAAATTAAAGACCTCACATTCTGTCTAAAGAAACTAGCAAAAGAACAAACAAAATCAAAGTTAAAAGAATAAAGGTAGTAATAAAAATCAAAGTGAGAGTGAAATCAATGAATTAGAAAACAGAAAAAAATAAATAAAATCAATCAAACCTAAAACTAGTTCTTTGGGATGATGAATAAAATTGACAAACCTATTTCCAGATATATCAGGACAAACAGAAAGAAGCCATTAATAATCAGTAGCAGGAAAGAGGTAATATGATTTCACATTCTACAGATATTAAATAGCTAAGAAGGGAATGTTATGAAAAATATTTTTCCAGTATTTCTGACAGGTTACATGAAATAGACAAATTCTTGGGAAAAGAACAAATAAAAAACAATGCCCACACAAGAAGGAATAGATAGTCAGCATAGCCCTATGTGTATTACAGAAATTGAATGTTTAGTTGAAAACCTTCCTACAACAAAACTCTAGCTCCAGACAGCTTCCCTGGTACATTACATAAAATTGTTAAAGGAAAAAAATACTACTTCTATATAAAGTTTTATCAAAAATTGTGGAGGAAGAAATAACATTCCAACTCATTCTATGAGACCAGCAGCACTCTGATACCAAATTCAGATTAAGACATTTCAAGAAAACACAATTACATATCAATATGTCTTAGGAACATAGATGCAAAAATTTTTAACAAACATTTAAAAAAATCAAGACTTACCATACATAAAAAGATATCACACTGTTACCAATTTCATGGTTTATTTCAGGAATGCAACATTTGTTTACCATTCACAAATTTAAAAATATAATTCTTTGTATTAACGGACTAAAAAGGAAATCCATGATCATTTCAATAGATGCAGAAAAATATTTGACAACATTTGTGTTCCATTCCTGATAAAATATATCAGCAAATTGGGTATGGAATGGAACTACCTTTCTCTGATGAAAAGTGTCTATGAAAAAACCCAGAAACAATATCATACTTGATTCTGAAAAATATAATGCTCTTTCTCTAAGACTTGGATCGAAGCAAGAATATTCACTCTCAGCACTTTCATTCATGCCTATTCAATATTGTTCTAGCCATTGCCACAGGAAAGAAAAGAAGACAAAGATAAGTTATTGGAAAGCAGGTAATTTGTCTTAAATTATCTTAATTTTTAGATTGTTAAAATCTATGAAATCTACATGAAAGCTTCTAGAACAAATAAATATATTGAACAGATTGCAAAATGTAAAACCAATTTACCATTTTTGTGTGTTTTTTATACTTTTAATCAACAATGATTGGAGGGAAACTATCAGCGGAAAAACCGGGAAAAGAGCTGTGCATGATGACTCCCCACAGGAGTTATTGGACAGGGCATATTGGTCTATACTGCCCAGGGTCCTGGAAATAAACAGAAAAGTCAAACATCACGTGAAGGAGGAGAGTTCACGGCATGAGGGAAGTTTGTGGTGTATTTTGTATACTTCCTACCACTATTTTTCTGTCTTTTCAAATTTGTTGAACTTCATTGATAGTTTCCCATGTGTTAAGCTTTGTTATGTAATATATTTGAATGTCTTTTCATTTTTATTATAATTCTTAAAATGTGTAAAAACATGTATCTTTAAAAGGAATTAATATTTCCAAATTTACAATTTACTTGACCATGGAAATTTTTATTTTCCTCAGCTCCATGTCGCCTACATGAAAGGTCATTCATGAAGCTTGACACTTCTCTCCATGCCCAGGACAATGTAGATCAGTATGCCCATTCCACCTCACTCTTCTAGGTGACAATCATACAGCTTGTCTATTTCTTCTAGTTCCATCCCAATTATTTTGTTGAATGGTTTCCTTTAAACCATCAAGAAATGAAAAGTCACATGAAATACCACTATCAGAAATAATTACAGTTAACATGGTGGAACATCCTGCTGGCAATGACATAATACACACATGTACATGTACATGTATGCAAGCAATTCCACATAAAGTGGTTCATACAATAAATATGCCATCAAACTTGACAATGTAAAAATATATGTACAAATAACAGAAGTGCAAATGTAAGTAGTTAAGGAGATAGTAAAACTATGGCAGCTATTACCTTCTCCTTAAGGAAATTGAAGTGTGCTATGCTCTTGAATGAACACACACACACACACACACAAAAGTATAAATACACTAAAAGTGTAGTTGAAAGCTGTTACCAAAAATACCAAAACCCAAACTGGCTACTAGTGACATAGCTGAACTAGTAGAGTGTAGGAAAAAAAGGGTGTATATGTGTGTTTTGGGAGAGGGAGTTTGATATGTAGTAATCCCTACCTATTATATCACTTAGTCATTAATAATATCTAAAGTAGATCAATCAAGAAAAAGATCAATGTACCATATTATTTGAAGACATATAGTAAGCAGCAGAAAAATGGAAGAGAGCAAGAGGCATAACAGATTCCCTATGATGTGTGGATATAGATAGTGTAAATTAAATATCTAAATTAAACAAAAGACAGCAGAATAATGCCTAAAATCAATTATTCTGATGATACGTTAAAAAGTATAAAAGAAAAGAAAAAAAAAATGAAAATAAAAATCAACATTCAAAAAAAAAAGTAAACAAAGTAAACAATATTTAAAATTTTTTTCAACTTTTAAAATAAAACTGTACACAATGCACTGAATATTTAATTATTTAATTACTGTAATGTTTCTATGTGTTACTTAGAACTAATAAAGTTGTCATTCCATTTTCACACTTGTACCTAGAATTTCATTCTTTGGTTAACTGCTTTGGGCCGTGGGGTTAACTAGTATTGTTGTTCCTGAGTTGAAGAAAAAACTTCTACTCTCTCACTTGTGCATAAACGTAACATTGTGGGTTTCTATGTGTGTCTGTGTGGTGGAGGGGAGAAGTTAATGAAGAAGCCACCTATTTTTAAAAGCGTTTTTTATCAGCAATAAAGTTGAATTTAATAATTTATTTGATTCACAAAAATAATATAGTTGCTAAGAAAAATGAATCTATGTTTTAAAAAAAAATCAGCCGTAAAATTATAGATGACTGTCTATTCTTCAAATTTTGTAGTCTATTAGTTTTTCTGAAGGGGCCGGTTAGAAAGCCCTGTTTCTGAGAATAGGGACTCAACGTATATAATAAAGATTAACACCAAGAAGGCTTATAATTGAGTTTCAGTTCTTCAAGCTAAGTATTGGCATATTGGACAAGTGACCAAGGAGTACAAATCTCTAAATGGTTACAAGTAAGTTCAAATCTAAATTCCCATTAAAATGAATGGGCATTTTAAAATAGGCATCTGTTAATGCTATTGTATTGCAGTGCTGCAGACTCAAACAAGAATGTTTGTAATAGCTCCCTTAAAGGAGGTGGCTTATCAATACAAAGAAGATTAATTAACTTCTAAATAAACATTAAGTTTACTTTGTTAATACTGCAGAAATATTGCAAAATCATTTATTAAAAATCATCTCTGCCATTATTTGTTCATTTAAAGGAGAATAATATACCTGTCTTAGGAATTAATTTTGTATTTATATCATCTTTCAAAAAATGATTTGAGAAAAAGTATTAAAATTATATATTGTCATATGTTTAATAAAAATCAAACAAGGAATTGAGAAGAAAGGAAGAAAGAGGAAATAAACACAACAATGTTGGAGTACATTAACAATGCAATTTGCATAAGTTGTAATTCTGAACTCTGAACTCTCTGGAACCAAGGGCAAAAAGGGAAATGTATTGATTTCATGTATCAGAGAAGCAAGTTAAATTTTTAAGACAGAAATATTTTTTAAATAAATTCTAAAAAAATTATCTTGTATGAGACCTTATAAGTTGATATTGACAATTAACATTGTCATTTTAAATCCCTACTATTTGAATACCCTATGTAATGACATTCAAATTAAAGATTTATGACAAACGTAGAAATAACTTGTATTTGATTTTTTCTTATTAAGAACCTCAAAGTCAAGATAAAATATTAAAATGCAACTGAGTGAAAATGATGTTGTAGAGAAAGTTAATGTACAACCAATATTTAGTTTTTCAGTAAATTAACTATGCAGAAATAGAAGTTAGAATAGCTGATGTTCAATAGCAAATAAAAGTATCTACTGTGTCATTTTGGGTTTTGAGGAACCCTAGCTCTCTATCAAATTATTTAAATTGTATAATTATTTTCTTCTACAACAATTTTTAAACATCAATAGTATTCAAGTCATCATCACTGGTGCTGGGGGACACAAAAGTGGAAGACATCATTGATTATGGTATTCAATCAACATAGTATACACTAAGGTCTTACCAGCTAAGAGAAGACAAAATTGTGGTGATGCTAGCTCAAGTCAAAATTACAGAAGGAGATTCACTGTCTCTATTAATACTACTCTCTAGACTAAGGGCCACTCCCCCTACTCCATCATGGCTGATCCACCTCCTCCCAATCTTGCCTAATCTGGGGTGGGTTCAAGAGGGGACATGTGGCACGGCTCTCAAGGCAGCTGGGTTTGGAGTTTCATCTACTCTTCTCAGGTTTCTAGTATTTTATTCCTGATCTGCTTGAGCACCAGGGTGTTTCTAATGGAATCTCTTAAAAAGTTTTGGCTTTATCTATTCACTGATTAGACTTTTCTCCTAATGATATCTTAAAATGAACCTTACATGCTGACTCATCACTTACAAATCTTCATGGATATGTGCCATCTTTGTGAAGTAGCTAAATTATCCCATAGAATTCCAGACTTTTTTTTTCGCTGACCAGAGAGATTAGACTAAATGTGTTTTGGGAGTTTTGAGATGAGGGACTAGAGATTCTGGAGAAAGTTGCAGTGGAGAAAGTTAAAGTAGAAATCAATTAGCAGAGCATGAGGCATAAGGAAACAATTGAAGAGTAAGATATCAAGGGAGGCCAAACAAATAATGGTTCATGTTGTAATTAGCATGTATATTGGGTTGACAGCTATTTATAAAGCTGTAGACTTTTACCAAATGTATATAGGACATAAAATGGGATGCTCCTATTCTTCCTGCAATTGGGAAAATTCAATGGAATCACACTGGAGTGTATAAATACTTGAAGAAAAGGGGTAATACATGATGAAAGATAATGCAGTAAACAAAAACAAGTGGCAATAAATTTTATCAGCATTATAAAGAGTGTCATTATCTAAGAATAAATTCATGTCATGATGTGGACATCACCATAACCAGTATGGGTAGAATAAGAAGATATTATTGCCTATATTATCCAAGAGACAAATACTTTAATGTCATTCTCAAGTGGCCTCCTTTTTCTCCTTTTGTTTCAGTTAATGTCAAAAATTGCAGGAAGCTTCCAAAAGAATTTATGAGGTGTTTTTAGTTTTTTTAAATTTTCTCTCCCATGTTAAAAGTGATTCAATACATACCTGAGGAATTGATGGTTAACATATAAATTATCATCAGTATTAATAGTCTTTCATTTGAATACCATTGGGTATTAAAATAATAGAAATTTTAAATGTCTAGGGCCTTGATTCCAGATGTTTCTGAATCTTTGATAAGGGAATATAAATTGGTAGATGGAAACTCCTTTCTCTCTCTTTCTGAGTCTTTTGGTTTAATCAAAAGATAGAATGAACACCTAAGAGATTAAATAGCCTGAGACCAAATACCACAGTTATTTTAGCATATAAGGGAAAAAAAAGAAGAGTATTTGAGGCTAGAAAGAAAGTAGGGTTTAGGCAGTGAAAAGATGAATTGTACTGAGCATGAGTTGTCAGACGCAAAAAAAAAAAAAAATGGAGAAAGTTGCTTATCAGATCTAACTTCTATTCCTCTCCTACATCTGCTACTTCCTTGGGCTTCAATGTTACATCTATAAAATCAACAGGATCACAATTTATCTGAAAATAGTGGCATCAACTAGTGATAATTTGAAGACTTTTCTAAACCAAGACTTTTATGAGTCAGGAAACAGAGTTAATAGACCTCCACAGGAAATGTAAAAATACACAGTTTTTATTTGAAGTTTTGCAAATAAAAATAAATTTTAAATTTTGAAATGAAAAAATCATACTATGATAAATTGATAGTTCTAGTCTGTGACAATAATAAAAGAATAAAAGTATACTAGACCCCAAATATATTAAAATTATCATAATTAAATAGCCTTCTTGTTAGTATATAGCCGTTAAAAATCATGCAGAGCATGTAACTTTTTTATTGGCTTGTAATTTAGCCATTGCTCTTATTTTTAAATTTTAATGACTGTGTTTTAACCCTTCCTATAAGGTCCAGAGAACTCTCATTTTCTTTTCTATAACAGCAGGAACATTCTATATGTAAAATTAGGACAGGTGTACTTGGCAAACTCTGCGGTTGATAAAAGGTTGCTTTCAGGTGATTTCATCATGAATTGACTTTACAGTTACAGATGAATTTTAAAAAGAATGTAGCTTTTGGGTAAATATTCTTAGATTAAGGATTACTCTTAAAGGATATTATCACTCACTTCTATGTATTATAGAATACATCTTAAAATGTATTATATATAGAGCTAGAAATGTACATACTCCAAGAACCAGAAAAATGAAGATGTGGTCATGAGCATTATGCAGCTATTATCTCAAATGCAGAAACCATTCCTAATAAATGGTTTATTCAGAAATAAAAACACAGGATTGGAAAACATTTAAGGAAATTGGGCACTAATTATAAACATTTATTAAGTCCTGATAATATGCCAAAAATTGTGCCAAGTGCTAAAATACAGAGATGAATAAGATTCAGCCCTTGTCTTCTTGGAACATATGTCCTAGCTGAAGAGACAGGCACACAAGAATGGTGATATAATATGCTAAATGCCATGCTGGTTTTTTTACAAAATCATAAGGATGCAAGTGTCTCTCCTGCTCCCGTCAAGCATGAGTGCACCCAGACCTTTGAAGAACAATGGCAGCTATCTTGTTTCTAAGAGATTCCAGAAAAGGGTGGCTAGTGGGGAGCTGGTCCGTCATATCACTCAGAGAGGATTCCCTACTAAATATGCTCACTGACAGGTTAGTTTTCTTTGTATCCCCTGTGGATCGTTTTCTTTCTCAATGGGGAAGTTGATTCAATGATCTAATTAATAGTACATTTTCATGTTGGAGACGATAAGTAAATGGTTGCCAACTAAGAGATGTAATTTGGCAGCAATGCACAAGAGAGCATGATCTTCAAATTATGTTACTTCTTTGAATTAGCGAGAAGACAATGGTAATAAATGAAGGTCTTAGTATAAGGCTTTAATGCCACCTTTAAGATTGCAGAATTAAATGTATAATCTAGGTTGCTATTTTGTCCCACGTATATCAGAATTGGGTTAATTGAACAAATTATTTTTAAGGTTTTTCTATTGTAAATAGGATCCTAAATTAGTGTAATAGTGCAAAACCTACTAACTAGTTTGTAGTAAAATCACCTTTAACAGAGAATTTATTTTAAAATTTCGGAAAACAAATATTTGAGACTACACATTCTCAGGGTCTGCTAAATATCTGCACTGGTTATATATAGTACTAAATTCTCCTGTTGATAATCTATCTTGATTTCAAGTTCCCAACCCACAAGAGGGCCACAATTGGTGATGCACATCACACAGAGAACTGGGAATCATTTCCTTCTGCTCTCAGTTTCTTTCCAGCATCCCACTGCCAAATATAAAAACCCCACTGGTTGATGTATCACCCATTTTACAGTAAATATCCTTGCCTTGAAGAGGCATTCTGGTTAGTGACCTTTTAAATATATTGAATAGTTTCAGAGAAATAAAACAATCTAATTATATTCTCCTCTTTAATAAGTACACATATTGTATTCTCAGTCAATAATAACCTCAACTTGTAATTCTGTAAATTAAGATATTTCCTTCCTCAGCCAAAGCAGATGTTGTGTTTGTTCCATCTTAACAACTCACATTTCATTTATGACTACAATTATCTCAATGTTGTCAATTGTTACTTAAAATACAATGAAATGCCCTTGCTCCTTAAATCTATTATAAGCTCTTTGAAGACAAGAATTATGTATTAGGAACCACCACTACCTAATCCAGATGTTTACAGATAGTAAGTACAGAAACAAATATTTAATTATGACCAAAAATAAATTGAGACTATTATGAATAAGATTTCTTATTTTAAGAATTGTGGAAGACACTGAAACATGTCCAGATGTGTTTATTATGAGCAAAATTGGGTCATTAATCTGCAAATCTCTAACCAATAATATTAATTAAGTTTCTAAACATCTTGCTAAAGTATAATTACCCACACTTTACAGAGTAGGGAAAGAGGCAGATGGCAATAATGTACTAGGCCCTACTTAGATACTTTTATTACACAGTAATAAAATGGAAATCAAGCATCCTCTCTGGAAGAAAATGTCTACATCAGCTATTTTGACCTGTCTCTAGTGTCAGCTGTATGAATAGCCCTGATAAAATGACATTTTTTTCAAGATGATCTTTTTTCCTTTATAATAGTGTAGAACAGTGGTTAAAAGGATCATCTGAGTCAATCAGATTTAGACTCAAATTCCTGTTCTACTTACCAGTTGTAAGACCTCAGCAAGTCACTAAACCTTTCTGTTCTTCAGTTCCTTCATCTGTAAAATGGAGAATAACCATGCCTACTTCCAAGAGTCATTGTGAGGATTACAAGAGATCATGTGCAAAAAGCATCCAGAACATGCAATATTATCAGAAATGACAATTAATAGTAGTAAGGGCACATCAAATCTGCTCTCTTTTACAATTCATAAAATTGTATTTCTTTGACTGAAAGAACTCTGTAGGTTGTGGTCAGAGAATGTTTTAGAAAACCTTCATTTTTCTCCAGATGCTGTTTCACCACTGCCATTTAATGAATTGTAATGCCTAATAAAAGGCAACAAAGTTTTCCATTTCTCTGGATTCCATTTTCCTCAACTATAAAATGGTATAGGACAATCTCTAAGAAACCTTTGAATATATTCTTGTACTCAGAGTACTCATGAGTACCTTTGTCCAACATCTCCTCAGACTCCTGCTTGGTGTTATTTTTGTGCATAGTGTCATTAACATGATTATTAGCCAAAATTTAACTAGTATTTACTCTGAGTCAGTCATCAGGCAGGTATTTTACATAGATTCTCTCATTTAATCCTAATAATTACTTTATTGCATAGATCAGAAAATAGAGCCTCAAGAATGTTATGTAACTTGTCCAAGCTCATACGTATAACAAGCACATGTCAAAATAAAGTATAAGTCTTCATGACTCCAAAGCCATTGTACATTCTTTCTCTAATAAAGTATTGCTCTCAATCTTATGCTTTCTGCTTTAACTTCTGTTCATCAAATCTGCCTCATCTCAGAATTCAGGAACATTTTTACCAACTATAGTACCAACTATCAAAATTAAAAAAAAATTAATGTCCCAAATCTTTCGTAACCAAAAAAGTCCAGTTCAGACCAATTGTGATATAGCATAGTACTAGGATTTAATCAACAAACACCAATATGTACTAAAAGATCAAAATAAAAATATATTATTAATAACAACTTGGTATAATGAAAGAACTCCAGCCTGCCCTCATTGAGTTAACCGATGGCTATTTTTACTACAGAGAAACTGTGAGTATGTTATACTACTTTCTTCAAAGTTTAAAAATACCCACTCCCCATACTTTCATTTCTTATGGCAACCCGATTTAGGCTTCACATTTAAGTATTAATCTAAACCTATTTTTGAATTTATTTGAATTTTCTGCACTAGGATGATAAATACCTTAAATATCTTCCCAACCCATGTGTTTATAATTTCTTTTAAAGTTTTTCTACATTTATGTCTCTTAAGCTTCAAGTGGTACACTCCTCTCTTTTCCCCTCCTCTAAATGGTGCTGTAGATTTTAATCACCGTTGGCCTTCATCTTTGTGATGATTAACACACACTAAGCTGCTTTTGATGGTTTCGTAAGCAATGGAATCAGTGGCTCACTTCCTTTGATGATGTCTGCTACTCTTCCCTGTGCCCCCGAGGATTCTTGTCTGTCTTTCTTGAGGTATAGTAACAACAATAGAAAATAGTACCCCCGGTGATACATTAGGGGGGATTTTGTACAATTGGATTTTCTTTTTTTGTTGTTTCCAATGCCCTTTTTTATTATTATTATAGTCAGCATTCTATTGGATGTTTTCTTCACAGAAATGTATTAAATTTTATTTTTATCAGAATCTTAATATCTCTTGAGTATTATAATGAGCCTAGAATCCTATGTCCAGTTTGGATTATTTTACTCTCCAAATTGTACCTTGCATTTCTTTATATTGAAATACTTTTACTATCTTAACTATTTACTTGAAAATTCTTAAAAGATCTCCATGAAATTTGTATCTATTGAATTGCCTGATTGCTACCCACTGGATTAAATCTTGCCATCAGATCACATTAAATTATTATAGAAGACTATTCGTAGGTCTTAAATATCAGCAAAACTTCTTCATTAACTCCCCAAGACCTTTAAATTCCCAAATATAAGATGCTCGGGGACAAGCTGTGACACAGGCCAAATTTGCAGCCTACGTGTTTCATTTTTGTTTACATACAAATGAAATTTGGAAATGAACAGCTTTAGTAACTATCAAGCAATTCCCAAACCCGAGCTTGATCCAAGAGCTTCAGAGCATAATATTATTAAAGGTTTATGAATCAGCTTGGACTTTTCTCCACACTGACCCCTACTTACCCTCTGCCCTTTACTTCTGGGCAAAGATAAATTCTGCTTTTCACATAACATTTTATTATTTGTAACAACAACAATATTGTCAGAAAATATTAAATCATAGTAGCTAGGGTTATTTTCATGCGTGGCCTTACAGCTTATTAGCAGGAAGAAAAGTGGGAACCAAACACTGATACTAAAATATTAATTTGTAATAATTATACATTTCATTTTCAAAGCTCTTTACATTTTATAAGATACTTTCAAAAAATAATCTCAGAATAATTCAGAAGACAGATGACCTCGGTTTCAAAACTTGCACCATGTCTTAAACACTGTGTGGCTCTGGGAAAATTATTTAATATGTTTTGGTTTCCTCATCTGTAAATAGACTTAGATGATAACTGTACACAACTCAAAGAATTGTTAAGAAGATTAAATGAGTAAAGGTTTAGAAAATGCTGAGGACTTTGCCTACTTTTTAATGGGGTTGTTTGCTTTTTTTTCTTGTAAACTTGTTTAAGTTCCTTGTAGATTCTGGATATTAGACCTTTGTCAGATGGATATATTGCAAAAATTTTCTCCCACTCTAAGTTGCCTGTTCATTCTGATGATAGTTTATTTTGCTGTACAGAAGCTATTTAGTTAAATTAGATCCCATTTGTCACTTTTTGCGTTTGTCGCAATTACTTTTGGTGATTTCATCATGAAGTCTTTGCCCATGCCTATGTTCTGAATGGTATTGCCTAGATTTTCTTAAAGAAGACATTCATATGGCCAACAAACATATGAATAAAAACCCAACATCACTGATCATTAGAGAAATGCAAATCAAAACCACAATGAGATACAATCTCACACCAGTCAGAATGGTGATTATTAAAAAGTCAAGAAACAAAAGATGTTGATGAGGTTACAGAGAAATAGGAGCGCTTTTACACTATTTATGGGAATGTAAATTAGTTCAACCATTGTAGAAGATAATGTGGTAATTTCTCAAAGACCTAGAACCAGAAACACCATTTTACCCAACAATTCCATTACTGGGTATATACCCAAAGGAATATAAATCATTCTATTGCAAAGATACATGCATGTGTATGTTCATTGCAGCACTATTCACGATAGCAAAGACATGGAATCAACCCAAATGCCCTTCAGTGATAGACTGGATAAAGAAAATGTGGCACCAAGGTCAGGAGTTCGAGCCCAGCCTGGCCAACATGGTGAAATCCCATCTCTACTAAAAATATATTTAAAAAAATTATCCAGGCATGTTGGCATGCACCTGTAGTCCCAGCTACTCGGGAGGCTGAGGCAGGAGAATTGCTTGAACTCAGGAGACAGAGGTTGCAGTGACCCAAGATCATGCCACTGCACTCCAGCCTGAGCAACAGAGTGAGACTCCGTCTCAAAAGAAAAAAAAGAAAAAAGAAGAAAAGAAAAGAAAAGAAAATGTGGTACATATTCACCATCAAATACTATACGGCCATAAAAAGAAGCGAGATCATGTCATTTGCAGGGACATGGATGGAGTTGGAAGCCACTATCCTTAGCAAACTAACACAGGAACAGAAAATCAAACACCACATGTTCTTACTTATAAGTGGCAGCTGAATAATGAGAACACAAGGACACAGGGAGGGGAACAACACATACTGGGGCCAGTCAGGGAATGGGGTGGGGGAAGAGAGAGCATTAGGAAAAAAGGCTAATGTATGCAGGGCTTAATACCTAGGTGATGTGTTGATAGGTGCAGCAAACCACCATGGCACATGTTTACCTACGTAAAAAACTGCATGTCCTGCACAAGTACCCCACCCAGAACTTACAATTAAAATTAAAATTTAAAATTTAAAAAAAGAAGAACAGAATTTTATCCAGCTAGTAGAAAAAGAACTCAGAGAGATTGGAGCATAAGAGCGATTCAAAAGGAGTTGCTTCATTGCTTAGATGGAGGGGGCCACATGGAAGCACCTCAAAGTAGAAGTGAAAACGAATCCAGCCAACAACAACAGGGACCTCGGAAAAACCTACAGCAGTACGGACTAACTTCTGCCAGCAACCTGAGTGCACTTGGAAGGGGACCCTGAGCTCCAGATGAGAAGGCAGCTCCAGCTGACACCTTAATTTCAGCCTTGTGAAAGCCAAGCAGAGAGCTAGCTAACCTGTACTTAGCCTCCTGACCCACAGGTACTAAGAGATAATAAATAGATGGTGTTTTAAACTGGAAAGATGGAAGGAAGGAAGGAAGGAAGGAAGGAAGGAAGGAAGGAAGGAAGGAAGGAAGGAAGGAAGGAGGGAGGGAGGGAGGGAGGGAGGAAGGAAGGAGGGAAGGAAGGAAGGAGAAAATGCTGAGGACAGCAACTAGCATGTAGAACATGTTAAAAATAGTCCTAAAGGAATAATACTTTTTATTAAAAGTTTACGGCAGGTATTATCATCTTTCCAAAGACAAGAATCTGCGGCTCCGGGTGACAAAGGATCTGCTGAAATTCAGATGCCTACTAAGGATTAAAACTGATTCTAATCCAGTGATTCTGCTCCAAATTGAGCTTCCTTTTTTTTTTATTTTTCAGAGACGTTAAATTCTGTGAATTGAGTCTTCAGATAATTTATATCTTATCGCTTATTTCATTTATATATTATGCAGCCAGTAATTGTGATACACAGAGTTTCTGTGTAATGAGGTACCTTCATCCAGCAGCCCTCCATAAACATTTTAGCAAGTGTAAGATCACATACATGCAATGCATTATAGACTTCACATCCGGGTTCTGAACCCACTTTATCAGCGACACTTAAAAACTGTTCTCGGACAAGATCCCCTCTAATGAGAGCCTAAAAGACAGTTAAAAGCCGGTATTATCATAGCTGTATCTTTTATGGTCTGGAAGAAAATGAAGACTGGCTACTGAAGGTCACTCTACAATAGTTCCAGAATAACCTCCACACATCAACAGTCTGACTCTTTTTGCTGCGGCTGCAGGCTTAACAAGCATGGATGCTCTGGTCTCATTATCAAGCATGTATTTTGACTTTCCTGTGCCGAGCACCGTGTTAGGGGCTGCAAAAACAGCCTATTCTTAAGATGCTCACAGACTAGTGATAGATATATATAAATATTTATAGAATTATAATGTAAGATCATTTCTAGGTTATTTGAGATATGGTCCAAATACCAAATTGTTTGATAGTCATTAACATTACATGTGGACATACGTAGGAGTTAAAGGAAACTTCTATTTTTTAATTTATATATGTCTTATATGTCTCTATTTTCTTTGTACTTTTTTTTTTTTGAGACGGAGTCTCACTCTGTCGCCCAGGCTGGAGTGCAGCGGCGCAATCTCGGCTCACTGCAACCTCTGCCTCCCGGGTTCAAGCAATTCTCCTGCCTCAGCCTCCCAAGTAGCTCGTACTATAGGTGCCTGCCACCATGCCCGGCTAATTTTTGTATTTTTAATAGAGACGGAGTTTTATATTAGCCAGCCTGGTTTCGAATTCCTGACCTTGTGATCAGCCTGCCTCGGCCTCCCAAAGTGCTGGGATTACAGGTGTGAGCCACGGCGCCCGGCCTTCTTTGTACTTTTTTAAGAAGACCATGTGTTACTTTTGTAGTGTGAACATTCTTAAAGTGCAAAGTGAAAATTACAGCAAAACCACATATAAGAAAGAAACAATATCTATGCAGAGGAGAGTAAGGGACTCCCTGAGAACTGACTAGGAACTGTGGGGGAAAAGTATATATAAAGAATGGATGTAAAACTGAAGAGGAAGTAAGTTTGACTCTGTCTATGCACATTGAAAAGAAGAGGAAGAGGCTGGGCATAATGGCTTATGCCTGTAATTCCATAACTTTGGAAGGCCAAGGCAGGCAGATCACTTGCGCCCAGGAGTTCTAGACCAGCCTGGGCAACATAGTGAGCCCACACCTCTACAAAAATTACAAAAATGAGCCAGGTGTGGTGGTGCATGCCTGTAGTCCCAGCTACTCCGGAGGCTGAGGTGGGAGGATCACTTGAGCCCAGGAGGCTGAGGCTGAAGTGAGCCATAATTATGCCACTGCACTCCAGCCTGCCAGCCTGGGTAACAGGATGAGACCTCCATTAAAAAAAAAAAAAACAAAAAAAAAAACCAAGAACCAAAAGAAGAGTTTTCAAGAGTATTCTGAGAGAGCTTTCTGAGAATGTGATTCTCATATATGTGATATTTGCAAGAATTTGAGTTGTTTACCAGGCAGATGATATGGGAAGACGTTTCAGGCTCATGGGAGAAGCATCTACAAAATTGCAGAGGAATGAAGCCTGGTGAAATGGACAGGGAATGGCCACGGTTTTCTCTTTAGCAATATTACAAAATACAATGCCAGACCTTGTGGTAAAAAATTAGGCTTTAGAAGTAGGCAGCATACTAATCTTGGTAGGCTCTATACAACTTGCTTAGGGTCCTACATCTTATATTTTAAAGGATTTTAAGCCCAGAACTATCATGGTGAGGTTTCTGTTTTAGACTGATCACAGTTAGATCACCTCCTAGGTTCTATTCAATTATTCAATAAATATTTATTAAATACTTATTAAATGGTAGGCACCGTTCTATTACTAACGATAGATCCAAGAGCAAAACAGCTTCAAATCTATTAGTACATTGAAGCCAGCTTTCTAGCTTTGAGAGCTTATTTTTCCATTTTCAGGAATTTTTCAATCTGTTAAAATCTGGTAGCTTGAAATGGGCATGATAGGACCATTTATATCACAGAAACTGGCCTATGCTACCAATCAGGGTTTTCTTCCCCTAGAGAGCTGATTGTTAAACGTTTACCAGCACACCTCTGGAGAGATCCCAGATATTATAGAGCTATATGTGATACAAATACATAAACTACATGTATTACACTGTATGTAAAATATATTACATATAGCTACATTTTATATAAAAGGAACTATGGAGAAAAAAATAGAACAGGATGGGGTTGATCAAAGCAAGGACTTGTGGAAGGCTAAGGAGTAACCCTGTTTGTGCTTGACCCTGAGGTAGAAGCAAGCCTGGTGTGATGTAGAGACAGTAAGGCAGTCAAGTGTAGTTGGCAGAGTGAGAGGAGGTGCTGGTGGAGAGACGAAGGGCAAGGATGAAACCTGGAATCAGTCCTTCTTATAGGGACTTTGCCTTTTGGGAATAATTGCAGTTTCAAACAAAGCAAATGACAAGTTCCATCTCCTACTGCCATTTGATGTTTCCACTCAGTATTCAAATTCTAGTTGCACAGCTTTATAAATGATTTTTACCTGAAATTTACAAAAAAATTTACAAAACCACATTATACCCTTTGCCTGGATGTAGCTTTGGTTTTGTGACATTAACAAGTCTGTCCCTAAACATGCTTGACTTTCTTGATTTGTTTACACACAACTGATTTTCATTATCCTGGAATGCTGCAAGTGAAACACAGTCAGTGAAGAAGGCCGTCAACACAGCTTACGGGGCAAATACCACTCGCATCCTCCAATATTACCAGGGGGATCTGCAGCTTCAGGCTGAACAGAGCCACTGCTTTATACACAATTGTCTACAACCATGCTGAATGAAACCTTCCCTGACTAAATGGAAGAGGAAGCCACTTACATCCCCTTTTAATATTTCACAATATAAAACCTATTAATACTAAACCATGAAGACAGCATAAAGTCTATTATAGGCCTTCCTCTTATACCTACTCTTAGCAAATTGCAATGGTATAAGCCTTTTATACCATTTATGCACCTTGGCCTTTTAAGTGGTAAATTTTGATAAATCCAAGGCTGTATTTAACTTTTGAGAACTACATTAAGATTGTCATTAGCAAGACACTATTTAATAAATATTGCAATGCTAATTGTGCTAACAATTATTTTAAGCCTGTTAAGTAGATGACTTTTTTTATCATGCTTGCAAAAGAATGATCTGAAATGATGTTAGAAATTATAGTGAAAACAACAGTCTAAAGTGGGGAGGTTTACTGTAAGCTGGTACACAGTCAACACATAGAAATAAAGAAGATAAAGAACATGTAACAGTACAAACAGCCAGAGTCTGCATGACGTTTTGAAGTGTGAGTGAGCACCTTGGTTCTATCTCTCCCTTTCCAGCCACCATCCCATAATAGTGACAAGAATAAATGAACTATACAAGAATAAATGAAACAAAATTTTCCAATGTTTTGCATAGGCCACAGTGATAAAATGATGATATATCACAAAGACTTCACTATGTAGCCACCACATTCAGTAGTAAAATTATGAAAATATCTTAAACCATCATTCAGTTATGTAAATAATTTTGATTAAGAGTTTATATTTTTTCTATGTTATTTCTAAGAATCTGTGAGTGAGCTGAATAAACTAGAGTCATTTTGTTTCAGTCAATAGTGTATTATTAACAACGTGAATTTTCATTATTTATCATCTAGTTCATGGTCCCTCTAGTCTGAATACAAGCTCAGTGATTAAAATGTAGGTGTAGTATATTTTCAAGACACAAATAATATGTTGGTGTTCCTTGTGTATTCTGAACAATTTAATAAATAGATCAAACAGCTAACAAATGTGATTTGGGGACTTCTTGAGGTGCAGATTATTGATAGCATACAACATCAATAGAATGAATATATGCCACTTTCTCCTCACTCCTTTTCAATTCTTTAATAGGTGTAGCAGCGATCAATACAACAAGACTCAGCACTCCTCCATCAAATTTGTATTTGGTAAAAACATTGAAAAAAATACCTCTTACTTCTCTAATACAGAAAAATGTATAATACCGAAAGATACCCATTGCAGTCATTCTGCACATGCAGTATGCTTTACATTCGTAAGTCTATTTGAAGACCATTATTTAAAAATATAATAGCATTAATTCTACTTCTCTGCATTGATATAATAGGATTATGTCTATTTAAGACACTTCTAAATTTCTGTGCAAATAATAAAGCAGAGTTTAAAAATGAATTGTTTAATGTATCTGTGTAAAGTACCTCTTTAAAATAATTTCATGGATTCAAGCAGTGACTCAACTGGTTAATTAATATGGTGAAAAAAATTTGAAAACTGTGACAAAACATCTTATCATATGAGAGAGACTTTATTTTTCTAAAGAACTTCCAAATTGTTAAATCTCACTGAAAACTGGAAGCAATTTTGATAACATTTCCTATTTTAAAAAAAACCTCACCACTTTTAACCTATGCGTCTCAAATAGAATTCTTTATACATCAGTGTTTCTTTCCTTTCCAGTAGATTTTTCAGGTGGCAAAAGAGTATTTCCAAAATGAACCCAGACTTTAAATTTAATTTTAAAACTCTGCCATTATTTAGTCATACTTTCTGTATTTAAACAGTTATGGCTTTGTAATAGTTAAAATTTATCCTTTTAATATCACTAATTATTTTCCCTCTGCAGCTTTGATGTGTTAGTTATAGCCTGGAATAAAAAAACACTGTGGTAAGGACAACTGTACAGCAAGGTTAAGTGCCTTCTTGTCTTCAGTACCAATAATTACCTTTAAACAAAAAAAGGCTGTTTTCAGATTTGACAGTTAATTTACTAATGAGTATGTGGACCCAATTTATAATAAAGTAATATTGACCAGAAATAATCCTGCATTGGTACTCATCTGAATTATTTTATTGTTCATGTCCTCTATTAAATAAATTGGAAAGGATTAATTTTGCAAGATGGGATTGTCAGAGACGGCTGCATAAACTAGATGCATGTCAGCACTAAATTTAATTATTGATCACAATACAATAGTGCTGAGTGTTCCAATCCCCAAACAGCTTCCAGTAACTATCAGCAGATTCCAAATATAGAGACTGAAGTAAAAATTTGATTGCAGATGACTACATTTTTAATAAATAAATATTTCATCAGCACTAAATAAAAATTTAATTTTACAGTATTATTTAGATCATTCATTGAACTATGGAGCAAATGAACAATGAATGAGTCTAACTCCCTTTAAGATACAAATTTTATTTTAATGGTTTAATGGTCTCAGAATTCAGGGAATTATTTTTATTTCTTTATTCTGGTAAGGAAATAAAATTTGTAAATAGAAGAACATTTAAAGCATGCACTTATGTTGTTGAAAACATAAAGTAGCATCTGACTGGCTTGTATTCATATGTAGAATTCTGGGCCACAGTCTCCTGCTGTACACTGTATATTAGTATAGTACGGAAATCAGTTTCGGGTATAACTTGAACTCTAACAATTTGGAACTAGTTAAAAATTGAGAAACGTAATATGTTAATTAGCTATATAACATGAAATAAGTAAGGTTTTTAATTGAAATTAAGTCTCTGTAGGTGAACTGGGTGGAATGTTGAGCAGACTTTACTAATCATGATACACATTACCTTAACTGATAAATCATTTTAATATAATAAAAATCTTCCTTAAGTTTAGCCATCAAAGAGATTCACGGTTACTCTTTGTAGGATTATGGTTAAAGAATCAATGAGTGTGTATCTAGATATAAGACATCTGTAAGAACTAAATTAGATGATGAGTTCTGCTACCAAAAAAACAGATGTAATCTTAATTTCAGTGTTGCTAGCTATTAAAAACAGATAGTGAATACAAAGTTCTGTTATAAAACTATGAAATGTTATTTCAAATTAGAAAATAGAGAAAGATATTAGGATTATATTACAGCTTGTATGACGTTGAGTATTCATTCTATGGCTAGTGTTCGATTGAAGACAAAAATATTTAGTACTATGCGAAATACATCATGAGAGTATAAGTCACTTTATTTTCAACCAGCAAAAAAACAACAATATTGCTGAACTAAATAAATCTCAAAAAAAGATGCTCATAGTTTTTATCAAGAATTTATAGAGTGAAATTTATACAAATGTTGATTAGATCATTTTGACTCATTCAACCCACTTAAAATTTGATAGAAAACTTTGGAAATTAATATACTGCTTTAATTTTGATAAGCATTGGTAAGAGAGAAAGTTATCAGTATTCTAATAAATTTTTAACATGTATCTTGACAATTTTTCAATTTCCTCTGACCTTTTGAACAATAGTTCTGCACATAATTCTTTACTCTAAATTTATCAGTTTGGTTTGAAATAGAATTTATTCTTTTCTGTCTTGAATTTGAATCCAGTAATTCATTTTCGTATTACTGTAGTAAATTACTAAATTAAAAATAAAAGGCTTAGATCCATCTCAGAACTTATACATTTATGTGGCAGCATAGTATATTAAAATGAGTCCAAGCTTCAGGGCCAAGCAGATGGGGTTCAAAACCCAAATCAGCCATTTAGAGCACTATAATCTCAGCAATTTACTTAACTCCTGAGTCTCAATTTATTTCTCTGTGAATTTTTTAAATCATTTTTAATTATAGTTTAAATTTAGATACAAAATTAATTAAAACTTAAAAGTTAATTTTAAGAAGATTCAGTCAATGGCTAACCTCATCCATATTTCACTTGTCTTCACTCTCAGAACAGTAAACGATATGTCAAACATTATATATGATAGTATACATCATACATATGTATATGCTACCATATCACTGAGTGGTTTGAAGGTACCATAGCACTTTTAGATTAGTAAGTACATTAAGTAATATTAAATTCATTAAGTACGATAAGAATTCCTGTTTTAGAACTTCACAAAGAGAAGACATTGTTATATATGTATAAGATAGGAAAATTTATATTACAAGTCACAGAAAATCCAAATTAAATTGGCTTAAGCAATAAAAAGTGTTCATTGATTAATGTAACTGAGAAGAATAGGAAAAAAGAAATGGTCTTCAGCCATGGTTCAAAAAAGGCTCTGGCCGGGCGGAGTGGCCCACGCCTGTAATCCCAGCACTTTGCGAGGCCGAGGCGGGCCGATCACCTGAGGTCGGGAGTTTGAGATCAGCCTGACCAACATGGAGAAACTCCGTCTCTACTAAAAATACAAAAAATTAGCCGGGCTTGGTGGTATATGATTGTAATCCCAGCTACTCGGGAGGTTGAGGCAGGAGAATCACTTGAACCCAGGAGGCGGAGGTTGCAGTGAGCAGAGATCGCGCCATTTGCACTGCGGCCTGGGCAACAAGAGCGAAACTCTGTCCAAAAAAAAAAAAAGCTCTAAGTCCCTTTGTCTGCAGGTCTCTCTCAGTTTAGCCCATTTCTGAATGTTGGCTTCATCCTCATGATGTCTTCTCATGCTTGCAAGACATCGCTTCCTTGTTCGTATCGAAGGCAATGGGCAGAGGTCTGCAAATCAGACCTGCAAGCCAAAGAGGATTCACAGCCTGTTTTCTTACAGTCCATGAGCTAAGAATGATTTTTACATTTTTAAATGGTTGAGAAAAAAATCACAAGGAGAGTAATATTTTGTGGCATCTGATAATTATATAAAATTCAAATTTCTAACATTCATAAACTTAGTTCTATTGGAACATAGCCATCCCCATTTATGTATGTATCATCTGTGACTGCTTCCATGCTAGAGTGGCGCTTAAATACTTCTGAGGATAAGATAAACTGTTACCTCCTTTCCAGAGATACTTGGTAATTAGAATCAAAGTATTTAGAGACATTCCTACCTTTTAACATAACATTCCAAACTGGCTAATCGCTTAAGAAACGACTTAGTGATATCTAGATATGTTCATTTAGATTTAGACTTACTAATGACAGTATCAATCACAGTTTTATTTATAATAGTAAACATGAGGGCAAATGCCAAATAATATGGATATGGCTAAATTAATCATGTATCATCTATAAAGTAAAATTAGTACATAGCCAATTATAAAATAATCTAACAGATATTTAGTATTATGCAAAATGCTTACAGCAATACTGAGTTTAAAAGAAGGCAAGATATGAATTTCATCATAAGATTACACCTATTTTATTGGCATATGTATATATATAGAGAGAGAGACATAAAACATATCAACCCAAATTTTCTACACACCCACACATTATGCTGACTAGATACCAAAGGCTGATAATCTAGTTCTTTAATAGATTTAATTTATTCCTAATCAATATGGTTTATAAAATAACAATTAATTTTAACTGCTCAAATCTTTTAAGTCTGTGTCTAGCACTGCCAGACCTAGCAATAAGAAAGCCAGGACATGTCGATTTTAAATTGACATGTATGTCTCCTGAATAAAATCAGGATTCCATTAATAGGGACTAATTGGAGAAGGTATATGTTTAGGGGCAAGCAAGCTCAGCTGATTGACCCACTTGGACACTTAAGTGTGCTGAGAAGTTATTTTATTATTAAAACAAAAATTAACCAAAACAAAACAGAAAAACCCAGTAGAGTTCTTTCCTTGTTTTCCTGTTTCATTGGAAAGTTTTGGTTTGGTTTGACTAAAGTAAAAAGGAAAGAGTAAGTATAAGTAAAGCTATCATTTGATGAGATCGCCTAACATTTCAGCATTTGATGAATGCCCAGTTATTTAATATGTTTAATCAGTTCCCAACCAATTCACTTTTCAATATAGTGATTGATTTTGATTTAAATTACTTGACTTTTCTATATTTGTTTCACCTATTTTATGACCTTATTTTCCTTAGAATATGTTGAAGATTCTTTCAGACATAAAACAATACTCATGAGCTGCAATAAAATTCTTCTACAAATTTATTTTACATTTATGTTATTACTGAAAAAAATGATATTCAAGTTTATGTTACCTTTAATGTGCATGTAAGTCAGACTCTGAAAATCTTCATAGTGAGGAGATTTTAATATATTGAGTCACCCCTATAATAAATATGATATATTAGAACTGGTATTACAATACTATGTATTATTGCATTGATTTTATTTAGTTCCATTTATATAACATTCGCCATTTGTCAACATAAAAATGAATGTCGGTTTCAACTTTCCTTTTAATTTCTTCTGCTTCCAAAATGTCTGCACTCTCCACTATCCCTCATCTTTCCAGTGTGATCAACATATCTGTACCCATTATGCTATTTATATTCACTTACATTATCTCTATTTAATATATTTCAATGCCACTTCACTAAGTTTTATGTAAACATACTATTAACATAAAAGAAAGAATAGTTAAGTTTCTTTTATTTGGCTCAATCATGCCAAGGAGCTGGATAAAATTCCAATATGCATCAAGCGTAATTTCCTGAATATGTCTTTATGCTAAAACTTCTAGTATTTTAAATAATAAAATCCATAAAGTAATTCCAGTCTTAACTGGCAATCAGACTTCAGATAACCACAATCAGCTTCAACAGAACCACAAGTCCCAAATAAGACAATAAAAGGCTCCTGAGCATCAGAGAACATAGTTGTCACAAAGATCTTGTACTATAGTTTAGACATGGAATTATCCTCAGGACAGAACAAATTGATTTAGTGTAGGTGTTTGACTAAAGTAAACAGTAAAGGGTAAATAGTGCAAATCCAAAAGAGTCTGTGGGTAGATTATAGAAAAAGATTTTTCAGCAAGAAGCCCCTAGAATAGAGGGAGATCAAAGGCCATTATTTGCCACCCATTTGTCTCACAGGTTTGTATTGTACATTATGCTAGCACTATTCCAGGTGCTGAGAATGCAACAGTAAAGAAAACAAATGAAGCTCTTTGTCTCAAGGGTCTTACATTGTACTTGGAAGAGGGATGTATATGGATGGATGAATACAAAATAAAGTGACATGTATATCAGAAGCTGACAGTGATAAACAAAAAATAATCTGGTGCTCTTTAAAAAGGATGATCAGGGAGGCATAATCTTATACGGTGAGATTTGAGCTTAAGGTAGTGAGGAAGCAAGATATGAGTCTATAAGGAAACAGATGATGGGGTAGAAGAGAGAGCAGCAAACACAAAAGCTGTACTTGGTATCTCTGAGGAAAAGCAAGAGGCCAGTGTGGTTGCATCCAGTTGGGAGATAGACACTTGGTAGTTAATGAGATTACAGATGAATCAAATGTCCAGATTACACAGCACTTTATGGGACATGACAAGGGTTTTTGATTTTTTTTTCCACCTTAGCAGAAAACCAATGAAGAGTGAAAAAAGAAGTGCATATAAATTATCTGAAGTTTTTTTTTTTTAAGATCACTCTGGCATCTGGAAGCAAATTGGACTTTTGAAGATAATGGTGGAAACTTAGATATGTTCTATGAGGCTATTGCTGTGGTCTAAGTAAGAGGTACAGCAGTTTGGACCAGGATGGCAAGGGCGGGAGCAGCAGGTATGTGGTGAGATGCTGTGTTAGTCTGTTTTCATGCTGCTGATAAAGACATATCCAAGACTGGGCAATTTACAAAAGAAAGAGGTTTAATGGACTCACAGCTCCACATGGCTGGGGAAGCCTCACAATCATGACAGAAGGCAAGGGGGGAACAAGTCACGTCTTACGTGGATGGTGGCAGGCAAAAAGAGAGCTTCCTCTTTTTAAAACCATCAGATCTCATGAGACTTCTTCACTGTCACCAGAACAGCACCCAAAAGACCTTCCCCATGATTCAATTACTTCTTACTGGGTCCCTCCCACAAACAGTGGGAATTCAAGATGAGATTTGTGTGAGGACACAGCCAAATCATATCATTTCACCCCAGCCCCTCCCAAATCTCATGTCCTCACATTTCAAAACTAATCATGCATTCGCAACAGTCCCCCAAAGTCTTAACTCATTTCAACATTAACTCAGAAGTCCACAATCCAAAGTCTTATTTGAAACAAGGTAAGTCCCTTCCACCTATAAGTCTGTAAAATCAAAGGCAAGTTAGTTACTTCCTAGATACAATGTGGTATAGGCCTTGGGTAAATACAGTTGTTCCAAATGGGAGAAATTGGCCAAAACAAAGGGGATACAGGCTCCATGCAAGTCCAAAATCCAGCAGGGCAGTCAAATATTAAAGCTCCAAAATGATCTCCTTTGACTCCATGTCTTGCATCTGGGTCACGCTGATGCAGGAGGTGGGTTTCCATGGTCTTGGGCAGCTCTGCCTCTCTGGCTCTGCAGGTTACAGCCTCCCTCCTGGCTGCTTTCACAGGCTGGTGTTGAGTGTCTGTGGATTTTCCAGGCTCATGGTGCAAGCTGTCAGTAGATCTACCATTCTGGGTCTGGAGGATGGTGGCCCTCTTCTCACAGCTCCACTAGGTGGTGCCCAAGTAGGGACTCTGTGTGGGGGCTCTGACCCCACATTCCCCTTCTGCACTGCCCTAGCAGTTTCTCCATAAGGGCCCCACCACTGTAGCAAACTTCTGCCTGAACGTCTGGGCATTTCCATACATCCTCTGAAATCTAGGCAGAGTTTCCCAAACCTCAATTTTTGACTTCTGTGCACCCACAGGCCCAACACCACATGGAAGCTGCCAAGGTTTGGGGCTTACATCCTCTGAAGCCATGGGCCGAGCTTTACCTTGGCCCCTTTTATTAATAGTTGGAGTGGTTGATATGCAGGGTACCAAGTCCAGTAGAATGCACACAGCATGAGGACCCTGGGCCTGGCCCACTAAACCATTTTTTCTTCCTAGGCTTCCAGGTCTGTGATGGGAGGGGCTGCCATGAAGACCTCTGACGTGCCCTGGAGACATTTTCCCCATTGTCTGGGGTATTAACATTCTGTTCCTTGTTATTTATGCAAATTTCTGGAGCTGGCTTGAATTTCTCCTCGGAAAATGGGTTTTTCTTTTCTACTGCATCATCAGGCTGCAAATTTTTCTAAGTTTTGTGCTCTGTTTCCTTTTTAAAACAGAATGCTATTAACAGCACCCAAGTAACCTCTTGAATGCTTTTTTGGTTAGAAATTTCTTCTGCCAGATACTCTAAATCATCTCTCTTAAGTTCAAAGTTTCACTAATCTCTAGGGCAGGGGCAAAATGCCACCAGTCTCTTTGCTAAAACTTAGCAAGAGTTACTTTTGCTCCAGTTCCCAACAGGTTCCTCATTTCCATCTGAGAACACCTCAGCCTGGACCTTATTGTTCATGTCACTATCAGCATTTTTGTCAAAGCCATTCACAAGTCTTTAGGAGGTTTCAAACTTTCCCACATCTTCCTGTCTTCTTCTGAGCCATCCAAACTGTTCCATCATCTGCCTGTGACTCAGTTCCAAAGTCACTTCCATATTTTGGGGTATCTTTTCAACAGTGCCTCATTCTACTGGTACCAATTTACTGTATTAGTCTGTTTTCATGCTGCTGATAAAGACCCACTCAAGGCTGGGCAATTTACAAAAGAAAGAGGTTTAATGGACTCACAGTTCCATGTGACTGCAGAAGTCTCACAATCATGGTGGAAGGCAAGGAGGAGCAAGTCACATTTGACATGGATGGCAGCAGGCAAAGGGAGAGCTTGCCCTTTTTAAAACCTTCAGATCTCATGTGACTTATTCACTATCATGAGAAGAGCATAGGAAAGACTTGCCCCCACGATTCAATTACCTCCTACCAGGTCCCTTCCACAACATGTGGGAATTCAAGATGAGGTTTGGGTGGGGACACAGCCAAACCATATCAGATGCTGCATATATTTCTAAGGTAACACTCGTAAGATTTGCTGAAGAATTGGTTGTGAAATTTAAGAGAAAGAGAGTGATAAGCACTTTTCCCAACATTTTAGCCCACAGCAATAGAAGAATGGAGTTGCTATATCCTGAGATGAGAAAAACAGAGGACCTTTTACGAGAGAAAATCAGGCATTTGTTTCAAAACCTATTAAATTTAGAGGTCCATTTTTGACATCCAAGCAAAGACAATAAATATGCCATTGATGTTCAATATTAGAAGCACAGTTTGAGATACAAATTTGGTAGTTAATTATCAGCATAGAAATAATATTTAAATTTATGGGTGCATAAAGTCATCCAAGGAATCAATATAAACAGAAAGGAGGTCCAGTGTAAGAATGTTGAGATATTACAACATTTCCAAATTTTGAAGAGGTTGTAGAACCAACAAAGGGGAGTTAGTGGGAGCAGTCCATCTGGTAGGAAGAAAATCGAAACAGGATGAGGTCCTGAAAACCAAGAGAAGAAGCTTGCTTGCAAGAGAAAAGAGTGGTCAACTTTGCCACATCCTGTAGATGGGTCAAGTAAGACAAAGACTGAGACTGGAAAGTTGGATCTAGCAGCATCTAGATTATTGGCAGCCCCAAAACTAGCAGTTGAAGAGATAGAAAATTGCTTATAGATCATGTGGCTTGCAGATTTCAGGCATGCCAAAGTAAGTGGAAGGAAGGTTACGCTAGGGCAGATGGAGAAAATGGTCATTTAGTTAAAGAGAACTGAAAGATCATTGTTGAGTACGCTGTCTTGTATCTCAAAAATTAACCTTGGAAAATTATTTAGGAGTTTATCCTAAGGAAAATATCTCAGATATAAATTTGAGAGGAATAGAAAGTACTGTGGAGTTAGGATAAATATTCTGAATTCCAAAGCAGGGACAGTTTTACATATACACACACGCACACACACACACACTCACACACACACACACAGAGTCTTCTACATCAGTCTAGTAAAGGAATACATTGTCAACATTTATAGAGAAGGGAGAATTATACAAAAATTCTCAGTGTCTATTCCAAACCACAACAGTATTTTATATGTGAGTTATGAATTTATATTAATTAGATATCTTAATATTTCCAAAAAGACTATTTCTCATTTCAGATATTTCCAAGAGTGCTAGGAAAGAGGAATATGTCAACTGGCAGTGTTCCATGAAATGAATTACCTGGGAGAATCCATGTAACAAATGCACTGATTCAGGTGTTACATGTCTAAAATTAAGTTTACTGTTTTAACAAATGTGGTTGTCTGGTTTCCCTAGCAACTAAAAGTGACAGGTGACAGAAGAAAAGCAGTAGAGAACAGAAGACCAACCAGAAAAATACAGCAATTCAGGTCCATTAGATATTAAGCATAACCTGTTCTGCCCAACTCAATGGTCCCTAAGGTCTGCATTGTTTTGCTGTAAATTACAATGATTAATGCTTATTATAATGGACTTGAGTCATCATGAAATGGTTAAATTAATTCAAGCTTATGCTCTTATCTATAGTATGTAATACAATTTTGAAAAGATGCTTATCAAAAGTAGGTAAAATACAGTGGTTTGAGAGATTAGCTTCAGTTATTTGAGACATTCGTTTACCCAGAAAGAGTGGTCAGATGCAAGATATAGAAAGCATTAAATAAAGCAGTCAAATGTCTATAAGTGATTAGAAATGTTTTTGTTTAATACTGTACTATTAAGGAGTCATTAATTTATAAATTAATACATTTACTCAAAAAGCACTTATTGGCTTCAAATTCACTGTCCTTGGCCATGGGGGGAGAGAGAAGTAATAGCCATCCTCTACCTTTTAGAAGCTCATATTTTAGTAGTAAGAAAAGAGTCTCTGGCATCCAAGTATCTTCACAATTTTCCAAGACTACTGGAAAGTAGTTGCTTGCATGGTCACAATCAAGGTATTATTGAGACAGGAGAGTGAAAGCTGGCTTTCTAATAATGAAATGATGGAAATTACTGCATGGGAGAGAAGCCTAAAATTTTCACAGAAAACAAGTAGACAACATTTCTGATTTCTGTAGTTGTTTTCCAAAGCAAGTCTATTCGGCAAAATTGTAATAGAATGCTCAGTATATTGACACAATTGCTACCTTGAAATGGTCTTTTCTACCACGCCTGAAGGAAAACTAAACTCCAAATATTCTTTTTCATGTGTACTTCAGAAATTTGTATGATTTTTCTGGGATATGATCTTAAGACCTATGACTAATTATCAGTCTGCCAAATGCTCTAGCTGAATTTCCAACTGTGTATTCAACATTTTCACTGATTGTCCTGTCACTTTAAACTTGAGGTGAGTCCATATATCAGATCAATATTTTATATACAAATGATAATGATAATATAAATATTTATAAGCACCATACACTCAGTGTCTCTGAGTCAAAACTTGAATTTCTCATTATGTTAATAAAATTTAAAAAGCTATTTGACTTCCTTTTCCTTATTCATGGTGCCATAAATCCCTCAGACATAAAAACTATGGTCCTGTTGAATTTCCAAGACTTAGAGCCACCAATCTGGTAAATTCTCCCTCCTTTTTCTCATCTATAATGCCGGAGCCTTCAGGTTTTTCTATGTGCTTGTAGCTTTGCTGTCTTTAAATTATTATCCACTCTATAGTCAGAATGATCTAGTATGTGACCATCACCCTGAAACCCCTAATATCTCTCCGTTGTCTATGGCTTACTGAGGATAAGTAGGATAGGCCTGTTTCTTAAATAGTCATGCAAGGACTCAAAGACCTATCTCTTTCTAGAACCTCTAAGCTGATTTCACCCCTTATTGCCCTAGTAGTACCAGATTGCTGCTGCTTCTCTGTCTCCTTGTTATTTTATATTTTTCATTCTGGCCTTTCTGCTTAAGAGGCTATTTCCAACTTTCTAAACTAGGTGGCTTACATGCGGTTTCTAGAGCTTGTCCCAGGCATCATTTCCTTCAGGAACTTTTCCTTCCTTCCCTCCTTCCTTCCTTCCTCCTATTTCCCTTCCTTCCTCCCTCCCTCCTTCCCTCCCTTCCTTCCTTTCTTCCTTCTTTACATCCTTCCTTTCTCCCTCCCTCCCTTCCTTCTTTCCTTCCTTCCTTCCTCTCTCCCTCCCTCCCTTCCTTTCTCTCTCTCTCTCTTTTTTTTGACACAAGGTCTCGTTCTGTCCCCTAGGCTGGAGTGCACTGGCACAATCATGGGTCAATGGCTCAATGCAGCCTCAACCTTCCTGGGCTGGTGCAGTGATTCTACCACCTCAGCCTCCTGAGTAGCTGGGACTACAGGTATGTGCCACCACACCCAGCTAATTTTTGTTTGTTTTTGCAGATATGGGGGTTTTGCCATGTTGCCCAAGCTATTCTTGAACTTTTGAGCTCAAGCAGTCCACCTGCCTTGGTCTCCCAAAGTGTTGGGATTACAGACATGAGCCACTGCACCTGGCCAGGAACTTTTCTTTGAAGTATCTACTCTCTGTATTGTCATACCTAGGCTGAGCACACTTCTGTCTTAATTCCTACCATTTTGAATTGAAATTTTGTTTATCTGCCTGTCTCTGCCACCAGGCCGTGTCTTATGCATCATTGCTCCAAGAGCATTTTCAACAGGGCACAATAAATGTTTGCTAAATTATATTAAATAAGCATCTGAGTTCTTTTATAGTCTGATTTCTACTTTTCTTTCCAAAATTGTTTTTCATCATCAAGCCCTTTCCTACTCTTGAATGTTCTACTCATCAGTTCTTCAAAACTCTTTTACTTTCCTTCCTCCACAGTTTGTTCATTCCTTTGGTTTAGCTCACTCTCCTTACTCTTATTGATTCTTTTTTCAAGATCCGGGTGTGTACACTGCATGCTTGGTCTGCCTTTGTAAGGAGGCTCCATGAACTTTCAAATCCGGTGTGTGACTTCCTTGAGTAAGTTATTCTTACTTCCTTGAGTAAGATATTCTTCAAGTATCTGTGCTAAATGTTATTCCATTCTCATTTAAAATTTACTTTCTTTACTATAGAGTTTAGAAAAACATCTAATGAGGCCTTTCTTGTACTTTTTCACATCTTTACACATTTTGTGTGTAGTAATATTTTATCACATCTCTCTGCAGATGAAAGCATTCAAACTCAATGACAAGTCAGAAGAGGAGAAGGAGAGGATGGAAATGGGAGGAATTGAAAAGACAATGACGAAAGAAAACATTCCTTACAAAGTAATAGCTCATTACAGGCTAGATCAAGGGATACCATAACTTCAGGCAATAACAGGGTGGCAGTAGGAGAATGTCTCCCCATTTGAAATGTCTGTCATGATTTTGGACTTAAGTTTGCTAGTAATTTTTTTTTAAGATCTGCTAAGTTCTGGCATTAGGGCAACCCTTGGTGCCCTAATCCTATTCTTGAACCTGTGTCAACTATATTGTCATTTCTGTTTTTCTCCCCAGCATGTTAAAAACTATTCATCAAAGAATCACCAAGACATTCTAAAGTAGAATCCTTTTAACAGGAGGTGTATGATTCAGAAGGTGTATGGCCATGACAATAAGGTCCTTGTGCTTGTAGTAACTTAGCTGAGCCTATGATTGGCAAAGTTCCTATTCCTGCTGCAAAACACCCCAAATATCTGATATTCAGCTCTAGTCTGTGGTCTTTTGTTATTGCTTCACATGATTTTTCTTTCCAAAGGAAATTTCCTTGCTACACTCATTTGTCTATAGGATCCCACATGCAGTGATACTCCCCCACATGACTGCTGATTTAAAGGGAACTAAGGTATTTTCTGTGAGTGTCCATCACACTTCCAGTTCTCAAGAAGCCATAAAAATAGGGTCCTTTGAGCTCTGAAGTAACTGGAAATTCTTCACATTATGTTATTGTTTCAGCAGCTCAAGCAAAGACTTTTATCCTTTGTCTGTTCCTTATTTCTCAAAGAACAGAAATAGAACTGCCAAAATGCCACAAGGGAAGCTATTCTCATTGTCAGGTCAAATGGTAGTCCCATTAATAATGCTAGTGGAAGTAAAAAATATCATACAGTTATACCAATGATTGTTCTTGTTAGAATTTCACTCTCTTGATTTGAAATAACCATTTTCCCCTTTTACAAGCGAGTTTTAATTTACTGTTGCTTTCTTATTATTAAGGAAACTTGGAAACCGTGTGCTTTCTTCCTATTGTTATCCTTAGATAATTGATCTCAATGACAGGTAAATGTGTCCTGTAACTAGAAATGTGTTTTGAGCAATTTGTAGGCTCAGTTTATGGTCTAGTTCATGTTATCTTATCTGGTTTATTCTTTGAGTTCTGATTTAATAAGATTCCTACACCCTCCTAATACAAAAAACACATGGTAAAATAAGACAAACCTCTTGGTCACCTCTCTTACGTCCTAGGGAGGGTGTCAGCAAGCATTTTTTACAGAGAGTCAGATACTTAATATGTTAGGCTTTGTGGGCTATACAGTCTCTATTGCAGCTACACAATTTTGCCATTGTAATGTTAAAGCAGCTATAGATAATACATGCATGAATGAATGTGATTATACTCCAATACAATTTTATTAACAAAAACAAGATGTAGGCTGGATTGCCCTAGAGGAATTACTTTGTCAGTTGGCCAGAGAACACAGTGATCATAGACTGAAAAAAACTATCAGTACCTCACAAGAGTTCTGTAACTCACATCGAATTCATCTTAATTTTGGTTGTAAAGTATATCTGTTTGGGTATAGGCTAAGTTCGTGAAACAGAGACCACAGAATAGAATTACTTCAGATATAGAAATAGACATTTTTCTCAAGTGCATGGGGTTGAACTGTGTGCCCCCAGTAAATATATACGGAAGTCTAAACCTGCATACCAGTGAATGTGATCTGACTTGGAAATAACGTCATTGCAGTTGTAATTAGTTAAGATGTGGTCATACTGGAGTAGGGTGGGCCCTCAATCCCGTATGGCTGTTGTCCTTATAAAAAGAGAAAAGACCATGTGAAGACACAGGCACACAGAAAATTCCACGTGAGTATGTGAGAGGAAGGTATGTTTTGGAGTAATACATCTACAAGACGAGAAATGCCTAGGAGTTCCTAGAAGCTATAAAAGGCAAACAACGATACTTCCTCAGAAATTTTGGAGGGAGCGTGGCCCTCTCGGCACCTTGATTTTGGACTTCTAACCTACAGAAATGTGAGATAATACGTTTCTGTCTTTTAAAACCACCTAATTTGTGTGGTACTTTGTTACTGTGGAATTAGAAAACAAATACACCCAGTAATAGTTTAGTGGTGAGGCTGGCAGAAGACCAGTCAGGAACCTAGGTCTCTTGTGGTCTGCCTCTCAGTCATCTTGGACCATAGGCCCTTGTGGTTACACTCCAAGGTTTATGAATAACTTATTTGATAATATTTTATTTTTAAAAATATGACTACAAAGAAAAACAACTTATATTAAAACATAGTTAACCAAAATATTAGAAGAATGAATTCATATGATACCCTTATATATGCTTTATTATTAATACATTAAATATCAAGATTAAGTGGTTGGTCTAATAACTACTAAATATCTCAATAAGGATAAGCATGAACAATATTTTGATGCATCCTCAACTATAATGTGATATGAAAATGTCTGTTATTTCTATATATAAAAAAGGCCCAGGTACAGCTAAGATTACAATGGATTTTACCTACATTCATAATTGAAAGAAATGCTAATTTTCAATTAGGGGCTAGTAAAAATTAAGATGTAATTATTCCCACCATGTCTGTGACCCCTTGGATTCTATGCATAGGTCCCTTAGTTCCTGAACCTCAGGTTAAGAACCACTTCCAGGGTGTTTGCATCTACAGGAGGGAACAATGCATTTCTTTCCTTTTACCTCTCTTCTTAATTTTGAGTGTAATTGACAAGGATCCTGCATAATTCCACTCTCTGTAAGGGTATTGGCTAACATTAACATAAACATATTTACATAATTGTAAAATACCTTTCTATAAATTATAATTTTCTAAGATGTCATCAACATCTACTAAGGAATGTCATAAGAAGTAGCCATATGAAACTGGTTACTCTATTCCCTGTAGACAATATTCCCTAAGTTAGACAGTGCCTAGTCAGTGGAGACCCACTTTACCTTTGTTATCAGTATCTCTGTGTTGCCAAGGCAACTAGATTATTTTTATATGATGGATATTATGAATTATGTAACTTGTAATTATATATATATATATATAAATGTATATGCCACTTGGAAGCTTAAAGCCAACGTGTGACTCATCTCTACTAGGGTAGCAAATTTATCCTACATTTTGTGTACCAAATTTCGCTACAGATTTAATGTTTTTTTCTATATCTTATTTTTTTTCTTTGCCTCAATTCATTCAACTTTTAAAAGCTCTTTTATATTTTGTTGTATGGCTCTTCACATATGGCTTTAAATTCTTATTTTGAAACAGGGTGAAAGGTGAATAAATATTTTATTTTACTATTGCATTAATATGCAATACATTATTGTAATTAATTATATACATTATGATTATATAAATAACATAATTACGAGTTACTCATGATCAGATATCACCAATGCCTCTATTACTACATATGCTTTCTTTATTAATTTATAACTTGTACTTGTCTTATTCCAGGCAAACTGCTAATGTCTCATGAGTTTACCATAGCAACAGTAAAAGGAAGTAATAGAATTTTGAATACTAAATTCTTATCAAGGATTCTATGTAGGTTTGAAGGCTTAGTTATATTGACTGGACACAGTACTTTAAACAGTACAATGAATTTTCACTTACCAGAAGATGAAAAATTTGAAGACAAGGGCATTAGATATGAAAACTATATGCAGTTGGAAAAGAAAAGCACAGATCCTTGTCAAACAGTAGAATGATGTGGAATATTATAGTAATTTTTCTGAAATTGGTACCAAAATCATTAAGCATGCAAAGTTTTCACTGATGTTTTATTCATTTATTTAAGTAAGATATATCTTACTTAGTTATAAAATTAAAAAGGACACTTTTGCATAGAATGTATATATTCCCTGTTATATATATATATGTAATTTCACAGTAGGCTTGCTATTTTCCCCTTGCCTAGAATGCTTAATTCTATGCCGTATTCCATCTACATTGACAGCAATACTGAGAGCAACCTAATATTTACAAGATGCCAATGTGAGTAGCCACACATGCCCTAACTAAAGTTCAGTTAAGTATAGACATATGTCACTGGGATATGTTCTGAGAAAGGCGTCATTAGGCAATTTACTTGTGCAAACATCATAGAGTGTACTTACAGAAACCTAGATGGTATAACCCACTACACACCTCGGTTACGTGGTATATAGACTGTTGCTCCTAGGCTGCAAACCTGTACAGCATGTTACTGTACTGAATACTGCAGGCAATTGTGACACAATGGCAAGTATTTGTGTATCTAAACACAGATAAGGTACCGTAAAAATATAATATTATAATCTTATGGGACCACCGTTGTACATGCAGCTCATGACTGACAGAAATGTCATTATGTGGCACATGATATAATATTTATTTGATAGCATCACCATCAGTTTGTGTATACAACATTAAAACAAATACTTGTTAAAAATCAGCTAAAATATATTGGACATAAAAACTTGAATATAATATCATTGACTGAATTACTCACTTTTTCTCTCATTGCTGTTACGCAAACGTGTGTCTTCAATAATGGTTTCATGGGAAGTACAACCAACTTCGTCTTTTATAGAAGTGTCCTTCCTTGAGTAGAGAAAAGATACATAACATAAAGAAGAGAATCCTTGTAATATTTCTCCATCCCAATTCACTGCTCTTAATGCAAAAGCTATTTTTGGCAAACACCTTGAAAACAGTAATACTATTTTGCACACAATAGTAGCACATGCCATAACAGCTTTTACAGCCTAGGTATTAAGATACCTGAGAATTTCTAGGTTTCTCAGATATAAGCATCCTCTATCAGTTCCATCTTTTATTGAATCAATAGCTATTAATTAAGCACTTTCTATGTGTCAGATATAGGAGATGCCATTAAGATATGACAGGTGACCTGCCATTACAGCATTTAGATTCTTTGTGAAAAAGCAACACTAAAAGTAATGTTAAGGTATGGGCTACCAGAAACAAAAAGGTGTCTGCCTTATTTTCTCAGGAAATCTTAGCTATAGTAAGTGACTGGGGGAAAAAAACTAAATAAAATAAAGATTAAACTCAAACTCCCAAGGATAATTTACAATGAGAAAAAGAGGCAATATCAAATATTGAGAGAACTAGCTTGAAAATATAGAAAGTATAAGTATATTGTGACTAATTTGCTTCAGATTATTTGATTAAGCTTAGATATTTTGCATTATCAAAAATACTACAAAATTACATATTTTCCAGGAAATGATTATACACTTTATGAGAAACCAGTCAACAGTAATGGTAAGAACGTTATGAGTAGTCAACCAATATTAATGATAAGAACAATAAAATGATGAACTAATAATATTCGATCACCCAGTTTTTATTTTAGGGCCAAACTTCATATATGATTCAAATTGAAATACATTCCAGATACTTAGAAAAATGGAATAAATGTATTTTCCCCTTCAAGTAGTATTGTTATTTCCTTACAAATCCATATGCAGATCCAAAAATTTTTAAATATCTTCAATATTGACATACTCAAATTTCTAGTAACATGTAAACTAATAAGCAATAGAAAAATGCCAATCTTGTTCTCACCAAACCATACTCCCAGTTACAGTAAGCAGTAACAATTTAATCATTGGGCTATTTCAATGACATTGAAAAGAAGTAATGAAATCATTCTGCTTCTTTATAATTCAATAATATGATGCATCTCAGAAGAATTTACAATAGATTTTGCACCTTTCAAGATACTAAAAATGTATTTTTATTTTTATTAAAGGTATGTTATATATTACCAGAGGGAGAAACTAAACAGCTCTGATAGCATTATAACTGACTGAAAGCCTGAACTGAACAGGAAAAAAAAAAAAAAAAGCAAATTTCAGACCCTATTTTGTATTTTAATAGGATCAGTTAGCAAGTTCAAATTCACTTCTCTCATTGTGCTTTCAAGTTACAAACGATCGAAAATCATAAAGCAAAAGGAGGACAAAAATTATTTTCAGATTCTCTGATGCCAGAGGAAATGTATACAATGGGGTGTATGAAGAAATAACCTTTATCTGCCAAAGTAATCTGAATGTATTTCACAGATATTTTTGAATAGTCTACAATAAAGCAAATTATGTGAGATAAAGTTGTTCAAATAAAAGTTAAATGAGACAAAATGTCACTTGATTTAAAATGTATTGCTACAGAAATAAATTAATGCAATATAACCTGATATAAATATGCAGAAAAAAATCCTGTTTTACATTTGTCTATTTTTCTGACTATTATTAAGAAGCATATTGTATTGCTTGCTGTACCACAAGGTACCCCAGTATCATCGTCTATAAGACCTTCAGATTTAACCTGACCTCCTCAGAATGGATATCCACACTACAGTATGTTAGGAGACCTTTTTGATACCACTTTGATAATTCTTTGCAAACCTCCATTAGAAACAGAGAAAAGCCACTTCAAGAGTGTGCACTTACAGCTTACTGTTTACCTATACACTCATAAGATCAAAACCCCTGGTCTTACTGTTTTTGTTAACAAGGAGCAGTAAAAGTCTTCCCACATACTGAGTTTTGGTTTCCATTTTACAATCTGAGATGACAGACGGCACAAAAATGATGAGAAAACTGTGGGGAGGCTTCCAGAAGATTGATTCTCTCATCAGCTGATTCTTTTCTAGTTAGTCTTTTATTGACTACAAAGGTATAGCCAATGCAGAAAAGGAAAACCAGACTGCCCTGTTTAATCCTGAGGGCATTGGCAAAAGGTGATCACTTTTTGAGAAAACAGAGGCCTACAAGGAAATCAGCACACTGTATGAGCCGTTAAGCTGATTTAAACACACAAGGGATGCCTGGGGTTGAGCACAAGATCTCTGAGGTGTGAGATGAGAATGAAACCATTGCAGAGACTAATATTACTGAGCTTTAGTAGCAGGTGGTACAGTTGATCAGTCAGGAACCTGTCATTTGGAGAATAGGCCAATATATCTGAGAGACATGAAAAATCCTTCATTTTTCCCTCCTCCTCACCAAGAGTAAAAATATTGCAATTTCAAACTTTTTGACAATTATCAACTGTAAGTTATCACAATTTAGACACCTATAAGAAGTGAACAAATCCAAAGCACAGCTAAATTCTCTGATGTTTGCCTAATGTTACAAACTATAACTCACACTGGCCGAACCTGATATTTTGTTCTGATTTAAGTCAATCTGGAAGGAAACTTTTAAATTCTGTCAGCACAACAACCTGCAATCCAGACAACCCAGAAAAATCCACATGGGATATTCATATCTACGGAGAGAAGTAAAGATTCACATTTCCCTTTTTGTTTTGCTGATTTTGTGGTTTAGATGGTCAGTTTTCTTATTACTTAAAAAATTTCAGAGAAAAATCTTCAACTTGACTATATCCACTTGCTGTTTGAAGTCTTAGAGTGAGAGTAAGTGTTAAAGTGTGATTACTTTAAATTTGTAATGACCATAATCCTATCATCTCCATTTGCTAATTTCTACAGACAATTCAACATAACTCTAAGACTGAAGTGACAAGTAAAATACAAAATATTACATTTTACAGGGTGTTTTCACTACCACTAACTGGGCATCCTAAAAATTTAGAATTACAGTGTAAGTAAATAAAGATGTTATTAAAATGAAAGTACCATCAATTTCAAGATGCACCTAATTTCAAACATTATGTCCTTAACTGAGAAAATACTCAGTTTGATTTGACTTTTATTTACAATGAGCAAATCATAGAAATCCTAAACATAATCTCCTCTTCAGGTACTTAACATGTTTTTATTTTTTAAAATGATTTTCCTTGAGCCTTTTATGACAATTTATATCACTAATGATTATGCCAACAATAGTTTTATTAATATTCTGTCTACTATATCAACATTTAATACTTATTTAATAACAAGTGTCATAGAATATATTTGTGGTATTATTTATTTTGCCTCAACTTTACCAGCAAAATTAAAACCAATACCACTAAAGAACTTAATTCAAGATAGTTTTCTACTAATAGTGCTATTGTATCTAATGTCTATGCCCCAAACATAAGTTATGAAGTCTTGATGAACCTCCCTGAACATCTTTTCCAGGTAATTCAATAAAGAAATTAAACTCAAGAATGTAATAACCAATATTTTTTTAATGTCCAGTGGATGAGCTGTAATTTCCTCAATTCTAGAAGACTATGTGGTAGGTTTGCTTCATCAACTCATCCATTTTCCCATTTACTAGAATCCTACCAAAAACAGAATCTGGAAATAATAAACAAAAAATACTAAGAAGAAATATCTGCCAGAAATATATACCATAAATAACTTTGTGGACAATAAACTCTTCTTAGAATTTTAACACAGTAAGTTTTACACTACTTTTAAAACAGATTTGCAATATGCTGCCTTCTCATTACTTCTCCTGGCTCTTCAGTTTAAACCTGGATATAATACACTAATGTTTACATGTGTGAGTTCAAATCATGAAATTATCCTGACTACAGGCTCCTGTCCTTATGCTTCTCCCACCACTTTATACCTACTGATTTCCTGTTTTCCCTAGTACGTTGACACCCGCTTATTGTAAAAACTAATCAATTCCCCGCCCATCCTGATTTATCTCCCTATCTCTGGTTAGCCAATCACCAAGATCCATTCATCATGCTAGAGATGATGTCTTTAGACTTTTTAGATTATTGGAAAATGGCTAAGCAACACATACACATATGCCAGAATGATAGAACAGCATTCACTGGGCAAACTCAAGGAGGTAGGATCCATTGCAGGTGCTCAGGCCTCTTTGCCCCATCATACGCTGTGGAAGAACACAGAAATCTTTCAGGACGAGACCTCAGGCTTCTGGGGAGGATCACAGAAGCCCTGGGCTTTTGTGGAACCTTTAAACTGCAAGATCAGGGAAGAACCACCCTCCGCAGGCATGAAAAATAGCCAGGTTACAATAATAATATGTCGGGCCAGATATTGACTCCAACCTTATCCTTGCAGAACCAGCCTCTTTCCTGACATAGTCATCAGGTGGAATAACAGCCATGCACTTGAAGTTGTGTGATATTGTAACCATAGTTTATCAGCCCTCACAGATAAGGATACAGCAATCCCTTCAATGGTGGGGTGATGAAGTTGGAATCCAAGCTTTGTAATAGAAACTTCATTATATAGAAAGCACACTATCAACCTTCACAGCTGATAAAGCATCAGCTCCTTCCCTGGCACAGTGTGGGGCTGGGATCTCAGCCTTGTCACTGACCAGAATCAGTTGCCTAAAGCATTGGATGATAGCTGGTTTCCATGGAACCTGGTAGGATGCCAATGCCTTCTCTGAGTGGCCAGGTTGCAGGGGTTAAGTCTTGTAAATTTTTACTCTTGCCTGTGAGAGATTAAAAATCAAAATGAAATAGAAATTCTAATAGTTTGTTTTAACATAACAATTTTTACATTCTCTGGGTTTCACATTTTCTTCAACCCTAAGTAAGTGATATCACACACCATCTAAGCTCCTGCTCCCTCTTTGCCAGGAATTGCTGTGAAATTCACTAAACAGAGTCCACTTACTTCAGCGTCAGTTGAGTACTTAACTGCACTTTTCAGCAACCCTTATTTAATTTCTATACTGTTTCCTACAACATCAATTACAAACTTCTCTAGCAGGTTCTAAATGTCTTTCAATCTTCTCTTTCTCAGGAGAAACACTGCCACTGTAATTACAGAATCTCACAAAATTGACATCCTCGGTGTTTTTATTCCAAACTAAAAATGTTTCTCCATATTCATTTATTCTTTTCCCATTTTACCCTCTCTCTATTAGAGAACACGATCCTTTTCTCCTCTAGCTCGATATTTATGCTTCAATTTCTCATTTATGCATTTCTCCTCTACCCATAAATATTTTCTAGTGAATCAAAATATAGTGTAACAAAGTGCCTTTTTTGGTTTTCCAGTCATCTTTGCTTTATATTGTTCCTTAATAGCAAACGTCTCAGAAGAAGAGTCTTTTCCCTGCCTTGATTTTTTACCCATTCACTCATCTCTTAATTCCTATTAGCCAGGGTTCCACCACTGAAAATACTCCCTGAGATCTACAATATCAGCGGTTACTGAAGAGGGTGAAATCTGTTAAGAGCTTTACAAATATGAGAGGACATTCTTATTAAATGTACTGAAATCTTCAATCCTCTCCCTGCCTCTGATTTATCCTATTTTATTAGCTGAACCTCAGATCAGAGTAATTCTTCCATTTAAAAAAAATCTTTTTATCCCCTATCTTACCATATTTAGACTGACCTATACTGAGTAAAGGTATTGAACGAATTAGCAAGGGTGTAAGAAAATTAAAGTGATGAAGCCAATACATTCAACTGCAGTAGCATAAAAATTACATGTATACATGTATGTATTTAGTCTCCTTTTCGTCTCATGCAGTGTGTGCTTATTATGAGACATATGGATCTACTGAGAGAAAATAATATATACACACACACACATATATATGTATATATATATACTTAAACCCCGCCTTCCAAAAATAAGCTGTGCCAACTGCATATTTGTGTTGCTTTGCATTAGGATTAGTTAATTCTTTATAGTGTTTTAGATGTTTTATGGAATAAAGTCTTTAAATGATTCCTCTCTGACACTGTGGCAGTTTTTGCTTTCAGCTATGCATATATTATATATGACATGCATATTTAATGTAAATACCTCACACATAGATGAAAAAGTATGATTGTACAATTTACCACTTACCTTCAGGGGTGGGGGTTAAGAGGCATTTTATTTTTAGAAGAAATTACTTGGATTAAAAATAAACACATCTCACTGCCAAACTAAATGTAATTGTAAAGAAGGAGGCTGCTGGAAAATGTAGTCACACTCCTTTGGAAATTGATGAATAAAATAATAAAATAATAGCCTTGTTTATCTACAGTATTAAAAGATATATTTCAATATTCCCTTTGCCAAACAGGAAAAAAATGAGTAGCAGGGGAGAGATTTTATTTATCAGTCTTCAAAGATAGAAGGGAAAATTCTGTGTAAGAATACATAAATTGTAAATGACATTTAACAGATATCACATGTGAAAGTGCCTTCAATGCACTATTTCCAATTTGCTTAGACAACTTGAAAGTAAAACATCAAAATAAGTGCCTGTAACTTGCCCCAGAATGGCCAAGCTTTAAAGAGAAACAGTGTTTTCTGATTTAACTTATTACTATTGATTCACAAGGGAGAAGTTGCATTCAAATATATATTTTCAAAATAACACATGGTACTCTAAAAACTTCAAAATACATCTAAACAGTGTTTAAACAAAGAAGGAAAAATGGAAATATAACTATCATAATTCACATGCAAACATATCTATTCTAGCTTACACTAGCAGCCTGAAATATGAATAATTTGTTTCTTTTAATATACACTTGTTAAAAATCCAATTAAAGCCAATCATGAGAAGAAAAAAGAATCTACCAAATATTTGTTTTTATACTCTATTCCAGGTTCTTTTCTGTCTCCTTCCAAATTGTAACCTTCTCATTTAAAGAGCTCAGTCACCTAGCATTGCACATGAACCTAATTACCGGCTTCTAGGATTCAATCTTGCTTTTCATGCCCTGCCTCAATGCAGCTGGCACTGAACCATAGTTATATGCCAGGAAAACTACCAGCTGGTAGTACTCCGTGGTATGGCTCACTGAGGAATTTTTAATAGAGCCCATATTTTCAACAGTTGCACTACCATGACTAAGCAGGTGGCTCAAAGAGCTCCAAGTTCTTACTCACATCTGCACATCTTTTCACAAACCTGGGAAATACACCAGATTCAAGTTCAGCCTCCACAGTATGAAACCAAGTGAAATTTGAGACATTCTTTAAATAATTTACTGTATAAAGCTGCAAACCTAGACAATTAACTAGCTCTGCAATATTATGGTCTTTACATTTCTAAATGGACTATTTTCACTTATATCTGAGCTGAGTGGATGTATTTTTTATCAGAATAATGTTTATATAACCTTTATAAGAGATATGAACTCACTTAAAAGGTTTCAGCAATATAAAAAGCCTGAATAAAGTTTTTAAACACTCTAAATCCATACTCATACTTAACCAAAAAGTTTAAATATAATAAAGATGGAAAAAATGTACTGGACAAATAACAACCAAAAAATATTGGTAGTTATCTTAATATCTGATAAAATAAAACCTAGAGCAAAACAATATAAGCAAAGGAAAATGATGCTATATCTGGAAAAAAGAACAACAAAAATAAAACATAAGCATTACAAACATTCTAACATATATAAAGTTAACTGCAGGCCGGGTGCGGTGGCTCAGGCTTGTAATCCCAGCACTGTGGGAGGCTGAGGCAGGCGGATCATGAGGTCAGGAGATGGAGACCATCCTGGCCAACACAGTGAAACCCCGTCTCTACTAAAAATACAAAAATTAGCTGGGTGTGGTGGCGTGCACCTGTAGTCCCAGCTACTCGGGAGACTGAGGCAGAAGAATCGCTTGAACCTGGGAGGCGGAGGTTGCAGTGAGCCAAGATCGCGCCACTGTACTCCAGCCTGGTGACAGAGACAGACTCTGTCTCAAAAAAAAAAAGAAAAAAAAAAAAAAGGTATAACTGTATAGCGTTATATCAAGCAACTAAAAGAACTGCAAAATAAACTGTACTTTGAGATTTTAACATACTCCACACAAACAATAAAAGCAACTAGACAAAACTCTATGCAAAAAATCAAAGATCAGAAAATAACAATATGCTTGAGTTAATAGATTATATATATAACTCTACATGCACAAAGAATACCTATTGATTTTGAGCATTACAGAACATTAGCAAAAAATAGATCATATATCTAGTCATGAAGGCAGCAGCAGCAAATCTCAAGGGTCAATATGATGCATTTGTTCACTGTCCACAGTGCAATAAACTTTTGAATTAATACAGAAAGATAATTCTAATTTCTTACATATTTAGAAATTAATTATATACTATTAATCCTTGGGCTCAAAAGAAATGATCAGAGTAATAAAGAAATATTTTATAACATAATGACAATAGAAGCAGTGCATATCAAAATATGTGGGACAGAACTGAAGTAGTACTTAGGGAATTTATAGTTTAAATCCATATATCAGGTATATCAGGAAATAAGGATAATTGAATATAAACAAACTAAATATTTTATGAAAGAGATTATAAATAGCAATGCCTAAAGAAACAAATGAAATAAATAATAAAGATAAGGGACCAGACGTGGTGGCTCATGCCTGTAATTCCAGCACTTTGGGAGGCCAAGGCTGGCAGAGGTCAGCAGTTTGAGACCAGTCTGGCCAAAATGGTGAAACCCTGTCTCTATGGAAAATACAAAAATTAGCCAGGTGTGGTGGTGGGTGTCTGTAATTCCAGCTACTTGGGAGGCTGGCCCAGGAGAATTGCTTAAACCCGGATGTGGAGGTTGTAGTGAGCCAAGATCACACCACACCAGCCAGGGCAACAGAGCAAGACTCCTTTTCCAAAAAAAAAAAGAGAGAGAGAGATAAGGGAAAAATATTTATAACTGACAATAAAGATAGAAAAAATGAACAAAAACAGAACTATTTTTGAAAATATTAGTAAGAAAGAACTTGGAAGGCTTCATCAAGAAAAAAAGAGAAAAGATATAAATAAACACAATGCAGAACAGAAGGGGTAAATAATTAAGACACAAAAAAAGATTTTAATAAAGTATTAGAACAACAACATTACAAAATTTGAAAGCCCATATGAAATGCACATATTCCTAGGAAAACATAAAATGCCAAAGTTGACAAAAGATAAAATAAATCACTACGAAATATTATAAAAATTTTAATTTTAGTCAAAACCTCCCTTTCTTCAAAAATCTAGTTCTACATGGCTTTACATGTCAATTCAACCAAAATTTCAATGAACACTTCATTTGTCTCATAAACTTTTTTCTTTTTTAAGAAAATGGAAAGGGACCAAAAGTTAACCCACGTATTTATGGGATACTGTAATGCTAAAACAATGCAAGTGAGCAAAATCATGAGTGCTTTCACTTATAAACATGCAAGTAAAAGTTCTAAAGAAAATATTAACTAACTAGAATATGTCATGATCATGCAGAGAAATGCAAGGATGTCTTAACATCCAAATATTTCAGTAAATGTTACCACATTATTTTTTAAAATGTGATTTTTCTGAAGTGGCGATTTTAGAAACCTTTAGCAAGCTAGGAAGAGCAGGATTTTTTTTAAAAAGAGTAGGTAAATGTATGTGTTAGTTATTATTATTGCATAACATATTACCCCAAAACTTGGCAGTTTAAAACAACTAACATTTACTATCTCATAGTTTCCATGAATCAGAAATGTGAATGCAGATTAAGTGGGTGGTTCTGCAGCAGTCTTTCACAAGGCTGTGATTAAGATGTTGGCCACAGTTGTAGGCATCTCAAACTTCCACCATAGGAGGTTCCATTTCCAAATGCACTCACACTGATGTTGAAACACCTAAGACAAATTGCTTCCAAGTTTATTCACCTAACTCTTGACTGACCACAGGTCTACTTCGAAGCTCACTCATGATGACCTGTCCACAGGGCTGCCTCATGACATGATAGCTGACTTCCCCCAGAGCAAATGAAAGAGTGTACTCATTTGCTAAAAAAGACTAAAGCAACAGCCTTTTTAAAACCTAAACTCCGAAGTGGATATCCCATCATTTCTGCCATATTCTATGCATAAGTGAATAAATCGGCTCGCTCCCCACTCAAGAAGAATACACAATGGCCTAAATACCAAAAGGTAGGGATTACTGGGGATAAACTTAGAGGCTGTCTAGCAAAATGAGATATACCAAAACCTACACCAGTAGAGAAACTAGAAAATGATAGATTCAATGGGTCAGGAGTAAGACAGAGATGCCTATTGTCTTTATGCACACTATTTCTAATGACTAATATATTCTAGTGGTCTGGACTAACATGAAAATGAAATAGAGGGAGGAGCCAAGATGGCCGAATAGGAACAGCTCCGGTCTACAGCTCCCAGGGTGAGCGACGCAGAAGACGGGTGATTTCTGCATTTCCATCTGAGGTACCGGGTTCATCTCACTAGGGAGTGCCAGACAGCGGGCACAGGTCAGTGGGTGCACGCACCGTGTGCAAACCAAAGCAGGGCGAGGCATTGCCTCACTCGGGAAGCGCAAGGGGTCAGAGAGTTCCCTTTCTGAGTCAAAGAAATGGGTGACGGACGCACCTGGAAAATCGGGTCACTCCCACCTGAATATTGCGCTTTTCCAACCAGCTTAAAAAACGGCGCACCACAAGATTATGTCCCGCACCTGGCTCGGAGGTTCCTACGCCCTCGGAATCTCGCTGATTGCTAGCACAGCAGTCTGAGATCAAACTGCAAGGTGGCAGCGAGGCTGGGGGAGGGGCGCCCGCCATTGCCCAGGCTTGCTTAGGTAAACAAAGCAGCCGGGAAGCTCGAACTGGGTGGAGCCCACCGCAGCTCAAGGAGGCCTGCCTGCCTCTGTAGGCTCCACCTCTGGGGGCAGGGCACAGACAAACAAAAAGACAGCAGTAACCTCTGCAGACTTAAATGTCCCTGTCTGACAGCTTTGAAGAGAGCAGTGGTTCTCCCAGCATGCAGCTGGAGATCTGAGAACGGGCAGACTGCCTCCTCAAGTGGGTCCCTGACCCCTGACCCCCGAGCAGCCTAACTAGGAGGCACCCCCCAGCAGGGGCACACTGACACCTCACATGGCACGGTATTCCAACAGACCTGCAGCTGAGGGTCCTGTCTGTTAGAAGGAAAACTAACAAACAGAAAGGACATCCACACCAAAAACCCATCTGTACATCACCATCATCAAAGACCAAAAGTAGATAAAACCACAAAGATGGGGAAAAAACAGAACAGAAAAACTGGAAACTCTAAAACGCAGAGCACCTCTCCTCCTCCAAAGGAACGCAGTCCCTCACCAGCAACAGAACAAAGCTGGATGGAGAATGACTTTGACGAGCTGAGAGAAGAAGGCTTCAGACAGTCAAATTACTCTGAGCTATGGGAGGACATTCAAACCAAAGGCAAAGAAGTTGAAAACTTTGAAAAAAATTTAGAAGAATGTATAACTAGAATAACCAATAGAGAGAAGTGCTTAAAGGAGCTGATGGAGCTGAAAACCAAGGCTCGAGATCTACATGAAGAATGCAGAAGCCTCAGGAGCCGATGCGATCAACTGGAAGAAAGGGTATCAGCAATGGAAGATGAAATGAATGAAATGAAATGAGAAGGGAAGTTTAGAGAAAAAAGAATAAAAAGAAATGAGTAAAGCCTCCAAGAAATATGGGACTATGTGAAAAGACCAAATCTACCTCTCATTGGTGTACCTGAAAGTGATGGGGAGAATGGAACCAAGTTGGAAAACACTCTGCAGGATATTATCCAGGAGAACTTCCCCAATCTAGCAAGGCAGGCCAACGTTCAGATTCAGGAAATACAGAGAACACCACAAAGATACTCCTCGAGAAGAGCAACTCCAAGACACATAACTGTCAGATTCACCAAAGTTGAAATGAAGGAAAAAATGTTAAGGGCAGCCAGAGAGAAAGGTTGGGTTACCCTCAAAGGAAAGCCCATCAGACTAACAGCGGATCTCTTGGCAGAAACCCTACAAGCCAGAAGAGAGTGGGGGCCAATATTCAACATTCTTAAAGAAAAGAATTTTCAACCCAGAATTTCATATCCAGCCAAATTAAGCTTCATAAGTGAAGGAGAAATAAAATCCTTTACAGACAAGCAAATGCTGAGAGATTTTGTCACCACCAGGCCTGCCCTAAAAGAGCTCCTGAAGGAAGCGCTAAACATGGAAAGGAACAACCAGTACCAGCCGCTGCAAAATCATGCCAAAATGTAAAGACCATCAAGACTAGGAAGAAACTGCATCAACTAACGAGCAAAACAACCAGCTAACATCATCATGACAGGATCAAATTCACACATAACAATATTAACTTTAAATGTAAATGGACTAAATGCTCCAATTAAAAGACAAAGACTGGCAAATTGGATAAAGAGTCAAGACCCATCAGTGTGCTGTATTCAGGAAACCCATCTCATGTGCAGAGACATACATAGGCTCAAAATAAAAGGATGGAGGAAGATCTACCAAGCAAATGGAAAACAAAAAAAGGCAGGGGTTGCAATCCTAGTCTCTGATAAAACAGACTTTAAACCAACAAAGATCAAAAGAGACAAGGCCATTACATAATGGTAAAGGGATCAATTCAACAAGAGCTAACTATCCTAAATATATATGCACCCAATACAGGAGCACCCAGATTCATAAAGCAAGTCCTGAGTGACCTACAAAGAGACTTAGACTCCCACACATTAATAATGGGAGACTTTAACACCCCACTGTCAACATTAGACAGATCAATGAGACAGAAAGTCAACAAGGATACCCAGGAATTGAACTCAGCTCTGCACCAAGTGGACCTAATAGACATCTACAGAACTCTCCACCCCAAATCAACAGAATATACATTTTTTTCAGCACCACATCACACCTATTCCAAAATTGACCACATACTTGGAAGTAAAGCTCTCCTCAGCAAATGTAAAAGAACAGAGATTATAACAAACTACCTCTCAGACCACAGTGCAATCAAACTAGAACTCAGGATTAAGAATCTCACTCAAAACTGCTCAACTACATGGAAACTGAACAACCTGCTCCTGAATGACTACTGGGTACATAACGAAATGAAGGCAGAAATAAAGATGTTCTTTGAAACCAACGAGAACAAAGACACAACATACGAGAATCTCTGGGACGCATTCAAAGCAGTGTGTAGAGGGAAATTTATAGCACTAAATGCCCACAAGAGAAAACAGGAAAGATCTAAAATTGACACCCTAACATCACAATTAAAAGAACTAGAGAAGCAAGAGCAAACACATTCAAAAGCTAGAAGAAGGCAATAAATAACTAACATCAGAGCAGAACTGAAGGAAATAGAGACACAAAAAACCCTTCAAAAAATCAATGAATCCAAGAGCTGGTTTTTTGAAAAGATCGACAAAATTGATAGACTGCTAGCAAGACTAATAAAGAAGAAAAGAGAGAAGAATCAAATAGATGCAATAAAAAATGACAAAGGGGATATCACCACCGATCCCACAGAAATACAAACTACCATCAGAGAATACTACAAACACCTCTACACAAATAAACTAATAAACTAGAAAATCTAGAGGAAATGGATAAATTCCTCGACACATACACTCTCCCAAGACTAATCCAGGAAGAAGTTGAATCTCTGAATAGACCAATAATAGGCTCTGAAATTGAGGCAATAATTAATAGCTTACCAACCAAAAAAAGTCCAGGACCAGTTGGATTCACAGCCGAATTCTACCAGAGGTACAAGGAGGAGCTGGTACCATTCCTTCTGAAACTATTCCAATCAATAGAAAAAGAGGGAATCCTCCCTAACTCATTTTATGAGGCCAGCATCATCTTGATACCAAAGCCTGGCAGAGACACAACCAAAAAAGAGAATTTTAGACCAATATCCTTGATGAACATTGATGCAAAAATCCTCAATAAAATACTGGCAAACCAAATCCAGCAGCACATCAAAAAGCTTATCCACCATGATCAAGTGGGCTTCATCCCTGGGGTGCAAGGCTGGTTCAACACACGAAAATCAATAAGTGTAATCCAGCATATAAACAGAACCAAACACAAAAACCACATGATTATCTCAATAGATGCAGAAAAGGCCTTTGACAAAATTCAACAATCCTTCATGCTAAAAACTCTCAATAAATTAGGTATTGATGGGACGTATCTCAAAATAAGAAGAGCTATCTATGACAAACCCACAGCCAATATCATACTGAATGGGTAAAAACTGGAAGCATTTCCTTTGAAAACTGGCACAAGACAGGGATGCCCTCTCTCACCACTCCTATTCAACATAGTGTTGGAAGTTCTGGCCAGGGCAATCAGGCAGGAGAAGGAAATAAAGGGCATTCAATTAGGAAAAGAGGAAGTCAAATTGTCCCTGTTTGCAGATGACATGATTGTATATCTAGAAAACACCATCTTCTCAGCCCAAAATTTCCTTAAGCTGATAAGCAACTTCAGCAAACTCTCAGGATGCAAAATCAATGTGCAAAAATCACAAGCATTCTTGTACACCAATAACAGACAAACAGAGAGCCAAATCATGAGTGAACTCCCATTCACAATTGCTTCAAAGAGAATAAAATACCTAAGAATCCAACTTACAAGGGATGTGAAGGACCTTTTCAAGGAGAACTACAAACCACTGCTCAAGGAAATAAAAGAAGATACAAACAAATGGAAGAACATTCCATGCTCATCGGTAGGAAGAATCAATAACATGAAAATGGCCATACTGCCCAAGGTAATTTATAGATTCAATGCCATCCCCATCAAGCTACCAAAGACTTTCTTCACAGAATTGGAAAAAACTACTTTAAAGTTCATATGGAACCAAAAAAAGCCCACATTGCCAAGTCAATCCTAAGCCAAAAGAACAAAGCTGGAGGCATCACGCTACCTGACTTCAAATTATACTACAAGGCTACAGTAACCAAAACAGCATGGTGCTGGTACCAAAACAGAGATATAGACCAATGGAACAGAACAGAACCCTCAGAAATAATGCCACATATCTACAACTATCTGATCTTTGACAAACCTGACAAAAACAAGAAATGGGGAAAGGATTCCCTATTTAACAAATGGTGCTGGGAAAACTGGCTAGCCATATGTAGAAAGCTGAAACTGGATCCCTTCCTTACACCTTATACAAAAATCAATTCAAGATGGATTAAATACCTAAATGTTAGACCTAAAACCATAAAAACCCTAGAAGAAAACCTAGGCAATACCATTCAGGACATAGGCATGGACAAGGACTTCATGTCTAAAACACCAAAAGCAGTGGCAACAAAAGCCAAAATTGACAAATGGGATCTAATGAAACTAAAGAGCTTCTGCACAGCAAAAGAAACTACCATCAGAGTGAACAGGCAACCTACAGAATGGGAGAAAATTTGTGCAACCTACTCATCTGACAAAGGGCTAATATCCAGAATCTACAATGAATTCAAACAAATTTACAAGAAAATAACAAACAACCCCATCAAAAAGTGGGCAAAGGATATGAACAGACACTTCTCAAAAGAAGACATTTATGCAGCCAAAAGACACATGAAAAAATGATCATCATCACTGGCCATCAGAGAAATGCAAATCAAAACCACAATGAGATATCATCTCACACCAGTTAGAATGGTGATCATTAAAAAGTCAGGAAACAACAGGTGCTGGAGAGGATGTGGAGAAATAGGAACACTTTTACACTGTTGGTGGGACTGTAAACTAGTTCAACCATTGTGGAAGACAGTGTGGCAATTCCTCAAGGATCTAGAACTAGAAATACCATTTGACCCAGCCATCCCATTACTGAGTATATACCCAAACGATTATAAATCATGCTGCTATAAAGACGCATGCACCGTATGTTTATTGCAGCACTACTCACAATAGCAAAGACTTGGAACCAACCTAAATGTCCAACAATGACAGACTGGATTAAGAAAATGTGGGACATATACACCATGGAATACTATGCAGCCATAAAAAATGATGAGTTCATGTCCTTTGTAGGGTCATGGATGAAGCTGGAAACCATCATTCTCAGCAAACTATTGCAAGAACAAAAAACCAAACACCACATATTCTCACTCATAGGTGGGAATTGAACAATGAGAACACATGGACACAGGAAGGGGAACATCACACACTGGGGACTGTTGTGGGGTGGGGGGAGGGGGGAGGGATAGCATTAAGATATATACCTAATGCTAAATGATGAGTTAATGGGTGCAGCACACCAACATGGCACATGTATACATATGTAACAAACCTGCACGTTGTGCACATGTATCCTAAAACTTAAAGTATAATAATAATTTTTAAAAAGGAAGTTTCCCTGCACAAGCTCTCTCTTTCTGCCTGCTGCCATCCATGTAAGACATAACTAGCTCCTCCTTGCCTTCCACCATGATGGTGAGGCCGCCCCAGACACGTGGCACTGTAAGTCCATTAAACCTCTTTTTCTGTATAAATTACCCAGTCTCAGGTATGTCTCTATCAGCAGTATCAGAACAGACTAATATGGTAAATTGGTACCAGTAGCGTGGGGAGTGGCTGAAAAGATACCCAAAAATGTGGAAGTGACTTTGCATCTTGGTAACAGGAAGAGGTTGGAACAGTTTGGAGGGCTCAGAAGTAGACAGAAAAATGTGGGAAAGTTTGGAACTTCCTAGAGACTTGTTGAATGGCTTTGACAAAAATGCTGATAGTGATATGAACATTAAGGCCCAGCTGAGGTGGTCTCAGATGGAAATGAGGAACCTCTTGAGAACTGGAACAAAGGTGACTCTTCCTAAGTTTTAGCAAAGAGACTGGTGGCATTTTTACTCTGCCCTAGATATTTGTGGAACTTTGAACTTAAGAGGGATGATTTAGGGTATCTGGCAGAAGAAATTTCTAAGCAGCAAAGTATTCAAGAGGTGACTTGGGTGCTGTTAAAAGCATTCCATGTTAAAAGGGGAACAGAGCATAGGAGTTAGGAAAATTTGCAGCCTGACAATGCAGTAGAAAAGAAAAACCCATTTTCTGAGGAAAAATTCAAGCCAGCTGCAGAAATTTACATAAGTAACAAGGAGCCGAATGTTAATCACCAAGATAATGGGGAAAATGTCTCAAGGGCATGCCAGACCTTTGTGGCAGCCCCTCCCATCACAGACCCAGAGGTGGAGCAATAGCAGGAAAACATGATTTCGTGGGCTGGACCTGTGGCCCCACTGCTTTGTGCAGCCTAGGGAGTTGGTGCCCTGCATCCCAGCTGTTCCAGCCATTGCTAAAATGGCCAAGCTACAGTTCAGCCCATGGCTTCAGAGGGTGCAAGCCCCAAACCTTGGCAGCTTCCAAGTGGTGTTGAGCCTGCAGGTGCAGAGAAGTCAAGAATTGAGGTTTGGGAACCTCCACCTAGATTTCCAAGGGTGTATGGAAATGTCTGGATACCCAGGAAGAAATTTGCTTCAGTGGCAGGACTCTCATGGAGAACCGCTAGGGTGGTGTGGAAGGGAAAAGTGGGGTTGGAGGTCCCACACAGAACCCCTACTGGGGCACCACCTAGTGGATCTGTGAGAAGAAGGCCACTGTTCTCCTGTTCTCCAGACCCCAGAATGATAGATTCACCTACAGCTTGCACTGTGCAGTTGGAAAATCTGCAGACACTCAATGCCAACTCATGAAAGCAGCTGAGAGAGAGAGTCTGTAACCTGCAAAGCCACAGGGATGAGGCTGCCCAAGATCATGGGAACCCACCTCTTGCATCAGCATGGCCTGGAAGTGAGACATAGAAGCAAAGGATATCATTTTGGAGCTTTAAGATTTGACTGCCCTGATGGATTTTGGACTTGCTTGGGGCCTGTAGACCCTTTGTTATGGCCAATTTCTCCTATTTGGAATGGCCGTATTTACCCAATGCCTGTACCCCCATTGTATCTAGGAAGTAGCTAACTTGGTTTTGATTTTACAGGCTCATAAGCCAAAGGGACTTGCCTTCTCTTAGATGAGACTTTGGACTGTGGACTTTTGAGTTAATGCTGAAATGAGTTAAGACTTTGGGAGACTGTTGGGAAGGCATGACTGGTTTTGAAATGTGAGGACATGAGATTTATAAGGGACCAGGGATGGAATAATATGGTTTGGCTGTGTTCCCACCCAAATCTCATCTTGATGTAACTCCCATAATTCCCAAGTGTCATGGGAGGAACCTGGTGGGAGGTAATTGAATCATGGGGGCAGGCCTTTCCCATGCTCTTCTCATGATAGTGAATAAGTCTCATGAGATCTGCTGGTTTTAAAAACGGGAGTCTCCCTGCACAAGCTCTCTTTTTTGCCTGCTGCCATCCATGTAAGACATAACTTGCTCCTCCTTGCCTTCCACCACGATGGTGAGGCCTCCTCAGCCATGTGGAACTGTAAATCCATTAAACCTCTTTTTCTGTATAAATTACCCAGTCTCACCTATGTGTCTTCATCAGCAGCATGAGAACAGACTAATACAATAATTAAATATGATAAAGAAAGCAAAGGAAAAAATATTTGTGACTTTGGCAAAGCTACAGTTCTCTTAAATAGAATATAGACAGGCATATATGTATCACATTTGGGTTAAAAAGAGAAAATTAGTAACTGCCTCATCAATACAACTAGTTTTGCCCTTTGAAATATAACATTTTTTTCTTTATCAACTTTTATTTTAAATTCATGGGGTACATGTGCAGGTTCATTACCTGGATATATCTGTGATATTGAGGTTTGGAGTATGAATGATCTCATCAGCCAGGTACTGAGTATAGTACCCAATGGTTAGTTTTTCAATCCTTGCCCCCCTCCCTTCTTTCCCCCTCTCATAGTCTTCAGTGTCTGTTTTTGCCATCTTTATGTTCATGAGTACCTGATGTTTAGCTCCCACTTACAAGTCAGAACATGTGGTATTTTGTTTTCTGTTCTTGCCTTAATTTGCTTAGGACAATGGCTTCCAGTTGCATCCATGTTGCTACATAGGATGTGATTTCATTCTTTTTTATGGCTGGGTAGTATTTCATGGTGTATATGAACGACATTTTGTTTATTCAGCCTGCCATTAATGGGTGTCTAGATTGATTCCATGTCTTTGCTATTGTAGATAGTGCTACGATGAACATGGGGTTGCATGCGTCTTTTTGGTAGAACTATTTGTGTTCTTTTGGATATGTACCCAAAATGGGATTGCTGGGTTGAATAATAGTTCTGTTATTTGAGAAATCTCAAAATTGTTTACCACAGTGGCGTAACTTATTTAAATTTCCACCAACAGTGTATAAGCATTCCCTTTTCTCTGCATCCTTGCCAACATCTGTTTTTTGGGTTTTTTTGTTTTTTTGGTTTTTTTTTTGACTTTTTTATACTTGCCATCCTGACTGGTGTGAGATGGTATATCACTGTGGTTTTGATTTGCATTTATCTGATTATTGGAGATGATGAGCATTTTTTTCATATGTTTGTTGGCTGCTTGCATGTCTTCTTTTGAGAAGTGTCTGCTCATGTATCTTCCTCATTTTTTCATGGGAATATTTGTTTTTTCTTGTTCAGTTGTTTAAGTTCCTTACAGATTCTAGACATTAGACCTTTTGTCAGATGCATATTTTGAAAATATTTTTCTCATTCTGTAAGTTGTATGTTTACTATGTTGATAGTTTCTTTTGCTGTGCAGAAGGTTTTTTATTTAATTAGGTCCCACTTGTCAATTTTTGTTTTTATTGCAATTGCTTATGAGGGCTTAGTCATAAATTCTTTCCCAAGGCCAATATCCAGCATGGTGTTTCCTAGGTTTTCTGCTAGGATTCTTATAGCTTGAGGTCTGACATTTAAATCTTTAACTCATCTTGTGTTAATTATTGTGTACGGTGAAAGATAGGGGTTCAGTTTCATTCTTCTGCATATAGCTAGCCAGCTATTCCAGCACCATTTATTTAACAGGGAGTTCTTTCTCTATTGCTTATTTTGGCCAACTTTGTTGAGGATTAGATAGCTACAGGTATGTGGCTTTATTTCTGGGTTTTCTATTCTGTTCCCTTGGTCTATGTGTCTGTTTTTATACCAGTACCATGTTGTTTTGGTTCCTGTAGCCTTACAGTATAGTTTCATTTGGCGAATGGAATGCCTTTAGCTTTTCTTATTTGTTGTTTTGCTTAGGATTTATTTGACTATTTGGGTTCTTTTTTGGTTGCATATGATATTTAGAATAATTTTTTCCAGTTCTGTGAAAAATTATGTTGGTAGTTTGATAGGAATAATGTTGAATCTATAGATTGCTTTGGCCATTTTAGAGATACTGATTCTTGCAGTCCATGAATGTGGAATGTTTTTCCATTTCTTTGTTTAATCATCTATGATTTCTTTTAGCAGTGTTCTGTAGTTCTTTTTGCAGAGATCTTTCACCTCCTCAACTAGATATATTTCTAGATATATTTCTAGAAATCTAGATATATTTCTAGATATATTTCTAGAAATCTAGATATATTTCTAGATATCATTATAAAAATGAAAGGGCAAACCACAAATTGTGAGAAAACATTCAAAACACATATATTAGACAAAAGCCTTGTATCTAGAATATATGAAGAATTCTTACAATCCAATAATAAGAAAACAAAAAATCCAATAAAAATTAAGCAAAAGAATATATATGAATGCCTGATAAGTACATGAAAATACATTCAATGTTGTTATTCATCAAATAAATGAAAATTAAATTTTATTACATAACCATAAGAATGGATCAAAATAAAAATCTTACCATACCAAGTGTTGGTGAAGATTTGGAGCAACTAGAATTTGCATGCTGTGCTGATGGGAATGTAAAATGGAATAATCACTTTGGGAAATAGCTTGGCAGTTTCTTAACAAAGTTAATGTTTTACCTACCATATCACCGTCATATAGCTTCTCACTCAGCACTGACCATACTTCACTGAAAACATGTCTATACAAAGACTTTTACATAAATGCTTATTAGAACTTTATTTGCAATAGTCCCATACTTGAAACAACTTATATGCTTATCAATAGATGAATGAACAAATTGGAGTATATTTGTTAAATAAAACACTTCCTAGGTGATAACATAAAGTAACTAACATTATATGCAGCAATGTAGATGATTCTCAAAATTATTAATGTAAAGGGAAATATTGGGCCAAAAATACTATGTGCATTAATACAATAAAGTTCTAGAAAATGTAAACTCAATTGTAACAGATGACAGGTTAACTGTTGCTTTGGGTGGGGATGGTGAGGGATGAATCAGAAAAGGGCAGAAGGAGATTTTGGGGATAATAGAAATGTTTACTATCTTGATATTGATAATAATCTCAGGGTTGCATGAATATATCAAAGCTAATCAAATTTAGCATTTCGTATATTTTTTGTTTTATTTCAATTATAATTCAAAGTTAAATATATAGCTGCTGATTTAACTTCTCTTAAGTTGTCAAATACAATTGAAACTTTGTACATCCCAGACAGAAAATGAACAGATACAATCCGTAAGAGTTTTTCAATTTAGAAAGAAATACCTTTCACATAAATATTGCAGCATATAGAGGAAAACTTAACATTTTAGTAAGCAAGGCAAATTATAAGCCAAAGATGTCATAAAAGCAATAATTAGAGCACTGCTGCCACCAAATAATCTCGTTTGGATATTTCTACCATTCTGATGTTACAAAAAAAAATCCTAGAACCTATAAGGCCCAGGAAAGAAAGTAGCAGAGATTATGAGGCAAGGGAATAAGAGAAAAATCTTTCAAGTTAAGGGAAAAATTTTTTGTGTAATACATACTTGTATGTGAGTACAAGTCTCCCAAAGGTGTTTCTACCTGTGAAATATATAGGATCCATCCACTCTTCCTCTCCTCTGTCAGGGTCTGTTCCAACATCCAACATGTTTCAACTGGCTATAGTCTCTCTTTCTGTCTATCCCTCCTCTTCTTTTTTTTCCATATGAAGTCTGTAACATGCTCCTTGTTTCATTGTCCTATCTTCAAAATTGGCATAATGCACTAACCTTGTATTTCTAAACATCAGAGAGATAACTATCTACCTATATTTATAGTTATATCAATAGATTAAGAGATTAATCTATAGATATAGGTATTCATGAAACTATAGCAACTACTCAACTAAAGCATACAAGCAGTGTTTTCATCACACAGAATTTTAACCACTGCTTTTCTCACAGGCCATCAGCACACCGTTATACACATAACATCAAGCTTGGATTTTTTTTTTTCCTTTCTACTTAACTTTTTATAGTTGTTATCCAAATCTCTCTTCTATTTGAATTCTCATTTGAACTCTTTCATAGGATAGAGTGAGATTTGGAACTGAGTGTTATATCACAAAGGCAAGTCTAAAAAAAAGCATAAGACCCTTTCTACTAAAATTACAGCTGCTATCCTGTTGACACTAAACCTTGACATCCCTTAAGCCAGTTTTGCAAGTCCTTTGGGATGCAAGTCTGCCTTAGAACTGATTTATGGCAATTAATATGGGCAATGGAAAAAAATAAAGAATGGCCTAAAAACAAGCTTAGTTCTGGGACAATTTTGTTTCACTTGTGCAAGGGTTGATACTCATGTGCCCAACCTTTTATTTTTTGCTTTCAATTGTGTTCCACAACCAGGTCATGCCTGGGTGCTTCTAACTCCATGGGTGATTCCTATTTTAAGCCACTAACACATTGTCTTCCTTCCCCCTGGATTTATTTGTGAAGAATGTAATTGATTTTTGCCACCCACCACCAATCCCTACAGGACATTGATAGTACCCACAATGCTCTTTTTGCTATTTCCCACAGGTGATGTTGTCAAACTTTCCTGCTGGCGTTTTCTTAGATAGGTATAGGTATAGAAAGAAATTAGCTTTGTTCTCTCTCTCTGTCAAACACACACACACACAAACACACGCACCACACACCACATTGCTAAATGCCAGCAAACAATAAGAATAAAATGCAAATGTAATCAAATTAAGACAATTGCAGTTCAATAAAGAGATTAAATTCTTGACATGGAACTTTAAAAAGTCTTTTAAAAAATTATATTATTAAGGTTCCCTTAAGTGTGAACAGAAATATAAAGCTACAGTTGCTATTGATTACAACTGTTCCTATTGTTCTTTCCTTTATGGCCAAAGTGCTGTCGTTCTAAACAGTTATGTCTGTTTCATGATAAATCTGATGCTTCAAATTGTCACTTGCTGGAGGAGACCATCTGTGCTTCAGTGTTGGCATTCCTCATTGTAGAATAATATATTTGTCATATTAGTAACTATTGCAGCCAATAAATCCACGGATAGAAAATCTGATTATGTGATATGTCATTGACAAACTGTTACTTGAGATTGAAACAAAAGCACCTGCTATCCAATTCTTAAGATCTGTAAGTTTCCCTAAAATTATTCATGATTCTGTCTTGTACTGGAGTCTGCATACACACAGTATTTATTTGCCAAAGACTCTGTCTGGCTAAAGATTCTGTGGCTATCTGAAGATGCCATTATCTTATGCTAATGATGTATCACCACAGTAAGCAGTAATTAATTATTCAAAAACATATGACTGCTTGGTAAGACACCCAGTATAATAGGGTCAATACAACTTAGCAGCTAATATAAGGCATAGAAATTCTGTGGAACAGTTTATTTTAGAATTACATTCCACTAAGAATTTTTGTTTTTGTCTTTTTGTTTTTGCTTCTGTTTTTGCATGTGCCATGTGTTGTTTGGATGAAAAAACATTTTGCCACAATTTTCCTTGTATAAAATTTAGAATTTTAGTAATCAAATATTTATTCATATAGATTTTTTAAAAATTAGCTATTGATTTGAGTGAAGAGATTCTTTTACATAGATTAAGGAAATAAGTAATTCTATAAGGTTTCATGAAATTATGGGCCCTTTAACCCCTTTTGCAGTTTCTATTTCCCAGAGGCAACAACTTTTAACCCTTGACCTCATTAAGTTCAGTATGTCTAATTCCTAATTTATAAGAATTTTTCTAAGAATTATTAATCAATTTCCCAGTGGGAAAAATAAGAATTTAGCTATCTGTCAAACACCACTCATCTCTACCACCAACGATAAAAAAATTGTATTTCTCCAAAATCATTTTCACTTCTGAAATATATCTAGATCCACCTGGCCTCTCAATATTTGTTTATCATACTTTTAGTTAGGTCAAAATTCTGTCCTTAGATTATTATGATAATGTAAACAGTATTCCTAGATAAGCTATATACTAGATCATGGTTACTTTATGGGTGATACAACTTTTCTTTATCTTATTGAAAGTAATATTTATCTGGTTTTTACATTTTGGTGTTCTGTTTCCTACTAATTCAGCCCCAAGCTCACTCAGCATTATCTACATATTCTCTCAGTATATTCAAATATTAATACCTTAGGGTCCTAGTGTTGCCTTGTCTTAGAGATGGAGTTTTGTGACCTGCCCTCTACACCTGGGGCACAGCTCTTTCACTGTGATCTTGGGCTTCATTTTTTTTTTAAGTTGGAGCCATTGCTTTCTAGATCCCATTATATTTTTCTTTCTTGATTTACTTACTCTTTTGGTTTCTAAGGAAGGATACATGGATGGTACATTTTTTGAGAACTCACATATCTGAAAATGTCTTTGGTCTACCTTATACATAATTAATAGTAGGTATATAAAATTCAATGTTTAAACATTTTGAAATAAAAGAACTTCTTTAAAAAAAAAAAAGTTAATGTCTTGCTCCATTACCTTTTAGCTTTTGGTGTCACAAAAGAGATATCCATAAACCTCTGAACTACTACTGATTTTTTTTTGTATGTAGCCTTTTAGTTTTGGTTTGGTTTTTTCGCCAATGAGCTGTGGAGATTGTTTCATTTACTATAGTGTTTTGACATTTCTTGGTGTTATGATTCAGTATGAGTCAATTTTTTTCCATTGAATATATTTTTCTTGAATACAGAAATGCATACACTTCAATTCTGTGAAATTTTGAAGTACTGTTTTTATTTTGTTCCCTCCATTTTCTCTGATACTTCTGATATACTTACCATTTGGTTTTCTGACTTTCTGGTCTTTCACTAGATGTGTGGTTTCCTGTATATCTGTTTTGGTCTCTGTCTTGGGTCTAATGCATCCTGACTATTCATATGTAAAGGCATAATATCTAAAAGCTGATTCGTAGCTCTGCACTAATGAATGGTCACTGTCAACTAAGAACCTCATTGCTGGTCAGCTGGCAAGGCTATTTTATTAGGGAAACTTGGATGATGGTAACTTCAGCTTTTTTGTTCTTTGTCTCCTCAAACTCCCTAGGCTGCAGTCTACCCACCTCCTGCACAGAGGGTATAAACCTAACTGCCAGCATTCTGGGATCCAAGTTGTGAAGGATAACTGGGCATTTCTAAGATAAGAGAAATAATTGGGGAAAAAAAACCTTGAAATGATTGCAGTGTCATAAAGAAACCTGCTTCAAAATAAGTACCATACATCAATAGCGTTTTTGTAACAGCAATAAACACATTGATCTTTTAAAATTTGTTCATACATTTAGTAAATTTACTTTTAAAAATATAATTGAAGGAAATAGTCAAAAACTTGGAAAAGATTTGTGTATAATTAAATTTACTTATTTATGATACAAAAAATAGAAGACATTTTAATACTGAGAAATAAGATTAAGTATATTACATATTATTTATGATGTATATTGTTAGAATATATTATGTAATCTGTCTTATATTTTATATGCACATAGATGGCATCTGTTGTTAAACAACAGGCACTAACTTCATTTCTCATGGCTCTTATGCGATTCTTTGTACCTTAAAATGAAAACAGAAAGAAAGAAGGAAAGAAACAAACAGAAAAAGAGAACAAGAGAAAAAAAGAGAAAGAAAAATAAAGGATGAAAGGGAGGGATGAAGGGAGGAAGGAAGAAAGAAAGAAAAGGAAAAAAGAGGGGAGGGAAGGAGAAAGGGAGGCAGATGAAGAAGGGGAGAGAGGCAAGAAGGGAATCATCTTTCAAGTTGTTATAATCTTGGCCAGTAAGACAGAATGTATGGTATTTAACTCCATCCTTTTTTCTCCAAGCATTTCACATTTTTATTGGCTTAGTGGAAATCTCTTCATGCTGTAAATGACCGAAAATATGAAAGACAGTGTTGATTAACTAATCTATTTGTACAGGATAGAAAATATTCTACAACTCCTCTCCCATACAGCTAATGCTGTTCTTTGTCAAAAATATTTTAAATGATGAATTTTTGAAAACCAGATTCCCAAAACCATAAAAATAATGGAAATTTAGCTATGAGGCCACTCAATACCCTTTTCAAGGTTCTAGTCTTTGAATAAGCAGTCAGAGTCACAGTACTGAACATTTTTCTTTTTTGAAAAAGGCAATAGTAACCTGGCACAAACCAGAACAGTGCAGTCAGAAAGCCTAAGAAGTTTCCTTTGTTATATTGAACAAAGAAATGAGCTACACAGTTTAAAACCATCAGGGTTTCTAAAATCAGTGAAACTTTCTGTTTATTTGTTTCAGAAATGTTTTTAAAAATCATATACATTAAAGTTTTCACAATCAGAATAGGTTAAATCTCATTCAAAAGAAATAACTTATTTGAAGAAAAGTACCTTAAAAACAAAAATATAATAATCTTATGACGCTTACTAAGTCAATATGGCAAAGTATACGTTATTTATACAGTTATAATCAAGATATGCATATTAAGCCTTTCCAATTTTAAAGACTAGGTTTAATGAAAGGTCACATGACAAGGAGAAATAGACATTTAAAACAGCGCTCAGACTTCTCCAAGCTCTGCTAAATAATTCCAAGGGGAAAAAATGTAAAAGAGTAAAGAGTACATTATGAAATCACTAAACAACTTCAGTTGTAATGATTATTTTTTATTGATACACTGTAATTGTACATATTTATGGGGTAAAATTTGATTTTTTGATACATATGTATGTTGTATGATGATCAAATCAGGTATTTAGCATTTTGATCACCTCATGCACTTGTAATTTCTTTGTGGTAAGGATATTCAGTAGCCTCTCTTCTTCCACCTATTTTGTAATATACAGTGCCTTACTGGTAACCGTCTTCACCTGACTGTGCAATAAAACACCAGATTTTATTCCTCCAATCTAATTGTTACTTTGTACCCTTTGATCATTCTCATCCCATCCTCCCCTCTCTCCATCCATCCTCTGTCTCTGGTAAACACTATTCTACTCTCTACTTCTATATCAACTTTTTTTTTCCTTTCAGATTCCACATATGCATTAGCTCATGCAGTATTTGTTTTTCGTGCCTGGCTTAATTCCCTTAACATAATGTCCTCCAGATTCATCCATGTTATTACAAATGACAGGACTTAATGTTTTATGGCTAAATAGTACTTTGTTGTGTGTGTGTATATATGTGTGTGTGTGTGTGTGAGTGTGTGTGTGTATGCCATATATTCTGTATCCATTCATCCATCGTTGAACGTGGGCTGCTTTCATACCTTGGGTATTGTAAATAGTGCTACAATAAACATGGGAGTGCTCATATTTATTTGACATACAGATTACATTTCCTTTAGATATATGCCCAGCAATGAGATTGCTGGATCCTATGGTAGTGATATTTTTATTTTTTTGAAGAATCTCCACACTTCTTTCCATAATGGCTGTGCCAATTTACAATCCCACCAATAGTGTGTAAGTGTTGCCTTTTCACCACATCCTCACTGACAATTGTTTCCTTTTTTTTTTATTATTATAGCCATTCTAACTGAAGTGAGGTGGTATTTAATTGTGGTTTTGATATGCATTTCCCTGATAATTAATGTGTCAAGCATTTTTTTTCATATTGGCCATTTGAATGTCTTATTTTGAGAAATGTCTGTAGATGTCTTTGGCTCATTTTAAAATGAGTCATTTGGGTGTTGTTGTTGTTGTTATTAAGTTCCCTGTACATTCTGGATATTAACCTTTTGTTGAATGTATAGTTTGCAAATATTTTCTCCCACTCTGCAGGTTGTCCCTTCACTTTGTTGCTTTTTTTGCAGTGCAAAGTCTTTTTAGTTTGATGAAATCCTGTTTGTCTATTTTTTCTTCATTGCCTGAGCTTTTAAGATTTAATTTAAAATTCATTGCCTAGGCCAATGTCATAAAGTGTTTATGCTATGTTTTCTTATACTAATTTCATAGTTTTGGGCTTTACATTTAAGTCTTTAACCATTTTGAGTTGATTTTTGTATATGTTGAGAGGTGAAGGTTTTGTCTCATTTTTGTGCATGTGGATATTCCATTTTCCCAGGAACATTCACTGAAGAGACTGTCTCTTCTCCAATGTGTGTTTTTGGCACCTTTGTTGAAACTTAGTTGGCTATAGGTGCATGAATTTATTTTTGAGCTCTCTATTCTGTTCTGTCTGTTTTTAAGCCAAAACCATGCTATTTTGGTTACTACAGTTTTGTAATATATTTTAAAGTTAAGTAATATGATGCCACCAGCTTTTTTCTTTTTGTTCAGTATTGCTTTGGCTATTCAGGGTCCTTTGTGGTTCCAAACGAATTTTAGAATTGTGTTTTCTATTTCTATGAAGAATGTCATTTGTATTTTGATAGGGACTGCATTATATCTGTAGATCACTTTGGGTAGTAGGGCCATTTTAACAACGTTAGTTCTTCCAATCCATGAACACAGAATATCTTACCATTTATTTGTGTCTTCAGTTTCTTTCATCAATGTTTTATAATTTTCAGCCTAGAGATATTTCATCTTGCTAAGTGTATTCCTAGTTTTTTTTTTTTTTTTTTTTTTTTGACAGAGTCTCACTCTGTCGCCCAGGCTGGAGTGCAGTGGCACGATCTCAGCTGACTGCAAGCTCCGCCTCCCAGGTTCACGCCATTCTCCTGCCTCAGCCTCCCGAGTAGCTGGGACTACAGGGGGCCACCACCACGCCCAGCTAATTTTTAGTATTTTTAGTAGAGACACGGTTTCACCGTGTTAGCCAGGATGGTCTCAATCTCCTGACCTGGTGATCTGCTGGCCTTGGCCTCCCAAAGTGCTGGGATTACAGGTATGAGCCACTGCGCCCGACCTATTCCTAGGTATCTTATTTTTGGTGTGTGGCCATTGTAAATGGAATTGTTTTCTTAATTTTTTAAGAGACAGTTTACTATTAATGTATAGAGACCCTAGTGAAATTTTCATGTCTATTCTGTATATTGCAAACTTACTCAGTTTATGTATTCCAAGAACAATTTTTTGTTGGGGTTTTTAGGATTTTCTATATATAAGATCATGTTTTCAGCAGAGACAGATTTCCTCCTTTCCAATTTGGATGCCTTTCATTTCTGTTACCTAATTCTTCTGTCTAGAATTTCTTGTCTATTGAATAGGAGTGGTGAAAGTGGGCATTCTTGTCTTATTCCTTATCTTAGCAGAAAAGTTTTCAGCAAAGAGGAGGAAAGCTGTGGGTTTATCATATATGGCCTTTATTGTGTTGAGATACGTATCTTCTGTGCCTAATTTCTTGAGAATTTTCATCAGGAAGGGATGTTGAATTTTGTCAAATGGATTTTCTGCATCTATTGGAATGCTTTTTTCTTTTTGTCAATGTGATTTTTCATGTTTGTTGATTTTCATATGTTGCTTGCATCCCTTGGATAAGTACCACATGATTATAGTGAATGATCTTTTTGATGTGTTGTTGATTTGGTTTGCTTGTATTTTGTTGAGAATTTTGCATCTCTATGTTCATCAGGGATATTAGTCGGCAGTTTTCATTTTTTTGTGTGTCTTTTTCTGGCTTTGGAATCAGGGTAATAATGCTGGCCTTGTAAAATAAGTTTGGAAACATTCATTCCTGCTCAATTTTCTGTAATAATTTGAGGAACTTTGGTATTAGCTGTTTAAATGTTTGCTAGAATTCAGCAAGGGAAGTCATCAGGTTCTGTGCTTTTATTATTGATTGATTGACGGATGGGTGGATAGATGGATGGATGGAGACTTATTACTGATTAATTTCCTTACTTGTTATTGATCTGATTCGATTTTCTATTTCTTCATAATTTAATGGTAGGTCATGTTTGTCTAGGAATTTATCTGTTTATGTTCTCAAATTTGTTGGCATATACTTGTTCATAATAATCTCTTATGATTCTTTATATTTCTGTGACATCAGTTATAATGTCTCCTTTTCCATATCTTATTTTATTTATTTGAGTCTTTTTTTCTTCATTAGTCTAGCTAATGGTTTGTTAATTTTGTTTATCTTTTGGAAAATCAATTCTGTTTTGTCTCTTAATTTTTTTTTAGTATTTATTTCTTTTATTTCTGCTCTGATATTTATTCTTTCCTTCCACTAATTTTGGGTTTAGTTTGTTCTTGTTTTTTTAGTTCCTTAAGGAGCACAGTTAGTTTTTTATTTAAAATCATTCTTAGTTTTTGATGTAAGCATTTAGTGCTATGAACTTCCTTCTTAGAATTACTTTTGCTATGATTCATATGTTTTGGTGTGATGTTTTCTATTCTCATTTGTCTGAAGGGATTTTTAAATTTTCCTTTGAATTTATTCATTGACCCATCGGTTATTTAGGAGCATGTTTTTTAATTTTCATGTATTTGTCAGGTTTCCAAAATTTTTCCTGTTCTTAATTTCTAGTTTTATACCACTGTGGTTTGAAAAGATACTTGATACTATGAACTGTATCTTCTTAAGTTTGTCCAGAGTTGTTTTGTGGCCTACCGTATGATCTATCCTGGAGAATATTCCATGTGCAGTTGAGAGGAACGTGTATTATGCATCTGTTGGATAGAACGTTCTCTAAATGTCTAAGACTAATTTGGTTTATGATGTAGTTTAAGTCTCATGTTTCTTTGTTGATTTTCTGTGTACATGACCAGTCCATTGTTGAGAGTGGAGTGTTGAAGTCCCCTGGTATTACTGTATTGCAATCTATCATTTCCTTTAGATTTAAAAATATTTGCTTTATATATTTGCATATTCCAGTGTTGGTGAATATATAATTGTTATATCCTTTAGTTTAATTGCTCCCTTTATCTTTAGATAATGTTCTTCTTTGCCTCTTTTTGCAGTTTTTTACTTAAAGTCTATTTTACCTCTTATAATTATGGCTACTTCTCCTCACTTTTAGTTTCCATTTGCAAAGAATATCTTTTCCCATTCCTTCCATTTCATTTTTTGTTTTGTTTGTTTTGTTTTTAATGGTGAAGTGGGTTTCTTACAGTCAATGCATAGTTAGGCCTCATTTTTTGTCCATCCAGCCACTCTATACTTCTGCTCACTTTTGGTTTCTGTTTGCAGGGAATATCTTTTAATATTTCTTTCATTCTGCTAATTTGGGGTTTAGTTTGTTCTTGTTTTTCTAGTTCCTTAAAGAGCATGGTTATTTTTTTATTTAAAATCATTCCTATTTTTTTATGTAAGCATTTAGTGCTGTGAGCTTCCTTTTTAGAATTGCTTTTGCTATGATTCATAGGGTTTAGTGTGATGTTTTCTATTCTTATTTGTCTGAAGGGATTTTTAAATTTCCCTTTGAATTTATTCATTGACCCATTGGTCATTTAGAAGCATGTTGTTTAATTTTCATGTATTTGTCAGGTTTACATATAATTATGGCTACTTCTGCTCACTTTTGGTTTCTGTTTGCAGGGAATATCTTTTCCCATTCCTTCAATTTCATTTTTTGTTTTGTTTGTTTTGTTTTTAATGGTGAAGTGGGTTTCTTACAGTCAATGCATAGTTAGGCCTCATTTTTTGTCCTTCCAGCCACTCTATACTTCTGCTCACTTTTGGTTTCTGTTTGCAGGGAATATCTTTTCCCATTCCTTCAATTTCATTTTTTATTTTGTTTGTTTTATTTTTAATCATGAGGTGTGTTTCTTGTAGTCAACATATAATTAGGCCTCATTCTTTATCCATCCAGCCACTCTCTTTTTTTTTTTTTTTTTTTTTTTGAGATGGAGTTCTGCTCTTGTCACCCAGGCTGGAATGCAATGGCGCAATCTCAGCTCACTGCAACCTCTGCCTCCCGGGTTCAAGCGATTCTCCAGCCCCAGCCTCCCAAGTAGCTGGGATTATAAGCACCCACCACCACGCCAGGCTAATTTTTAATTAATTTATTTATTAATTATTTTTAGTAGAGACAGGGTTTCATCACATTAGCCAGGCTGGTCTCGAACTCCTGACCTCAGGTGATCCACCCACCTCGGCCTCCCAAAGTGCTGGGATTACAGGCAGGAGCCACAGTGCCCGGCCTCACTCTATACCTTTTAATTAGAGAGTTTAATGTATATTTATTCAAAGTTATTATTGATAAATAAGGACATACTCCTGCCATTTTGTTAATTGTTTTCTGGCTGTTTTGTAGATTGTTTGTTCCTTTCTTTCTCTCTTTTTGTTTGCCTCTGTGTTTTCTTGGTTTTCTGTGATGCTAAGCTTTGTTTTCTCTTTCTTATTTGTTTATCTGCTATAATTTCTTTCTTTGTGATTACCATGAGGCTAACATAGAGTCTTGTAGATAAAATAGACTACTTTATGTTTATAGCAACTTAACTTCGGTAGTTTAAAAATATTATATAACTTTCGCCCCTAACCCCCACAGTTTGATTGAGAAAGGATACCTACCCTTGTCACCTCTGTTCAATATTGGTTAGGAGATCTTATCCATAGCAACGTTGAAAAAAATTTAATAAGCATAACTATCACTATTTTCAGAGAGCGTGTTGATTGTATAGAAAATCCTAAGGAATCTATAAAACAATGGTGGTAACTATTAGGTGAAATTCAGAAGGCAGCAGGGTAATATATTTTAATAGTTCAAATTATTTTAAATTTCAATTAATTCAATGTATAATATTTTTGGTTGATAAATTGTGCTTTAAATGTCTGAGAGCTCTTCACCTAAATTCAGATTAGGAAGATTTTCTTCTAAATGTTTTATAGTTTCATATTTTACATATAGATCTTGATCAATTTTGATTGCACAAGGTGTGAGGTTTATATGAGACTTATGTTTTTATATATGGATTACCAATTGTGCTAATAGTACTTGTTGGAAATAATTTTTTCCATAGAATTTCTTTTGCAACTGTGTCAAAAATTAAATGTATGGCCATATTTCTGCAGATCTATTTCTGAACTCTCTATTCTGTTTTATTGGTTTTCTAAATCAATTTCTTCATCAATACAACACTGTCATTAGAGTAATTTTTCACATGTTTTGCTAAATTTATTTCTTGGTATTTTATATTGACACTATAATTATATATGAGTTTTTTATATATGAGTTTTTAAAATTTAATTTTCAAGTTAATTTTTTTCTTTAAAAGATAATTCTTATTTTATTCAGGTATCAGTTTATTTGCCCTTCCAAATACAATTTACCATATGGATGTGGTAAAAATGATTGGATTTGGGTATAGATTTTAGTTAGAGTTGACAGGCTTGATGACATATCTGAAGTAAGGGAGTAGAGAAATGGAGGAGTAGTGGATGAAATCAACCTTTTTGGTTGCAGCAATGGGAAAATATGGCCTTCAACATTTGTGTTGTATGCTAAGAGAAACATAATATTTTTCAAAAATTAATGAACAAAATTTTTCATAAGGGAACTATTTATAATAGCAATAAGAAAGAAAATAAGTAAGTATCCAACAATATCAGAATGGTTAAAAACTGTATGGCAAAAAAATATGGGAATAATATTTCAAAACAATATTATATAATTTTATAAAACTATAATTTGACATTTTTAATGATATGGAATGTGTTTATAAACTAAATTATTCACATAATGTTAACATTAAATAACTACAAAGATAGTGAAAGGATCACTGGTTTCCAGAGGGCAGAGGGGAAGGGAGGGATGAATAGGCAGAGCACAGATATTTAGGGCAGTGAAACTAATCTTTAGAACACTGAAATGGTGCATACATGTCATTATACATTTCTCAGAACCCAAGGAATATACCAGAGCTTTGGGTGATGATAATATGTCAGTGTAAGTTCAGGGATTGTAACAAATGTACCACTTTGGTGCAGGTTGTTGATAGTGGGAGAGGCTGTGCATAACAGGTGCAGAGTGTATAGAGGAAATTTCTATGCCTTCTGCTCAAATTTTCTGTAAACATAAAACGTCCCTAAAAAATAAAGTATATTAAAAAATAACCACAATTACTTGTTATAAATATATGTATGTATATATGTATGTGTGTATATATATATATACACATACACTCATGTGAGATAGAATCAAAATGTTAACAGTACTTATCTATAGTTTTCTGTATTTTACAAAATGATGAGGTTTTTTAACTACACACATATAAACTTATTCTTATGACAGAGCATAATTAAAAATCCAGTTAGTGTATAATGATTTAAATTAAATAAAATGTGTAATTTTATTTACATAAAGGAGGGTGTATAGTTAACATATTGCCTTCTATTTTAAAAAGGTCATATAATTCATATATTTGGATAATTAACAAATTATATACACATATTTGGGGGGCTGGAAGCTATACTTAATATATATGAGTCATTGTTTGCGTTGTTAAAACTAAACAGATTTTTCTTGGTATTTAAAGGTCTTGTTAAGAAATTTGAAACACCCATATCTATGAGATTATTCCAGAGGTGTATCATAATTATTAGTATTTTAATTAACTTTTTTTTCTTTTGCAGGATATTTGTGATCAAACATGGAAATATAAAAATCCTCTGTATTATATAATATTCTTTGGCTCCATAGTTTTATAAACAATTGTGCATTTTACTTGCTTACCTGAAAATATATTATCAAGTTAAAAAATAAAAACATCAATGATCTGGTTGGTTTGGCAGAATGTTTTCACTCCATTCACAGATGGCACATGCATAGAGCATTCCAGATTAGCCAATGGAATATGGCCAAGTGTGTCAATTTTGGAAGGCTTAGTTCACCAGGTTGCTTTGAAAATTAAGTGAGATCATTCATATGCAAGTCCTGAGAAACCTTCACAGCACAGGGCCACATGAATGTTACTTACATAATGATGTTGACAATGGAAATCACAGCACTACTCAAGATCAATGTTAAGTTGAATAGCAAAAATAAATAAAATAATTGAGCACCAATTGAATTAAAGACTCCTGGTGCAGATTGTGACAAAGAGCCAAAATTATGCCATCTCCTAACATCAGAACCTTGCCATTCAAAAGCAGAGATAAAATATGCACATTCATAGAAAAATTAAATATAAAGTTGTATACCTATAAAAATGTACATTGGCACAAATGGGAAGATAAACAAACAGGTAGTTATGAGATTGTCTTTAATCAGCAAAGTCTATAATGTGGTCATATTGCATGCAAAATGGTATTCATCATGAGGAGAAAGACTCTAAGTTGTCCACTGCAGGGAATTGAATTTGTTCTTTCCCTTCTATCATTTTACTTAAAAGTCTGAATTTTAATCTCAGATGAAAATTTGTTTGTGATAGTTCAAGTAGATAAGTTTCTTTCAGAGCAACTTTTGTAGATACTGGGAAAAATGCTTTAGAGAAACTGATACCTTATTTCTTTAAAGTTTCTTAAGATAGTATTAATGCTGTCCCATAAACAGATTTATCCAGGCAGTTTTAAATATGCGTGTGCTTACTCACACAATAGGGTCACAAAGTTTGCATATGTTATTTAATTAAATATATTTGGGTATGTTTAAAAAATAAGCTGGAAAACTTCACAAGACCTATTTCCCTAAACATTTCCATTCTTTCTTAACCAAGGTAACAATAAACTTTGATAGATAAACTCGTGGAACTTTTTTAAAAAACTAGAAAGTCAAATGTTTGATTTTTTTTATTAAAAGGAAACAACCAAAATGCATTTAGCCAGTTTGTAGTGGACCTGGGCCAACTGAGACCTAGAAGTTACTAGAATAGCAAATCAGCACCCACATATGTTGTCTAATATGGAGGTACCTAATCATTTTAGCAAGTTATTTCCTATATGAGTAATGAGAGTAAACCTCTCCTTTAAAGTCTACTTGAGCTTCTCCAGATAACTCACAAATTTAAGTCTAAAAAATTTAAAGAAAGAAGGAATGAGGGAAGGAAGGAAAGAGGGAGGGAGGGAGGGAAGGAGGGAGGAAGGGAGGGAGGAAAGAAGGAAGGAAGGAAGAGGGGGAGGGAGGGAGGAAGGAAGAAAGGAAGGAGGCAGGGAGGGAGGGAGGAAGGAAAGAAGGAGGGAGGTAGGGAAGGAAGGAAGAAGGATAGAAGAAAGGGAAGAAGGAAGGAAGGGAAGAAGAAGGAAGGAGGGAGGGAGGATGGAAGGGAGGGAGAATAGAAGGGAGGGAGGGAGGGAGGGAGAGGTGAAGGCAAGCAGGCAAAGAGAAACATGCTTATGCAGATCTGGATGTGTGCCCTTGGGGCACAGAATTGGGGCACAGAATTCATTAGAGATAAAGTCGACAGGATAATTACAGGAAATTGAAATCAATTGAATACTGAGTTTTAAGTCCCATGAATCCTTTAAAATATCCAGCTGCTATGGGGGAAATTCAGAGAATGGTTACCACCTTATAAAAGAAACAGGTAATTTTTTTCCATAAGGGGCCTTGTTTATAAGATGAAAATCTTTTCCATTGATATAAGTATATGAACAATACATTAACTCCAAATATTCTTCAAATATGTAAAAGATGGTAGCTGAATTTGAAATCTAATCAAAAATTAAGTATATACATATGTATATATATAACACTTACATTATATGTGACTATTTCCCTTGATGCCTGTGGTTGCTTAGCTAGTTTTTGTCCTACCTATGTGGCAGTAATTATAGTTTAGGAACAGAAATTGAACATTTCACAACGTTAATACTCATGTCTACTACGGATAATGTTGCCACAGGAGTCATTTCCTTCTTTTGTTTCTGTAAGAAAGGGACAATAATACTTATCTTTCTCACAAGGGTGCTGTAATATTAAATACTAATGCTGGCGATTTCCACAGGCTGAGTTTTATTAGGAACATAACCAAATGATCTTAGACATGAGAGAAAAATCATAAATTTTTTATCTTGCAAAATTTGTAACAAAGTATCTTCTATGTGTTCATGATTGTCAATATTCTCTTACAATTGTATAGCTTTTCTGCAGGCTTTTTAAAAAATTGGTATACGTTAAAAGCCAATAACATCTCTTAAAAAGAAAAAGAGGTGAAAATAGTATTGTCTGGTTGAGGGGAGCCTTATGCATACTTGTGTTGGATTCTTCAATCTTCAAAGGAGGTCATTCATATAAATTCAGTAAAGACAGTAATGTGTGAATCTGATACTACCCTGACCCCTATCCACCTTAGAAAGCAACTCTAACATCTCAAACAGTAAAATTCAGACCAAAACGTAACTTTCCTGCTGCCAAACAGATAGATAGCCTATATCTGAACTCAATTTACAAAACAGGGACATCACTATATGTTAGCCACTTTAATAGATTCAAGTTTATTTTCAGAATATACATCTACCTTCAGCAGAGAGTAAAGCAATTCAAGACTAAGACAAAAGTGCTGACAGGCCAATAAGACAAAGAAAAGAAGGCGTCAATTAACCTACAGCGACAGGCTTAAAAAAAAGAATAGCAAATCCATTTATTCATCTTCAAATACTGTTTCTGTAGGACTATTTCTCCTCCTCCAAAACTTCTAGATATAGTAGATATATTCATGCACTGCATGTTGTAGAAAGCTGTCAGTAGTTCTGATATAGTCACCTCAAGGTCCAATCCTATTATATTAGATGAAAAAAATACAAGGATGCTCACAAAATCAGCCCTTCTTAAGAAACATCAAGAAATACATAAAGTACTTTAGGTGCTTTGCCCCTGGGTGTTGCTAGAACAGTAACAGGCTACGAACAATCTATGAATCTAGAGATGGCAGTAAACAGGATTGCTTTCAGTTTATGAGCTGTTAAGCCTGTTTCATAAAGTAGTTCATGGTGACTGACAGTTAAAACATTGGGTCATTCGCTAGTTCCTGTGTTATGTGCCAAGTGGCACAAGGCCATGAAAAATGATGGTACTAGGAGAAAAATCTTACAACAAATGCTCTTCTTGCACAGCCACCTATAGGAAAGATGAACAAAAGGTAGAGAAAGAGTTCAAAGCTATAAACTTCTCCAAAAGCAAAGTCTCAGACTACTGAAACCACAGTAAATAATTATGCATAAAAAAACAATTTCCACTGATAACCCAACATTGTTAATATTATAGTATTATCTAGAGCAGTGTGGGTGGAGGAGCTGGTAGAGAGGTTGAAGTTAACTTTATTCTAAATGATTTATACTCAAAATTGTAATGCTGATTAACTCAGTTTTTATGAAGATTCATTCTGTATATTGGTTAATTTGCACATAATATTATGTTTTATGAGTACAAATATCTATGTAATCTATGTTATAAGCACATACATTCTGAACTGGAGTCCAGATTGTTGATTAAGCATAGAACACACATTCTAATTTCCCCTGTACTCAAAACTAATCAAAACGTTTGATAACATATAAATAAATTAATAAAGGGAAATATATTTCTAAGTGCCAGAATCAGAAAAGGAATTCACAAAAGGAATAAATCAATCTGAATGGCTTTGGAATGTCAGGATTAGGCAGAGTCCAAGATGCTTGGGTTTCCAATGCAGTTACAAAGAAGCAGCAAAAACTACAGTCTTTACATAGCAGGGGTACAGAGTGGGGATTGTATACCTGACTTCATACTGGGGCTAAAAGTCACTGCTGGATCAAGTTACAAACCTGGACTATAGGAAGAAAAATTCCACAAACCAGAAACCCAAATTTGCATTTTAAGGGTGCTGAGCCTTAATTCATGATAGTCACATAAAAACAAACCTGCTTAAAAGCAAAATAAGCCTAATGAGGCCAAGAAGAAGCAAGAGCAAAACAGTACCCAGAGAGGCCTCCACATCTCAGGATGAAAACGTTCTCATTTATAGTAATTCCCACAGAAGATGAACTCACAGAAATAATTACAAAACATATGAGGAATGCTATTTCCAAAGAAGAGAAGATATACTTGAAGAGTAACTTAATAGATCCACTGAACTTTAACATAATAATCCTCAAATATATAAAGGAAGGAATAGCACCCATGTACCAGAAATAAGAAGCTATGCAGCAAAGTAAGGATATAGAAAAACAGTAAGAGTCTTAGTTAATAAAAGACAGTCATTTTTTATTGTAAAAGTCTGTAGATGTGACCAAATAGTAGATGGGCCATCTATTATTCCATTTTCACACTGCTATGAAGAGCTACCTGAGACTGCCTAATTTATGATGAAAAGAAGTTAATTGACTCACAGCTCTGCAGGACTGGAGAGGCCTGGGGAAACTTACAGTCATGGCAGAAGGTGAAAGGGAATCAAGGCATGTCTTACATGGTGGCAGGAGAGAGAGAGAGCAAGTAGGGATGTGCCACACTTTTAAACCATCAGATCTCATGAGAAGTCACTCACTATCATGAGAACAGCATGAGGGAAACCACCCCCATGATTCAATCACTTCCCACCAGATCCCTCCCTCAACAAGTGGGGGTTACAATTTGAGATGAGATTTGAGTGGGGACACAAAGCCAAACATATCAGGGCACAACTGAATAAAACCTACAAAGAGATTTAGATTCCCGCTGCAATAATAGTGGGAGACTTTAACACCCCACTGTCAATATTAGACAGATCAATGAGACAGAAAATAACAATGATATTCAGGACTTGAACTCAGCTCTGGACCAAGAGGGCCTAATAAACATCTACAGAACTCACCACCCCAAATCAACAGAATATACATTATTCTTAGCACCTCATTGCACTTATTCTAAAATTGACCACATAATTGGAAGTAAAACACTCCTCAGCAAATGCAAAAGAATGGAAATAATAACAAACAGTCTCTCAGACCACAGTGCAATCAAATTAGAACTCAGGATTAAGAAACTCACTCAAAACTGCACAACTACATGGAAACTGAACAGCCTGCTCCTGAATGACTGCTGGGTAAATAACGAAATAAAGGCAGAAATAAATAAGTTCTTTGAAACCAAAGAGAACAAAGATACAATGTACCAGAAACTCTGGAACACAGCTAAAGCAGTGTTTAGAGGGAAATTTATAGTACTAAATGCCCACAGGAGAAAGCAGGAAAGATCTAAAATTAACATCACAATTAAAAGAACTAGAGAAACAAGAGCAAACAATTTCAAATCTAGCAGAAGACAAGAAATAACTAAGATTAGAGCAGAACTGAAGGAGATAGAGACACGAAAAACCCTTCAAAAAATCAATGAATCCAGGAGCTGGTGTTTTGAAAAGATTAACAAAATATATAGACCACTAGCCAGACTGTTAAATAAGAAAAGAAAGAAGAATCAAATAGACACAATAATAAATGATAAAGGGGATATCACCACTGATCCCACGGAAATACAAACTACCATCAGAGAATACTATAAACACCTCTACACAAGTAAACTAGAAAATCTAGAAGAAATGGATAAATTCCTGGACACACACACCCTCCCAAGACTAAACCAGGAAGAAGTTGAATCCCTGAATAGACCAATAACAAGTTCTGAAATTAAGGCAGTAATTAATAGCCTACCAACCAAAAAAAGTGCAGAACTAGACGGATTCACAGCTGAATTCTACCAGAGGTACAAAGAGGACCTGATACCCTTCCTTCTGAAACTATCCCAAACAATAGAAAAAGAGGCACTCCTCCCTAACTCATTTTATGAGGTCAGCATCATCCTGATACCAAAACCCGGCAGAGACACAACAAAAAAAGAAAATTTCAGGCCAATACCTCTGATGAATATCCATATGAAAATCCTCAATAAAATACTGGCAAATCAAATCCAGCAGCACATCAAAAAGCTTATCCACTACGATCAAGTTGGCTTCATCCCTAGGATGAAAGGCTGGTTCAACATACACAAATCAATAAATGTAATCCATCACATAAACAGAACCAAAGACAAAAACCACACGATTATCTCAATAGATGCAGAAAAGGCCTTCAATATAATTCAACACCCCTTCATGCTAAAAACTCTCAATAAACTAGGTATTGATGGAACGTATCTCAAGATAATAAGAACTATTTATAACAAACCCACAGCCAATATCATACTGAATGAGCAAAAGCTGGAAGCATTTTCTTTGAAAACTGGCACACTACAAGGATGCCCTCTCTCACCACTCTTAGTCAACATAGTGTTGGAAGTTCTGGCCAGGGCCATCAGTCAAGAGAAAGAAAGAAAGTGTATTCAAATAGGAAGAAAGGAAGTCCAATTGTCTCTCTTTGCAGATGACATGATTGTATTTGTAGAAAACCCCATCGTATCAGCCCAAAATCTCCTTAAGCTGATAAGCAACTTCAGTAAAGTCTCAGGATACAAAATCAATGTGCAAAAATCACAAGCATTCCTATACACCAATAATAGACAAATAGAGAGCCAAATCATGAGAAAACTCCCATTCGCAATTGCTAAAAAGAGAATAAAATACCCTAGGAATACAATTTACAAGGGATGTGAAGGACTTCTTCAAGGAGAACTACAAACCACTACTCAAGGAAATAAGAAAGGACACAAACAAATGGAAAAACATTCCAAGCTCATGGATAGGAAGAAACAATATTGTGAAAATGGCCATACTGTCCAAAGTAATTTATAGACTCAATGCTATCCATCAAGCTACCATTGACTTTCTTCACAGAATTAGAAAAAAATACTTTAAATTTCATATAGAACCAAAAAAGAGTCCATATAGCCAAGATAATCCTAAGCAAAAAGAACAAAGCTGGAGGCATCACACTACCTTACTTCAAAATATACTACAAGGCCTTAGTAACCAAAACAGCATGCTACTTGTACCAAAACAGATATATAGACCAATGGAACCTAAGAGAGGCCTCAGAAATAACACCACAGATCTACAACCATCTGATCTTTGACAAACCTAACAAAAACAAGCAATGAGGAAAAAGGATTCCCTATTTAATAAATGGTGTTGGGAAAACTGGCTAACCATATGCAGAAAACTGAAGCTGGACCCCTTCCTTACACCTTATACAAAAATTAACTCAAGATGGATTAAAGACTAAAACGTAAGACCTAAAAACATAAAAACCCTAGAAGAAAACCTAGGCAATACCATTCAGGATATAGGCATGTGCAAAGACTTCATGACTAAATCAACAAAAGCAATGGCAACAAAAGCCAAAATTGACAAAGGGATCTAAGTAAACTAAGGAGTTTCTGCAGAGCAAAAGAAACTATCATCAGTGTGAACAGGCAAACTACAGAATGGGAGAAAAATTTTGCAATCTATCAATCTGACAAAGGACTAATATCCAGAATCTACAAGGAATGTCAACAAATTTACAAGAAAAAAACAAACACCCCTATTAAAAGTGGGCAAAGGACATGAACAGAAACTTCTCAAAAGAAGACATTTATGCAGCCAACAAACATATGAAAAAAAGCTCATCATCACTGGTCATTAGAGAAATGCAAATCAAAACCACAATGAGATACCATACCATGCCAGTTAGAATGGCAATCATTAAAAAGTCAGGAAACAACAGATGCTGCAGAGGATGTGGAGAAATAGGAATGCTTTTACACGGTTGGTGGGAGTGTTAAACAGTTCAACCATCGTGGAAGACAGTGTGGCAATTCCTCAAGGATCTAAAACCAGAAATGCCATTTGACCCAGCAATCCCATTACTGGGTATACATCCAAAGGATTATAAATCATTCTGCTATAAAGACACATGCACATGTATGTTTATTGTGGCACTATTCACAATAGCAAAGACTTGGAACCAACCCAAATGTCCATCAATGATAGACTGGATAAAGAAAATGTGGCACATATACACCATGAAATACTATGCAGCCATAAAAAAGGATGAGTTCATGTCCTTTGCAAGGACATGGATGAAGCTGGAAACCATCATTCTCAGCAAACTATCACAGGAACAGACAACCAAACACCACATGTTCTCACTCATAAGTGGGAGTTGAACAATGAGAACACATGGACACAGGGAGGGAAACATCACACACAGGAGCCTGTTGGAGGGTGGGCGGCTAGGTGAGGGATAGCATTAGGAGAAATTCCTAACATAGATGACAGGTTGATGGGTGCAGCAATCCACCATGGCACGTGTATATCTATGTAACAAACCTGCATGTTCTGCACATGTATCCCAAAACTTGAAGTATTAAAAAAAAGAAATAGTAAATTAAGAAAGAATGATGGAAGTCTTTCAGAATAAAGCACATAGAGATAAAGAGGTAGTAAAATAGACAGAAATTATGAAACACATAAATGGCACAGGAGGCTGGAATCCATCTATTAAAATAGCAGAGAAGCAATATTTAAAGAGATACTGGCAGAGAAATAGCCAACAGTCAAAAGACTCATGTATTCTCCAGTTGAAATGTTACATCAAGTGATAAGGTCAATTAAAAAAAAAAGTCATATGTAGGCATATCATAACAAAATTGTAGACCCAAGTATAAGGTAAAAATTCTAAAAGCCACTAAGGAAAATGATACATAGTATGTATATATACATGGTAACTAAATGATAAAAGCCTCCTGTATCCTGGGCCTCCCAATTCTCTCTCTCCTGAGTTTCATTTCAATTCACAGGACTTAGCGTATAGTTATAATCATGGCTATGATTTATTACGTCAAAGGATAAAAAGCAAAATGAGCAATAGGAAAGACTCATGAGGTAAATCCAGAAGCAGTAACCAGTAAATCCAGTAACCAGGAGCAAGCTTCCGTGAATCCTTTCCCAGGGGAGTTACACAGGATTCACTCAATTACATTAGCAACAAGATATGACAACATGTGTGAAATGCTGTCTATCAGAGGACCTAATTAAAGACTCCGTGTCCAGAATTTTTGCTGAGGGTTGGTCATATAGGCACCCTCTGCCCAGCATGTGCCAAAATACCAGATTCCCAGATGGAAATCAGGTATTCAACTTAAAGCACATTGTTTGTACAAACAGTTTAGGTACAATGAGTTATTCTTATCAGGAAATGGTGGAAACACTCCCAAATCCAAGTTCTGGAATGCCAGCTGGGCCAACCTCGTAAGGAGGACTTCCTAAGGATAGCAATCTCAGGCCTGCTATGTTCTTTTCTGCATACTTTCTTATTACCAGGAGCAGATACTGAAAGACAGTAGAGAGTAATTCTGTTCTGCTATCCCTTTTCCAACATTAAGCAGTTGTATAAATAGAAAGAAAAAAATGAGAGAAAACTATATACCTTCTCTTCAACAGTGTTTATTTCTGACTTTTTCTAATACCCTTCACACACTGTAGATGATCTCACTCATGCCCATGACTTTAGTTAGCAGCTCTATGTTGATTGATCCATAAACCGTCATCCCAATCACTTCTCCTTGATGAGTTCTAGACCAAGATATTCAATGTGCATTGAAAATGTCTACACGCATATCCAAAAGGGTACCTCACACCCAATTATCCCCCAGTTTTTATTACTCTGATTTAAAAACAAAAACAATTTTTAAAATTTACATTCTATATAGCAATATCACCAGTTACACAATCTAGAAATCATATTTAAAAATCTAAGAAAATCTACATTCCCCAAAGTTCTTAGAACAAATGAATGAGTTCAGCCAGGTCTCAGTATACAAGTACATAACAGTTAATCATGTTCCTATATATCAGCAATGAACATTTGGAATTTGAAGGAAAAACTATACCATATGTAGTAGCAACAAAAAAGTAAGCACTTATATATAAACATAACCAAATACATGCATAATCTGTATGCTAAAAACTACAAAACACAGATGGAAAAAAATAATGAATATCTAAATACATGGAGAAATTGTCAGGCCTCTGAGCCCAAGCCAAGCCATTGCATCCCCTCTGACTTGCACGTATAACACCCAGATGGCCTGAAGTAACTGAAGATCCACAAAAGAAGTAAAAATAGCCTTAACTGATGACATTCCACCATTGTGATTTGTTCCTGCCCCACCCTAACTGATCAATGTACTTTGTAATCTCCCCCACCCTTAAGAAGGTTCTTTGTAATTCTACCCACCCTTGAGAACGTACTTTGTGAGATCCATGCCTGCCCACAAAACATTGCTCTTAACTTCACCGCCTAACCCAAAACCTATAAGAACTAATGATAATAATCCATCTCCCTTCGCTGATTCTCTTTTCGGACTCAGCCTGCCTGCACCCAGGTGAAATAAACAGCCATGTTGCTCACACAAAGCCTGTTTGGTGGTCTCTTCACACGGACGCACATGAAATTTGCTGCCGTGACTCGGATCGGGGGACCTCCCTTGGGAGATCAATCCCCCATCCTCCTGCTCTTTGCTCCATGAGAAAGATCCACCTACGACCTCAGGTCCTCAGACCAACCAGCCCAAGAAACATCTCACCAATTTCAAATCTGGTAAGCGGCCTCTTTTTACTCTCTTCTCCAACCTCCCTCACTATCCCTCAACCTCTTTCTCCTTTCAATCAACACTTCAATCTCTCCCTTCTCTTAATTTCAATTCCTTTCATTTTCTGGTAGAGACAAAGGAGACATGTTTTATCCGTGGACCCAAAACTCCGGCGCCGGTCAAGGACTGGGAAGGCAGCCTTCCCTTGGTGTTTAATCACTTGCAGGGACGCCTCTCTGATTATTCACCCACATTTCAAAGGTGTCAGACCATGCAGGGATGCCTGCCTTGGTCCTTCACCCTTAGCGGCAAGTCCCACTTTTCTGGGGAAGGGGCAAGTACCCCAAACCCTTCTCTCCTAGTCTCTACCCCTTCTCTGCTTTTCTGGGGAAGGGGTAAGTACCCCTCAACTCCTCCTTCACCCTTAGTGGCAAGTCCTGCTTTTCTGGGGGAGTAGCAAGTACCCCTCAACCCCTTCTCCTTCAACCTTAGTGGCAAGTCCCGCTTTTCTAGGGGGCAAGAATCCCCAATCCCTTATTTCCACACCCCGACCTCTTATCTCTGTGCCCCAATCCCTTATTTCCGCACCCCAACCTCTTATCTCTGTGTCACAATCCCTTATTTCCGTGCCCCAACCCTTTCTCTGCTTTCCTGGAGGGCAAGAAACCCCCACCCCTTCTCCGTGTCTCTACTCTTTTCTCTAGGCTTGCCTCCTTCACTATAGGCAAGCTTCCACCTTCCATTCCTCCTTCTTCTCCCTTAGCCTGTATTCTTAAGAACTTAAAACCTCTTCGACTCTCACCTGACCTAAAATCTAAGGATCTTATTTTCTTCTGCAATGCCGCTTGACCCCAATACAAACTCGACAGTAGTTCCAAATAGCCGGAAAATGGCACTTTCAATTTTTTCATCCTACAAGATCTAAATAATTCTTGTTGTAAAATGGGCAAATGGTCTGAGGTGCCTGACATCCAGGCATTCTTTTACACATCAGTCCCTTCCTGGTCTCTGTGCCCAGTGCAACTCATCCCAAATCTTCCTTCTTTCCTTCCTGTTTGTCCCCTCAGTCCCAACCCCAAGCGTCACTGAGTCTTTCTAATCTTCCTTTTCTACAGACCCATCTGACCTCTCCCCTCCTCGCCAGCCCAAGTTAGGTCCCAATTCTTCCTCAGCCTCTGCTCCTCCACCCTGTAATCTTTTCATCACCTCCCCTCCTCACACCTGGTCTGGCTTACAGTTTCGTTCTGTGATTAGCCCGCCCCCACCTGCCCAGCAATTTACTCTTAAAAAGGTGGCTGGAGCCAAAGGCATAGTCAAGGTTAATGCTCCTTTTTCTTTATCCCAAATCAGATAGCGTTTAGGCTCTTTTTCATCAAATATAAAAACCCAGCCCAGTTCATGGCTCGTTCGGCAGCAACCCTGAGACGCTTTACAGCCCTAGACCCTAAAAGGTCAAAAGGCCATTTTATTCTCGATATACATTTTATTACCCAATCTGCTCCAGACCTTAAACTCCAAAAATTAGAATCTGGCCCTCAAACCCCACAACATGACTTAATTAACCTCACCTTCAAGGTGTACAATAATAAAAAAAAAAGTTGCAATTCCTTGCCTCCACTGTGAGACAAACCCCAGCCACATCTCCAGTACACAAGAACTTCCAAACGCCTGAACTGCAGCGGCCAGGCGTTCCTCCAGAACCTCCTCCCCCAGGAGCTTGCTACAAGTGCCAGAAATCTGGCCACCAGGCCAAGGAATGCCTGCAGCCCAGGATTCCTCCTAAGCCATGTCCCATCTGTGCGGGACCCCACTGGAAATCGGACTGTTGAACTCACCTGGCAGCCACTCGCAGAGCCCCTGGAACTCTGGCCCAAGGCTCTCTGACTGACTCCTTGGCTTACCGGCTGAAGACTGACGCTGCCTGATTGCCTCGGAAGCCCTGTAGACCATCAACGATGCCGAGCTTTAGGTAACTCTCACAGTGGAAGGTAAGTCTGTCCCCTTTTTAATCAATACGGAGGCTACCCACTCCACATCACTTTCTTTTCAAGGGCCTGTTTCCCTTGCCTCCATAACTGTTGTAGGTATTGACAGCCAGGCTTCTAAACCTCTTAAAACTCCCCAATTCTGGTGCCAACTTAGACAACACTCTTTTATGCACTCTTTTTTAGTTATCTCCACCTGCCCAGTTCCCTTATTAGGCTGAGGTATTTTAACCAAATTATCTGCTTCCCTGACTATTCCTGAACTATAGCCGCATCTCATTGATGCCCTTCTTCCCAATCCAAAGCCTCCTTTGCGTCCTCCTCTTGTATTCCCCCACCTTAACCCACAAATATAAGATACCTCTACTCTCTCCTTGGCGACCGATCATGCACCCCTTACCATCTCATTAAAACCTAATCACCCTTACCCCACTCAATGCCAATATCCCATCCCACAGCATGCTTTGAAAGGATTAAAGCCTGTTATCACTCGCCTGCTACAGCATGGCCTTTTAAAGCCTATAAACTCTCCTTACAATTCCCCCATTTTACCTGTCCTAAAACCAGACAAGCCTTACAAGTTAGTTCAGGATCTATGCCTTATCAACCAAATTGTTTTGCCTATCCACCCCATGGTGCCAAACCCATATACTCTCCTATCCTCAATACCTCCCTCCACAATCCATTATTCTGTTCTGGATCTCAAACATGCTTTCTTTACTATTCCTTTGCACCCATCATCTCAGCCTCTCTTCGCTTCCACTTGGACTGACCCTGACACCCATCAGGCTCAGCAAATTACCTGGGCTGTACTGCCGCAAGGCTTCACAGACGGCCCCCATTACTTCAGTCAAGCCCAAATTTCATCCTCATCTGTTACCTATCTCGGCATAATTCTCATAAAAACACACGTGCTTTCCCTGCTAGTGTCCGATTAATCTCCCAAACCTCAATCCCTTACAAAACAACAACTTCTTTCCTTCCTAAGCATGGTTAGTGCGGTCAGAATTCTTACACAAGAGCCAGGACCGCACCCTGTAGCCTTTCTGTCCAAACAACTTGACCTTACTGTTTTAGCCTAGCCCTCATGTCTGCGTGCAGCGGCTGCTGCTGCTTTAATACTTTTAGAGGCCCTAAAAATCACAAACTATGCTCAACTCACTCTCTACATTTTTCATAACTTCCAAAATCTATTTTCTTCCTCATACCTGACGCATATACTTTCTGCTCTCCGGCTCCTTCAGCTGTACTCACTCTTTGTCAAGTCCCACAATTACCATTGTTCCTGGCCCAGACTTCAATCTGGCCTCCTACATTATTCCTCATACCACACCTGACCCCCATAACTGTATCTCTCTGGTCCACCTGATATTCACCCCATTTCCCCATATTTCCTTCTTTCCTGTTCCTCACCCTGATCACGCTTGATTTATTGATGGCGGTTCCACCAGGCCTAATCGCCACACACCAGCAAAGGCAGGCTACGCTATAGCCACTAGCTCGCCTCTCAGAACCTCTCATTTCCTTTCCATCATGGAAATCTATCCTCAAGGAAACAACTTCTCAGTGTTCCATCTGCTATTCTACTACTCTCAGGGATTATTCAGGCCCCCTCCCTTCCCTGCACATCAAGCTCGAGGATTTGCCCCCACCCAGGACTGGCAAATTAGCTTTACTCAACATGCCCAAGTCAGGAAACTAAAATACCTCTTAGTCTAAATAGACACTTCCACTGAATAAGTAAAGGCCTTTCCTACAGGGTCTGAGAAGGCAACCGCAGTCATTTCTTCCCTTCTGTCAGACATAATTCCTCAGTTTAGCCTTCCCACCTCTATGCAGTCTGATAACAGACCAGCCTTTATTAGTCAAATCAGCCAAGCAGTTTTTCAGGCTCTTAGTATTCAGTGAAACCTTTATATTCCTTACGGTCCTCCGTCTTCAAGAAAAGTAGAACGGACTAAAGGTCTTTTAAAAATACACCTCATCAAGCTCAGCCACCAACTTAAAAAGGACTGGACAATACTTTTACCACTTTCGCTTCTCAGAATTCAGGCCTGTCCTCAGAATGTTACAAGGTACAGCCATTTAAGCTCCTGTATAGACGCTCCTTTTTATTAGGCCCCAGTCTCATTTGACACCAGACCAACTTAGACTGTGCCCCCAAAAAACTTGCCATCCCTACTATCTTTTGTCTAGTCATACTCCTATTCACCGTTCTCAACTACTCATACATGCCCTGCTCTTGTTTACACTGCCGGTTTACACTGTTTCTCCAAGCCATCACAGCTGATATCTCCTGGTGCTATCCCCAAACTGCCACTCTAAACTCTTGAAGTAAATAAATAATCTTCACTGGCAGGGCTATGCTGAATCTCCTTAGGCACTCTCTAATCAGATGTCCTAGGTCCTCCCAATTCTTAGATCTTTTATACCTGTTTTTGTCCTTCTCTTATTCCATTTAGTTTCTCAATTCATCCAAAACCGTATCCAGGCCATCACCAATCATTCTATACGACAAACGTTTCTTCTAACAGCCCCACAATACCACCCCTTACCACAAGACCTCCCTTCAGCTTAATCTCTCCCACTCTAGGTTCCCACGCCGCCCCTAATCCCACTTGAAGCAGCCCTGAGAAACATCGCCCATTCTCTCTCCATACCACCCCCCAAAAATTTTCACCACCCCAACACTTCAACACTATTTTGTTTTATTTTTCTTATTAATATAAGAAGGCAAGAATGTCAGGCCTCTGAGCCCAAGCCAAGCCATCTCATCCCCTGTGACTTGCACCTATACACCCAGATGGCCTGCAGTAACTGAAGATCCACAAAAGAAGTAAAAATAGCCTTAACTGATGACATTCCACCATTGTGATTTGTTCCTGCCCCACCCTAACTGATCAATGTACTTTGTAATCTCCCCCAGCCTTAAGACGGTTCTTTGTAATTCTCCCCACCCTTGAGAATGTACTTTGTGAGATCCACGCCTGCCCGCAAAACATTGCTCTTAACTTCACCGCCTAACCCAAAACCTATAAGAACTAATGATAATCCATCTCCCTTCGCTGACTCTCTTTTCAGACTCAGCCCGCCTGCACCTAGGTGAAATAAACAGCCATGTTGCTCACACAAAGCCTGTTTGGTGGTCTCTTCACACAGACGCGCATGAAAGAAATATATTATTTTCTTCTATTAAAAGATTCAATATTGTTAAAACGTCACGTATCCCCAATTTGATCTACATAGTCAAAGCAACACCAATTAAATCACAGCAAGTATTTCATGGGTATCAACAAACTGATTGTAAAATGTATTTGGAGAAACAAAGGTATAGGAGTAGACAAAATTAATGTGATATAGAAAAATCCATTAAAAGGATTCACATTATCCACTTTCAAAACTTACTATAAACTTACTAGGCATTTTAAATGGTATGATATTGGGAAAGGATAGAAACATACATCCATGGTATATATAATACAGAGCTCAGAAACAAACACACTAATAAAGTTAACTGACATGAAAAAGTACAAAAGTGGCCGGGTGCAGTGGCTCATGCCTGTAATCCCAGCACTTTGGGAGGCCAAGGCTGGTGAATCACTTGAGGTCAGGAGTTTGAGACTAGCCTGGCCAACAGGGTGAAACCCCATCTCTACTAAAAATGCAAAAAATTTATCTGGGCATGGTGGCAAGCGCCTGTAATCCTAGCTACTCGGGAGGCTGTGGCAGGAGAATCACTTCTACCCGGGAGGTGGAAGTCTCAGTGAGCTGAGACCATGCCATTGCACTCCAGCCTGGGCAACAGGAGCGAAACTCCGTCTCAAAAAAAAAAAAAAAAAAAGTACAAAGGTAATTCAAAGTTTTATCATTTCAATGAATGGTGCTGAAGCAACTGGACCTTCATTTGTCAAATAAAATAAATCTTGACACAAATCCTCACATCTCATTAAAAAATTTACACAATGTAAAACTATAAAACATCTAGAAGAAAACCTGATAACCTGCATGATCTTGATTGATGAAGTTTCTGATACAAAAAACACCAAAAACCATGATCAATAAAATAACTGATAAACTGATTGTCAAAATTAGAAGTCATATTCTGTTAAGAGAATGAAAAGACAAGCCATAGCTTGGTAGAAATATTCTCAAATCAGATATATGACAAAGGATTTTTATCCAGAATATACAAAGAACTTCTAAAGCTCAACAATAATTTAGAAACACCCAATTAAAACACTGCGTAATAGATTTGAATGGAAACACAAATACATTTCCAGAATGGCAAGATAGGAAGCTCTATAGACTCACTCCCCAGTGAAATAAGCAAAACTGGTAAAAAGTATTTAGAAACAATCATTTAAAGTCTCTGGAGGTTGTCATGAGGTACATAACAAATGAAGAAACATTTATTCAAGGAAATTTGCTAAAACTTAATAAGAACAGCAAAAGTCTGTTGTACATGAGCTATGACCCACTTCTTGCCTCCAGCTCCCAACTCAGCATGACCAAAATTTAACTCTGGGAATGTCCAGCAATGAACACAGAGATCTCCTCCCCGCAGGTTTAACTCAAGGATTACAATATCTCCCCAGGAGGTGTGGGCCAAGAGTTGCTGAGAGATTTTTACTAAGAGGAGAGGCAGTCCACAAAAACAAAGAGCTCCAAAGCTCTCGCCAAAGAACTAACCTTATTTGAAATAGAGTGTGGGAAAATTCAAATTTCTCAAAAACAGTGAATACGGCATAATGAGCAATTAGGAAGATGTTAGCTTTATGAGAGCAACAAACTAAACCGTAGGCCAGTTAATTTACCAGAGAGAACCAAGGAAAGAGAAAGCTAAGAGTTCTCCTGAGATTTAGATCAGGAGATTTAGATCAGACTATGGAGCAATCTAAGCACTAGGACACTGTTGAAAACAACAGAGAAATCAGTGGGTAATTAGTGGGGTTTAACTGGTAGGTATAAAATCAACAAAGGCAAAATCTCAATTTAGTGATTAGGGATGCTCCCAGGATAAATGTACATATGGCTAAGAAGTAACATCAGAAGTTTCACAATGTAAGAGAAATAGACATTACTAAAATAGAGTGGCCAAGTAACTAAACAAATAAAAAAGCAAGTAAAAACATTGGCCTGAGTGGCTGGATAAGAATAAGTATCCAATCTTGCTACAATATATCATGTAAATATTCAGCCTTCACAAAAAATTTAAAGACATGCACACAAAAAGTATAGAAAAATACAATTTAAACACTAGAAATATATAGCAGGGGAAAGAAATTACCTATAAGATGGCCTGGATGTTAGATTTAACAAAGACCTCAATGCGATTATTGTAAACATGTTAAAAAAAAAAAAATGGAAAACCTACCTAAAGAAGTAAAGTATGATGACAATGTCTCAGCAAATAGATAATATCTATAAAGACATAGAAACTATTTTTTAAGAAAAGAAAATGGAAATTCTACAGTTAAAGGCATAATAACTGAAATGAAAAATTGAATACAGGGTCCCAACAGAATATTTGAGCTGTCAAGAGAAAGAGTAACAAGGTTAAAGGTAGATCAGTAAAGATTATGTAACCTGAGGAAGACAGAGAACAGTAAGTAAAAATAAACAGACCCTCAGAGGAATATAAGACATTAGGATGCCAATAACTGTACAAACGCATGACAAGAGAGCAAAATTATAGACTAATATTTCTTGTGAATGTGAGCACAAAATCCCTCAAAAAAATACTAGCAAACTGAATTCAGCAATATATACAAAGGATTACACACCAGACCAAGTGGGATTTATTTCAGTAATGCAAGGTTAGTTTAACATCAGAAAATCAACTCATGTAATATACCATATAACAGAAGAAAAGACAAAACCTCATGATCATCTCAAATGCATGCTATGGCTAGAATGTGTACCTCACATCTCATGTTTTGAAAACTTGATCCCCCAATTCATATGTTGATTAGAGGATGGGAGCTTAGGGAGGTAATTAGGATTAGATAAGGTAATCAGGATTGGATCCCTATAGTGGGACTGAAGGCTTTTTAAGAAGAGGAAGAAAGCTGACAATCATGCTTTCTCTCTTACCTCATGAAGTCTTCCAGATGTGGCCCCTCAACCTCGGACTTCTCAGCCTTCAGAATTGTAAGAAATACATTTTTTGTCTTTATAAATTACCAAGTCAATAGTATTATGTTATAGCAACAGAAAATGGACTAAGACAATGTAAAAGAAAGCATTTTATAAAATCCAACATTCCTTCACAATAAAGGCACTCAACAAACCAGAAGTAGAATTTCCTAAACATGCTGATGAACATCTACAAAAACCCTACAGCCAACATTATAAATGGCGCTGTAAATTGTAATACTGTTTTCCTCAGTATTGTGAATAGACAAGAATGTCTGCTTTCAACATTTTTATTCAATATTTTTCTGGCAGTTCTAAACATGGTAATTAGACATGAAAATGTAATTAAAACATTCAATTTGAAAAAGAAGAAGTAAAACTATATTTGTATGTTATATAATTTTACAGATAAAAAATCCTAAGCAATCTTCTAAAAAGCTATTAGAAGTCATAAATGAGTTCAACAAATTTCAGGGTACAAAATAAATACAAAAATTAAATATATTTATTTACAGTAGCAAGTCATAATCAAAAAATTAAATTTACATTTATAGTAGCATCAAACATAATAAAAGTTATAATACATTTTTATAATACCTCCAAAACTTAGGATCTAAAAACTCCAAAACTTAGGATCTAAAAACTACAAAACAAGGTTTTATTAAAGACCTAAATAAATGGAAAGACATGGTATCTTCATCCATTCAAAATATTTAAAATCATTAAAATGTAAATATTCCCCAAATTTATCTTCAGATTCAACAAAATTCCTATCAAAATCTCAATTTGTTTGTTGCAAGCTGACAAGCAAACTGAAAAGCTCATGCTAAAATTCATATGTAAATGCAAGGGACTCAGAGTAGCCAGAACTGTCTTCAAAAAGAAGAATAAAGTTGGAGGAATCACCCTTCTTGATTTCATAATGTGCTACAAGATACGGTAATCAAGACAGTATAGTAAGCCAGTAAGAGAAGGATATAGTACATTGCAGTACAGTGTAAGAAGACATCAATAAAATGGAATTGAGAATCCAAAAGTCAACCCTAACATTTATAGTCAATTGATTTCAGCAAGGGTGCCAAGACATTTCAATGCAGAAAAAAAAATCTTTTCAATCAATAGGGCTGGGACAACAGGATATCCAAAAGAATGATGAATGTGCAGAATAATACAAAATTCCATAGAAAATAACTTAAATCATAGACATAAGTGTAAGAGCTGAAACTATAGCATATTTGGTAGAAAACATAGGCCTAAATCATCATGACCTTGGAGTAGACAATGGTTTCTTAAACATGACATTAAAAGGATAAGCAACAAAAAATAAATAAATACACTGGAATTCATCCAACTTTGAGACATTTTTTTCTTCAACAAACACTGTCAAGAAAGTGAAAAGACAAAACACAGAATGAGAGAAGATATTTGTAAATCATATGTCTGCCAAAGCCTTGTATATAAAATAAATAAAGAGCTCTTGCAATTCAATAATAAAAAAGACAACCCAATTTTTTAAATGAGCAAAGGGTCTGAATGGACATTCATTGAAAGAAGATATACAAATGGCCAATACATAGGAAAACAGTCAACATAGTTAGCTGTCTGTTAAATGCAAATCAATATAATGGAATATTATTTAACAGCAAAAAAATGCATTATTGATATCTGTTAGAATATATATGAACTTTTAAAATGTTATGCTAAGTGAAAGAAGACAATCACAAAAGATCACATATTATGTGATTTCATGTAAATGAAATGTCATAATATGCAAATCAATAGAGGCAAAAAGCAGATAAATGGCTGTGTAGGACTGGGAAGTTCAGGAGAATTGGTGGGTGACTGCCAAAAGATATTAGGTTTCTTTTTAGTATGACATAAATTGTGTAGGTAATTTCATAACTGAATATGCAAAAACATTAAGTTGTACATTTTAAATAGGTGAGTTTTATGGTATATGATTATATCTCAACAAAGCTTTTAACCCACCAAAAAAATTTGAACAGATGTTCTGCCAAAGATATTTGGATAGGAAATAAGAAAAAAAATACTCTGTATATTTGTCATTTACAAAATGCAAACTCAAACCACAATGAAATATCACTACATATCTATTAGAATGATAAACAAACAAACAGAAAGAAGCAATACCAAATCTTGGCAAGATTGCAGAGCTACAGGAACTTTTATTTATTGTTAATGAGAATGTGACATGGTACAGCTACTTTAGAAAATAGTTTGGTGAATCTTTTTATAAATTTAAACATGTACTTACCATATAGCCCAAAAATCATACTCCCAGATATTTACCCAAGTGAATGGAAAACTTGGTTTCACATAAAATTATGTATGTGAATATTTATAGCATCGTTATTCATAATTATGAAAAACTAGACATTAACAAAATTTCCTTTGGTAGGTGAATGGATAAACAAACTGTGACATATTTATACAACATAAAACTACTCATCAATAAAATTAAAGAAGCTATGGATTGATGCAACAATATAGATGAATCTTAAATGCATTTTTCTAAATGAAAAAAGCTAGATGCAATAGACCACATATTGCATAATACCATTTATAGGATGTTATAAAACAAGATAAAATAATGAAGATACAAAAATATCAGTGTTGGTCAAGGTTTGAGAATAGAGGAGGTATTCAATACAAGGGGCTTTCCACTGGAACTTTTCCTGCCATTAACTTGTTCTGTATGGTACTGAGTAAAACACCTGACTGGGAAGTTGTCAAAACCCACAGAATTGTGATCTTTACTGTATGCAAATTTAAATAAAATCAATCAGAATTTGAGGGTTCCCAAGATGGAATACAATCTGTGACAAATAAATCTAGCTGTATTGTAATTTATGAAATAACCATACGAAGAAGGGAGAGAAAAATAACATGATGTAAGTAACTTTTGGAAAATGTAAACATTGCCGAAAAAATTAAAGATGTGGATAAATATGAAGACATTCTGTGATCATGAATTGAAAGACTTAATATTGTTAAGATAGTAATGTTTCCTAAATTGATCTATTGATTTAACAGGATTCCTATAAAACTCTCAGGTAAATTTTTTACAGAAATTGAAAAGATGATCTTGAAATTCATATGGAAATGCGAAAAATAGAGAATGGCCAAAACAGTCTTCAAAAGGATTATAAAACTGGGAACTTCTTGATTTCCATATTTACTTCAAAGCAACAGTAATCAAGATAATGTGGTACTAGCATAAGGACAGACATATAAATTAATGGAATAGAATAGAGAACCCAATAATAAATATTTCAGTTTATAGTCAATCAACTTTCAACAAAGGTGGTATGACAATTCAAAGCGGAAAAATAATCTTGTCAATAAATAGTGCTAGAACAACTAGATACATGTGAAAGAATGGAGTGAGACACCCACCTCATACTATATGTTAATTCAAAATAGATCACAGACATAAATGTAAGAGATATTGCTATAAAACTTTCAGGAAAAAAGATAGGATTCAATATTGATGACCTTGGAATAGGCAATAATTTCTGAGATATGATCCAAAATTACACATGACAAAAGAAAAATAAATAAATTGGACTACATCAAAATTTTTTTTTACTTCAAAAGACATCATCAAAAAAGTGAATAGCCAACCTACAGAATTGAAGATGATATTTGCAAATCATGTATCTGACAAAAGAATTGTATGTAAAATGAAGAACTCTTATAACAATAATAAAAGCATAACACAACTGAGGGATAGATAGATAACATATACTATATCCATGCAAAGGAATAAAATACTAATACAACATGGACAAACTTTCAAAATACTATGCTAAGTGAAAGAAGACAGTGACAAAACACTACACAAGTTATCATTTCATTTACATAAAATGTTCACAATAGGCAGAAAAGTGAATAGTGTTTATCAAGAAAATGTAGTACATATACACAAGGGTGTACTATTTAGCCATTAAAAAAATGAGATCCTGTCATTCGCAACAGCATAGTCGGAACGGGAGGTCGTTATGTAAAGTAAAATAAAACAGGCACCGAAAGACAAACTTCGTGTGTTCTCATTTATTTGTGGGAGATAGAAATTAAAATGATTGAACTCATGTAGATAGAGAGTAGAAGGAGGGTGACCAGAGGCTGGGAAGGGTAGTGGGGAGTTGGGAGTCGGAAGTGGGGTTGCTTAATCAGTACAAAAAATAGAAAGAATCAGTAACAACTAGTATTTGATAGCACATCAGGGCAACTATAGTAAAATATTAATTTTATGTTTAAAATAACTAAAAGAATACAATTGGGCTGGGGGTGGTAGCTCCTGCCTATAATCCTGGAACTTTGGGAGGCCGAGGTGGGTGGATCACTTGAGGTCAGGAATTTGAGACCAGCCTGGCCAACAGGGTGAAACGCCGTCTCTACTAAAAATACAAAAATTCGGTGGGCATGATGGTACACGCCTGTAATCCCAGCTACTCGGGAGGCTGCGGTGGGAGAATAGCTTGAACCCGAGAGGCAGAGGTTGCAGTGAGCCAAGATCGTGCCATTGCACTCCAGCCTGGGCGACAGTGCAAGACTCTCCTTCTCAAAATAAATAAATAAATAAGAATATAATTGGATTGCTTGTAACACAAAGAAGGGATAAGTTCTTGAATTGATAGACACCCTCATTTATCCTGATGTGATTATTATACATTGTACACCTGTATGAAAATATCCCATATGCTCCATAAATATAAACACCTATTATGTATCCACAAAAATTAAAAATCCCAAAAACTATAAAGCATTACTTTTTTGTTTTCAAAAATAAAGTATACAAGGTATTGAAAGTAAAAGGCAAATGTCTGAATTATTATTTATTTTATAATCTTATTTTGAAATTGGATAAAGCTCAAATTCTAAATCATATTTTGAAAATTTACTTAAAATTTATTAAATATGTTTTAAATTAAACCGTTGGAAATTCTAGTATTCTATGCCCATGTAGCTGTCCATGTGAAGGCATTTAGGGTTACAGTGCATTGTGTGATGACTGACTTCATATCCCAAATGACAGAGTTGCTCATATGTTCCCTAATAAAGTTTTTGTGGGTGTCTATGCTATATGATTCTCTCTAAAGAAGTGTCTGTCTTCTGTAAGGGCAGTACTAAAGGATTAAGCATATGGGTCAAAGTATTTGTGTTTGTTTCATTTTATAACAAATTATTGCAAACTTTGTGGCTTAAAACAACACGATATATATTATCTTATAGGTCTGTATGTTAAAATTCTGACAGTGGTATCCCTGGACTAAAACCAAGGTGTTGGCAAGGTTGCACTCCTTCTGAAGACTCTAGGTAAAACAAAACAAAACAAAATGTTTCCTTCCTTTTTCCAGCTTCTAGAGACTCCCCACATTCCTTGGTTGCTGGCCCACTTCCTGCATCTTCCACTCCAGCAACGCAGCATTTCTCTGACCCTGTTTCTATCATTGCATCTCTTTCTCTGATCTTCTCTTCTGTTTCACACTTCCATTTTGAAAGATCCCTGTGATTATATTGCATCCCCATAAGCCAAGATAATCTGTCTATCTTAAGGACAGCTAATTAGTATCTTAATTGCATTTGCAACCTTCATTCCCCTCTGCCATTTAACCTAAGATATTCACAAGTTCCAGGGTTTATGATATGGAAATCCTGGGGGAACCATTATTCTGCCTACCTTAGGGTAAAAATAATAATCCCCATAGGTTCTTAGTTGGAGCAGACCCCTGTTACAAATGACAAATTAACAACAACAACAAAAAGACAAGCAGTTTACTAACATGTATATTTCGTGTATACATAGGAGAAACCCAGAAAATGAATAGTTCTCAAAGAGCTGACTTTAAATTCCAGCTTACATAGCATCTTCAGCAAAGAACAGTAAATTTTTAGAGAAGTGATAAAACAAAGGAAAAGGATTTTGAGTCTCTAGGCAACACTTGGGAGAAGGTGAATAACTGGCAGATAAATAGTAAAGGTAACTAATTAGTTACGTGGTAAGTTAGCAAGGCTTCTTAATGTAAATTCCTCTGATTATCATCTCAGAACTGAGAAGGGTCCAAAGCTGTCTTCAGTGGTTAAACTTTGCTCTCACTAGTAGAATGGGAGGGGGGAAGGATAGGATAAAGTGTCCTGTTAATTATACAAACAAATGAAGGAGAAGGAGCTTTTCTGCATCTGCCGCTTCTTCATTGTTTCCAGCTCAACAATCTTTCATATTTTGGGGAAGGAAGGATATTTTGGTCTCCCACACTACCATAGTCAAGATAGGCTAAATTATGCTGTGATAACAAACAAATAAAAACTCCAAAATCTTAATGCCTTGTAATAACAAAGATGTATTTCCTAATAGTGCTACATGTCCCTCTCAGATCAGCAAAGAGATCTCTGCTCATTGTATTTAATAAGAGGCCCAGGCTGACAAAGCTGCTGCCATCTTGAATATAGCTCCTTGATGTGCCAGACAGAATAAAGAACTCTGCAGGATCACCCATTAGCAATTCAGTTACTTGTCCCAAAAAGCAGCATGCATCATGTCTGCTCAGAACACACTGTTCATAACTTGTCTCATGACTCTACGCAGCCTCAGAAAATTCAGCCAAAGTAATCCCATTTTGTGCCTTAAAAGGAAAAAAAAATCACACTTACAACCATCACATGAAGTTGAAGTCTACTTGTTACAAATATATACAAATGCTAGATAAATAAACAAAACAAATGTAGTTGATAGCTGAGCCTGCAAAAATGAAGTCTTTACATTCCAAGAATGAAATCCAGAACCATAAGAACATGAGCTATTGCTGCTACTGCTTTGAATGAGAAGAAAATGTTTAATTAGAACCATAAATATGAAGAAGTTGAGGTTTAATATCCTCAGAGGGAGGTAAGACAGGGCCACAGACAAAAGGGCAAAAGGAACTGAGATTTCCATGTAAAGCCAGAATCCCTAGAAAGATATATAATTTGCAAAAGAACTGGAGAGAAAACTCTACTCACTAAATAAGAACAAACACATGTTTCTACCCAAGCTATAGAGGAGGAGGTAGAAGTATCCCTAAAGCAATCCAGCCCAGCAGCATGTTAAATTCTCCCATTCTATTAATTTTTTTTCTCCTTTTATATCTACACATTTTGGCTTTATATATTTGACATTCATATCAAAAATTTATATATGATGTATTAATTATTTTATCATGAACCATTTTTCTTTATCCCTAGTGATATTTCTTATCTCAAAAATTGCATTATTTGATATTGACATAGCTATACCTATGTATTTAGCTAGTGTTTATTTAGTATTTCTTTTCCTTTTTTTTTATTTTCTGCCTTCTTTTTCTCTGAGATTTTAATTCTGTGTCTTTAAAGCAACATGTAACTGGTTGAATTTTTAATGCATTTTTTTCTATTGGAATGTCTAGTAAACACTTGCATGTGAAACAAGGACACTATTACCAGGTTAAAATTCAAGCCGAAGACTGGGAGACATTATTGTCTACACGTATAATAGAAAATCTGCAGAAGCCCTACAAATAAAAAGATAGACAAATACCCTAGTGGGAACATGAGCAAAGTAAATGAACAGGTACATTGAAGATATAATTCAAATGGCCAACAAGCAAAAGTCAAGTAGCTTTAGTAGTAATCAGAGAAATGCTGATGGTGTGTAAAAAATTACATTGGAAAGCATTGTGAAAATACCGAAGAAATTTGTAGATGCACATTACCTAGGAAAATAATTCTACCTCCTGTTACCCATTCTAGAAAAATTCCTCTGCACTAATAAGGGAGCCTTAGGTGAAAAGGATTTTCACCATTTCATTTGTAATAGTATGATATTTGAAACAAACTTATTGTTCATTAATACGGAAGTGGGTAAACAGAGGATCAATAAATGGAATACAGTATTGAAACTGTAAACACTGCACCTAAATGCATCAATACATCAGCAAGGATAAATCTCACAAAATAATATTATAAATAAAGAAAAAAGTTCTTACAGCATTAGGGCCATACGGCACTATTTATGTAAATTTTGAAAATACCCAAAACATTTCTTTGTATTATTTGAATATATATATATGTTATTAAAAATATGGATTTGAATACTCACCAAATTAAGGAGGCTGGTTGAATCCAGGAAAAAAATTAAGGTTGGGATTTAGCTATATCTACAAAATTTTATTAATTCTTTTTGAGGGGGAAGAACATATCAAGAAAATATAGCAAATCAAGAGCAATTTTTAAATCTGAATGAAGTGTCTGTAGAAGTAAGGATTCTTATTTTTCTTACTGTTTTGAATGTTTGAAATATTTTACAATTAAATATTTTTTAAAAATAATTTTTGGCATTTATGGGTTTTCAGAATGAAGTACACATATAAAATGGACAAAGATAATTGTAGATATAAAGTTAATTTCGAGTCTAACCTGAACATTTACACAGTACAAATTTGACCCTATTTTTACATTTTGTATTCATGTCACTATTATTTGAAAGATAGCTGATGGAGCATCCATTAATGTATAGTCATGCAAATGTACAGTTAGATATTTAAACAAATAAAACTGACTAAAAAATGGGTTCAACTTAAAAGAAGTAGGGGCATTTGGACACTAAAATTGAAAATATTGCTTTAATTAGGCAATACCTTTGTCTTAAAGATTTTTAGCCACTGATACAATTTGGAAAATGGGCATCATTGAATAGATTCTGTTTTAGGAAAATAGGAAGCCTGAATATCTGCAGAAACAGAATTTTTTGTAAAATTAAATTCAGGTTTACTTTATCTCGTGTTTATCCTCATAAAAATTTTGAAGCAACCTAACAATATTTTCAACTGCAATTTCTTGAAAGCTAAAGAAAGGCTAGTCTGTAAAATACTTGTTTTATAGACTCTCAGCAATCTCATTACTAAGGTCAACATGATTACAAATATTTCATCTTCTCCTTACAATGTTTCACTTGTTCCTTTACTTACAAGTAATCTAAATTTGGGAGAATATTTTTTAAAAATGTGCTAAGGGTCTTTCCCATGAGTTCTCATAGAACACTGCACATTTCTAATCACTGCATTTACTTCACTGCAATTTCCTGTTTACTTGTGGGCCTTTGCCCTAATCTTGGTCACTCTTTTATTCCAGTGCCCAGCACTGTGCCAGTCACATAGTTTGTACTCAAATAGTCATTGATGCATTCCTTCATCCATTCATCATTCTATTTATTCTCATTAGTCTGTATTCCCTATTTCTATTATCCGTTCGAACCAAGAGGGAATTCAGTACAGTGTGATATATAGAACAATAAAAATATTTTTAAGTTAATTTATGGTCCTAATTGACATATTCCTTCACTTTTTGCTTCCCATCCCCTTGTACATTCAGGTGGAGTGGAATAACAAATGGAGATCAGATTCCAAATGAAAGAAATATTAATGGGGTACACATCTGGGAACTTCCAAAAATTCCCACTTCAGCACACACTCAGACACACTCCTAAAGTAAAATATGGTTGTTCCTATGCCTGGAAACCCACACAAAATCCACTTCTGCTTGAAATATTCAGATTCTTAATGAAGTAAGGTTTTTATTTGATTTGAGTTACCTGAAATCGAGCTACGACCCTTTTCTATTTCAAATACATGGGCAAAGACTTGTACTTACTATCCATGAACGTTTTCAGTAGAGTATTTCCAGAGCCTCTGTGACAGAAGTTGCTGAGATCGCAGAAACCACGGGAGTTTCTGCAGAGTAATCAGGCATAGGCCAGAGGAGTGCATTCTTTGGGAGACATCAGGAGACACGCCTGGAACAACCAGTGCACAGTTTCATATACTCAGGAGCATGAACTGTTGTAAAACTTTGGCAGGCAAGTACTCTTGAGCCTCATGGCACTTGGCCAAATGCAGCAGGATTCTGAATCAGCAACAATGTGACAAAAGTAAACTTTTTTTTTTTTTCTGATTTGGACTATGGTGTCAAAGTCTGGACAGTCCTCTAGGATAAGGCCAGCAATTTCAGTGGCATATGTCTAAGCTAATTCTGATCTTTCAAATACCACTTAAAGTTATGGGGCAATATCAGTAGAAATCTAACCTCTCAAGGACACATGCATAGCAAAGCAGATGGCTGGCAACAGACTGTTTAATCCCAAATCAAATAACAGAATCAGCACTTCAGGATGACTGCTTATATAGACACTTTTGTCAGATAATGTGGCTGAGAGCTACACTTCCAACACAATAAGCTCCATAAAGAGTTTGCCATACACTGATCAATGGCAAATTCTTTTAGCGTATACAGCAAACAGTGAGCTGTTGCAAGCATAATATACACCATCCTAAACAAACATGAATTTACATTAAAAGATAAGACATTAATCTTTTGGTATCTAACGTCTTATTTGTAGTTTATTGTTTTTATTTCTTCATACAGACTTCAGGAAGGAAGTCTGACAATGAAATTTGAAGATGGGAAATACCTTTTTGGATTTAACATCATTGAGGGAGATTTCTGTGAAGACAGCAGTGAGAATGCTTCCATGTTAGCCTGGTATAAATATACCTGGTAAAAATAATCTGTATAAATCCTCTTACCAGGACAAATAAACCTTGAACAGTGCTGATCCTTGTAGGTAAAGTTTTCCTTTGGTTTCTGGCATGATGGTGGCTGTTGGAAATTCTAACTTTTTTACTTTCAGGCAATCCCAGATTTTGCTCACCTTTTCAAAGGAAAGTTCCAAAATGTAAGCAGAAACGATACATGGAATGACTGGATCCTAAAATATGGTCTTCATATCATACTTAAAAAAAAAGTTTAGGATCCCATGGTCAAGTAAATGTGGAAAACACTGTCTTAATAAATGCTAAACAAGATTCATGTTCCCACAGGAATTCTCAGCACTTAGAGTAAGGTGTTATTAAGTTGACTGTTTAAGAGATGATATTATATATATTGTATGCAGCATTTCCCAAGATTATTTGAGCACACAATTGTGCATGCTTGTGTGTGTGTATGTGTATGTGTGTAAAATATCTGAAGAGACTAAAGTTCTGAGAAATGGACTTTTTGAAATGTTAATGATCACTTGTACCTTAACAAACAGTAGCTTTACTTTTCTATATGTTCATTTTGAAGTTAAGCCATTTTCTTTCCTGTGTTTTAGGCCTGCCAATAGATACATAGACTTTATAGCAACCTGGTAGTTGAGATGGAAGAAGAAAGATATGGAGGCAAGAATGTGGAAGATTGCAATAGTTGGAGCAGAAATAAAAGAAAATAAAAGAAAGTAGATTGGGGTCTTGGTGGTAGGAACCAAAAAAGAAGAAACTGGCTTTTCAAACATTACAAAAGAAAGAAATGGCAGGACATAGAAAGGTCCTAGACACAAGGTAGAAAGAGAGATAATCAAAGATGGACTCAAGGTTGTAACCCTGGGTGATAGGAGAGTTGTCGTGCTGCTAGCAATAATGGAAAGTAGAAGGGGAAAAATGATAAGCCTGGTCTATTATTATGGCATTTTTAACTGTAGGGGCACAATAAAGTAGGTTTTTATATGTGAAGGAAAAAAATTCAAAATCAAATAACAATGTATAAAATGTAAAAATATTAAACATTTCTCACTCAAGTGTCAAAAATACCCTTAAAAACAGGATTTTATTTTTAGTAGACACATATATAGCTAATTGTTTTGGTAGCTGTGGCATGTGTTTTTGTGTTCTCCCTGGAAACTATTCTCTGGCATTTTAGTTCCCACAATAACATAAAGGCACACACAAATTACATATAATATTGATTAAACGCATATATCCCTACAATTACATATGCTTAAATGCACATATGTTTTTTATATACAAAAAATACATTTAACCCACAAATGCAAATTGCCCTAGCTGGGAAAGCAAAGGTGGTGTTGGGGGAAAGGAATCTGAAAATGTAACACTGTTAAAGAGTTCTGATTTAATTTGCTAGTGTAATACAGAAGAGAATCACAAATAAAAAGTCTTTATTTGCTTGAAGAGCCTCTGAGGTTTTTCAATACCATTGAAATGCTTTCCTCAACTCAAGTACTTTTCATATATCAGAGAAGTGGCAAATTTAACAAAGCCTACATTAATGTTTTGTATTTCTATTCTAAATAAAATGCTTCAGTAAGTAAACATGAGTATTCAGTAATGCTGCAACTGGAGACAATGAAAGAAGCTCCTGTTTCATAATATATTGATAAGTAAATTATTTTAAAAGAAGCAAACAGTATTGTTGAACAGTGAAAGGCTAAACCAGTCATAAAATAGAAACTACTTGAGTACCTTTGTTTATTTTCTATGACAATACAAAAAAATGTTGGCATACATGTGTTTGGTAAACTGTAGGTATTTTGTGTAGATAATTTAATAGTCAAACCCATATAAAGAGCAAATCTAAACTATTACTACTGGAGCAATTTTCAATAGTATCCAGAGTAATGAACCCCAAATAATAAAAAGAAAATGAAGGCAGGGTAACAAGCATTTAAAAAAAAAAAAAGATTTTAGAGAACATAGAGATCCAAATCAGGAAATTGCATTTCACTTTAACTGCATCGTTGTCATGTCTTCAATAATCAAACCTGCATGAGTAATTTACAATTTGGCTGGATATTGAAAAAAATTCAACTTGCTATATAATAGTGACATGGCCCATGAGTAAACAGACATTAGTTTATGTTATTTGTGTGTGGCATGCTAACAGTATGAATTTGGGCATGTTCTTTTGTCACTCTGTATCCCGATCTCTCACTTCAAAAAGAAAAAAGATGGGAAAGATAATAATGGCATTTTAATAAATGCAAAAGTTTAACCCAGTGCCTGCCATGTAGCCAATATTCAACAAACATGAGGTATTTTTATCATAATTATTGTTATAAATATTATCAGAGATTTTGTCTGCTCCCAAATACCAAAATAATTCTTAATGTCTGGTTCAACATATAAATCCTTAAAAATAAGCTAAAACTACCTAAAATGAAATGTTTCCATCTGAAACCTTTGGCTGGGACTTGGTAATAAGTATAGAACAGGGGATAAAATGTCAATGAACATTCATATTTTCTAAACTAGATACTAGAATATTTTTTCAGTTTTAAAATGTGGTGCTTTCAGGAGATATAAATAGAAGAGTATAATTTCCGCTTTATCATATGTGTTCTCACTATGCAAAGGCTTCAGCTCTAGCCATCCAACTAGAGATTGGTGATAATGCTCTTTTATTTTTGTGTAGAAAGAGAATAGGGGAAAGATAATATTTATTAGCTGCTATTTTACCAAATACATTATATTAATTAGCTCTTTTAAAGCTCTCAGTACCTCAAAAGATTATATTTTATACATGCCCCCAAAATTGTACTGATTTTATGGCTTAAGGACATAGACACTGGCCCCAGATTAACTAAGGTTTGAATACTGACTCGAATATTTGCCCACTGAGTGATCTAGGGCAAGTTATTTAATGTCTCTGAAAATAGGAATCATAATAATTCTGGTCACATACATTTTGTGTGTGTGTGTGTGTGTGTGTGTGTGTGTGTGTGTGTGTGTGTGTATGTATACATATAATAACTCAATCCATAATAAAAGGTTTAGAATAGTGTCCAGAACTCAGTAAGTTATCAGTATATAATGGGCAACACTTGTAGAGCACTCACTCAAGGTCACTCAGCTAGTAAGTGTTAGAATAAGAGTCCCAACCTTTGTCAAAATAGGCAATTGTTAAATATCTGACTGATGGAGTTTCTCTTAGCTTTGCTGCTTCCCATACCTACAGCTTCTATGGGCCTCAACTACTTCATGTATGAAGTAAGCAGATTTTAATATCAGATGTAGTAGTCATGGCACTCCCCCTCTAACCTGCCTCCTGCTTACCTCACACCTTGCCAAAAATATTAATAAATAGCCTTAATCTATAGAGACACTTTGTTGATCTTGAACTGGGTCTCCGAATACTTATCAGATCAGTCCGCTAGGCAGCTACTAACCATCAACCCAACAAATATTCACTAAGTGCAAATCTCTGGCTTTCTTTCCTTCTGTATAAACTTCTTATTTTAGACCAGTTTAATATTTACAGAAATAAAATTACAGACAGTACACAGTGTTCCCATGTAACCCATACCTACTTTTTCCTATTAACATAGTACATTATTATGCTACATTTGTTACAAGTAATGAACAAATATTGATGCATTGTTATTAACTAAAGCCTATAATTAATTCAGAATTCCATGTATTTTATCTGGCATCCCTTTTCTGATCTCAGAACCAATCCAGGATACCACATTACATGTAATTGTCATGTCTTCCTAGGCTCCTCTTGGCTGTGAGAGTTTCTCAGACTTTGTTTGTTTATCATGACCTGGGAAGTTTTGAAGAATGCCGGTCAAGTGTTTGTAGAACAACCCTGAATTAGAATTTATCTGATGTTTTCCTCATGATTAGACTAGAGTTTGTGTAGGAGGGAGAAAGACCATAGAATTAAGTGTCATTTTAATGACATCATATCAAGAGTAGATATTATCAACATGATTTATTTTTGTTGATATTAATCTTGATTACCTGGCTGAGGTAGTGTTTGTCAGGTTTCTCCACCATAAAATTATTTTTCTTTTACCCTTTCTGCACTCTATTCTTTGAAATGAAATCACTATGCACAGCCCACATTAAAAGACTGGGGAGTTATACTTCACTTCATTGAAGGCAATAATTTAATACATAAATTACTTGAAGTTTTTCTGCATGGGGGATTTGGCTATTCTCCTCCATTTATTTATTTATTTAAGCATTTATATCAGCATAAACTCATGGATATTTATTTTATACTTTGAGTTATAATCTATACTACTTTATTGTGTAGCTGACATTAGATTAACTTTGGCCCTCGGGAACTCTTTCAGCTGGTTTCCATATCCTTTTGATATATACCCATCATTCGGTGGGTTTTGGGTTTTCTGGTTTTTGTTTGTTTTTGTTTTTGTTTTAGCACTTCTTTACTCTCTTTAACTACAAATTTTTCCAGGCTGAATTTGCATGTATCATGTTGCAGTCCTAGAATCAACCTTTCTCCAAAACTCAGAATCATTTTACTGGAAATTAGTACCAGAAACCAAGATCTGGGTTCTGGGTATACTCACTGATACTGAGGCGTCATCTCCTCTAGTTCTGCTCAATTAAGAGACCAAGAAATATGTGTGTATCTAACCAATGTATACATGAATATCTATAGATATTTCTACGTGTAATGATCTGTATCTACAGTAACCTATGAGTTCACATTGATGTTCTAACTCTAATTCATTACCATATGGATTATTCCAGACTTCTACCTTTCATTATCTGTAACCTCCCATTAAAACAGGCAGAAATCTGGTGACCACTTGTTACTGAATTATTTAATTCCAGTATATATTAATAGTAGTTTCAGAGTTGTTGACCTGTATCTACATAGGAGACAAACGCTTTAGAGTTCACTGAGCCTCTTGGGTATTTATTTTTATGTATTTCATCAATTTTGGGAAGTATTCAGCTATTAATTCTTCAAGTATTCCCTCTGTCTCCTCTCTCCTTCTTCTGGGATTTCCAAAATGTATATGTTGGTCAGCTTGATGGTGTCCCACAGGTTCCTTAGGCTCTGTTCATCTTTCTTAGATATTTTTTTTCTGTTACTCAGACTCAACATTTTCCATCATCCTATCTTCAAGTTCACTGATTCTTTCTTCTGCCTGCACAAATCTGTCTTTGATCCCTCTAGTGAATTATCCATTTCACTTATTGTACTTTTCAGCTCCAGATTTCATCTTGGCATCTTTTTAAGTTTTCTTGTTTTAATTGATTTTTTTTGTTATTTTGATGAATTTAGGGGTATAAGCGCAGTTGTGTAACATGGATATATTGCATAGTAGTTAATTTTTGGCTTTTAGTGTACCATCATCAGAATAGTACCCAATAGGTGATATTTGATCCCTCTCTGTCTCCCAGCTTCTCATCATTTGGAGTCCCCAATGTCTATTATTCCACTCTGTATAACTGTGTGTGCCCACTGTGTAGCTCTCCCTTGTAAGTGAGAACATGTGGTTTTTGACTTTCTGTTTCTGAATTATTTCACTTAGGACAATGGCCTCCAATTCCATCCATGTTCCTGCAAAATACATGATTTCATTCTTTTTTTATGGCTGAGCAGTAGTCCATGGTGTATACATACCACATTTTAATCCAATCATCTTAGGTTGATTCCATGACTTTCTTTCCTTTGGATAGATTCCAGTAGTGGAATTTCTGGGTTGAATGGTAGTTCTATTTTTAGTTCTTTGGGAAATTCTATTTATTGGAGTATGTAGAGAATAGTCTAGAAACTTAATGAGATAGTCTTAGAAAATTTCTATTGTCTGAAAAGTATTTTAAAAGGTTAGATTTATAATCAGGATGTATGCTATTGAGGCAGAATATGTGCCTGAGGAATTTTATTATTATTGAAATCTGAGTCTAGAAAAATGATGGGAGACATCAAGAACAAGAAGACAGGATAGATTATTTGACTGTTTTTTTGAAGTATTTAGAAATTGTTTACTAGGAGTTTGAAGCACTCCTATTTGCAATTATTCTAAATTGGTATCTAAAAAGTAGAATTGAAATAGGTGCTTTTAAGTTCAAAAAACATAGAGGAAACATAATTATATCTGTTGCACTTACGATCAATGCTTATGAAGTAATAATAATGTGAACATGAGTACTAATATAATAAAAATGTGATATAAATTCACTGGGGAAACTGGAGTGAGGGAAAGTGTGTGTGTGTGTGCGCACGTGCATGCACATGCACGTATGTGTGTATGTTTGCATGTGTGTATGTGTCTATATATTTATTATGAGATGGTGATAGAGAGGTAAGTTCTCATCTGTCTTACCACGAAGTTTTAGAAATTTTCTAAAAACAGATAAAATCAAGAAATCAAAAGAGTTGTTATCTAGAAATGTGAACATAAATTTCAGAAGAAACTTCTAGAATGTTTCAAAGTGTCTGCCTCTGTGGAGTTTAGGGATCTTGTGTGTGTATGTTTATATGCAACTTGCATACACACACAACACACAAACCCATGCATACATATATATATCTGTTAGTAGAATTCAGTTTTATAAATATCACATATTATTTTGATATAAAATTACTTTTTGATTGTTATCCTTCTGCAATGTACTAAATATTTATATTTAGAAGCATTTTATCATTTCTATTTGAGTTGACTATCCTATATGTTCTATGTGGGTGAATACAGATTTATATTAATGCTTAGCTTGCAGGAGAGTTATATGAATCTATAATATAGTAATTTTCTCTCTAAGTCTAGGTGCACTTCTGGCCCTATAATTTATATGTATAATGTTGTAGGGACACCTTCATAATGCTTCAAGTATGCCTGAACTGCTACGACAAATGTGCCATTTTTCTCCTTTTTCATCAGTCCTCACTTGTTTCTTGTCATCTAAAGTCCAGGAAGAGATGGACCATGCAGTTGGCAGACACTGGAGGCCCTGCATGCAGGACAGGAGCCACATGCCCTACACAGAAGCCATGGTGCATGAGGTCCAGAGACACTGACCTCACCCCACCAATGTGCCCCATGCACTGACCTCTGACATTAAATTTAGAAACTACCTCCTCCCCAAGGTAAGCTTGTTTCTCCTAGACTGTGCGTCTATGCTCTTGATGTCCCCAAATTCACAGTATTGTTTCAATTGTCTAGCAACACAAGATGAGAGAAATGCAGAACTCACACATGTGGCAGCTCGATGGACTCTGCTGTTTCCAGTTTGGGGCTACAAAGCTTTATAACAGGTTTTAGTATCTGACAATATGTGTCTTTCCATTATTTTCTGCTTCTTTAATAATATTTTGGCTACTCTTAAGTGTTTATATTTCCTTTTACCTTTTTTTTTAAAGAACAGCGTCTCACTCTGTTGCCCAGGCTGGACTGCAGTGGTGCCATCAAAGCTCACTGCAGCCTTGAACTCCTGGACTAAACCATCCCTCCCACCTCAGCCTCATGAGCAGCTGGGAGTATAAGCATGCCACCCTGACTGTCTAATTTTTTTTTAAATTTTGTAGAGACACAGTCTTGGCTGTGTTGCTCAGGCTGGTGTCAAACTCCTGGCCTCAAGTGTTCCTCCTGCCTCAGCCTCCCAAAGTGCTGGGATTATAACATAGAGGTGTGAGCCCCTACACCCGGCCTATGTGTTTACATTTCCAAATAAATGTTGAAAGTATTATTTTGTCAATTTTCCAAACACTGTGCTAGAATTTTTGTCAGGGTGACATTAAATCTATAGATCAATTTGGAAATAATTGATGTCTTCAAATGTTGAATCTTTCAATCCATGGATATGATTATGCTCTTAATTTATTTGGGCTTTCTTCTATTTTTTCATTAATATTTTGTTTTCAGTGCAATGGCTTGCAGGTGGACTACATTTCTTCCTAAATAAATGATACTTTTGATGTTACTGTAAATTGTGTGTGTGTTTGTGTGTGTGCGTGTGTCTGTGTGTGTGTGTTAAGATGAGGTCTTGCTATGTTGCTCAGGCTGGTCTCCCAGGCTCAAGATATCCTTCCTCCTCAGCCTTCTAAAAAGCTGGGATTATAGATGTGTGCCACTGTGCCCAACTTTTAAATACTATACTTTTAAAAGTGCCTGTTTCATTTCTTTGTTTTTGATACATGGCAATATAATTGACTTTATTATTTTGATGACTTTAGCAAATTTGCTAAATTTAGTTATTGTTTATTATTTCTATGTAGATTTATTAGTAATTTCTACGTACAATTCTGGGATCTGATTTAATTAATATTTTTTCTTATTTCCAATTCTTATAACTTAATTTTCCCTTTATTGCATCATTTCACTGGTAAAGAAGATTTCCGGGACAGCATTGAGTAGATCATGATAGCAGGCATTCTTTCTTTTCTTTTTTTTTTTCTGAGACAGGGTGTCACTGTGTCACCCAGGCTGGAGTGCAGTGGTGCAATGTTGGCACGCTGCAACCTCCACCTCCCAGTCTCAAGCACCTACTACATCCTTTCAAAGTTGGATATGAGCACAGTCAAAAATTAACTGCAGCTGTCAGCTGAGCTCTATGAGGTTCTCCCATCTTTAGAATCCTGAGAACAATATTTGTCTCAGCAGCCTTCCAATGCCTCCTAACTCATGGTTTCTGTGTTTATTCATACTTTCTAGTTGCTATGCTATCAAACAAGCTACTCCCTTCCACTTGAAGTAATCACATATTACTATTATGTAAAAAATAATATAACTAAAAATTTAACTTTGAGGGAAAAAAAGGATTGGAGTTTATTAAGATTGAACTTAGTACTGCTCTCTTCCAGGGAAGAAGCAATTCAGAGTATCTGCCATGTGGCAGCCACTAGCCACAGCTGTCTATTGAGTACCTGCAATTTGATAAATGTGAATGAGGAATTTAAAGTTTTAACTACTTTAAATTTAAATATAAATAACTATGGATCACTTACGGCTACTATGCTGGACAATAAAATGTAAGGGGTTTCTCTTTCTCCCCCCCCAATAATACGGGGTTAAAAATTTTTCATTCTCAGTGATGCAATACTAAAAGCCTGACTAATTAAAAACAACTTAAGTTGGATATAATTTCATTTGGTAACTAAAACTTTACTTGAACTAAGTGAATATATTTGTATCCCTTATTTGTCACACGTTGTGTAAATATTAAATATTAATGTTTTGCTAAATAAATTTCAATATGTCTCATATGACACCCCCTACATTATTGGGAGCATTATAAAATCTACAACAACTACATGACAATCTTCCTAAAATGAGTATGTGTGTAGATATATAGTACACATATAACATATGTAAATGCGTATATATCTACATTTTAATCTGTATATTCATCTAGATTTATCTATCATTTATCTACCCATCTATATAATCTAATCTGCCATATTGTTTTCCATAGAGGTTATACTAATTTACAGTGTATGAGTGTTCCCTTTCTTCCACATCCTCACTATACTTGTTGCTTTTTGATGTTTTAATAGTGGCCATTGTGATTAGTGTGAGATGGGATCTCATAGTGGTTTTAATTTGCATTTCTCTAATGACTAGTGATGTTGAGCATTTTTTTTGGTTTTTGGCCACATGTATGTCTTCTTTTGAAAATGTCAGTTTATGTCATTTGCTCACTTTTTATGTCATTTGCTCACTTTTATACGTTTTTTCCTTGTTGAGTTGATTTCCTTGTAGATACTGAATATTAGCCCTTTGTTGGATGCATTGTTTACAAATTTTTTTTCCCATTCTGCATGTTTTCCGTTTACTCTGTTGATTATTTCTTTTGCTGTGAAGAAGCTTTTTAGTTTAATGCAATCTAATTTGTTTATTTTTGTTTTTGTAGCATTTTGTTTTTGTAGCATTTTGTTTTTGTAGCATAAATTATTTTGTTTTTGTAGCATAAATTATTTGTCTAGACCAATGTCCAGAAGAGTTTTTCTTAGGTTTTCTTCTATGAGTTTTGTAGTTTCACATCTGACATTTAAGTATTTAATCCACCTTGAGTTAATTTTTGTATATGCTGAGAGACAGGTATCCTGTTTCATTCTTCTGCATATGGCTTTCCAATTATTCCAGCACCATTTATTGAAGAGTGTCCTTTTCCCAGTGTATATTTTTGTTGACTTTGTGAAAATCAGCTGGTTGCAGGTAGGTGGCTTTATTTCTACGATATGTGTCAATTCTGTTCCATGTTGATCTATGTGTCTATTTTTATCTTGGTACCATGCTATTTTGGTTACTATAGCCTTTTAGTGTAATTTGAAGTCAGGTAATATGAAGCCTCCAGTATTATTCTTTTTGCTTATGATGGCTTTGGCTATTTGGGCTCTTTTTGGATTTCATATTAATTTTAGGATTCTTTTAAAATTTTGTGAAAAATGACATTGGTAGTTTGATAGGAGTTACATTGATTCAGTAGACTGCTTTGGGCAATATGGTCATTTTAGTGTTTATTTATTTTAATACTATTGATTCTTCTAATCCCTGAGCATGGAATGTTTTTCCATTTATTACTGTTACATACTATTTCTCTTAGCAGTATTTTGTAGTTATTGGAGAAGACCTTTCACCTCCTTGGTTAAATGTATTCCTAAGTATTTTTTTGAGGCTATTGTAAATGATATTGAGTTCTTGATTTGATTCTCACCATAATTGTTATTGGTGTTTAGGAATGCTACTGATTTTTATATTTTAATTTTGTATCCTGAAAATTTACTGAAGGTATTCGTCAAATCTAGAAGTCTTTTGGAAGAGTCTTTATGGTGTTGTAAGTATATGATTTATCATCAGTGAACAGAAATAATTTGACTTCCTCTTTTCCAATTTGTTGCTTTTTGTTTTTCTCTTGCCTGATTGCTCTGGCTATGACTTCTAGTACTATGTTGAATAGGATTGGTGACAGTGAGCATTCTTGTCTTGTCCTGTTTCTTAGGGGGAATGCTTCCAACTCTTCCCCATTTTGCAGTTGTAGCATAGAATGATCTATAAATATGTGTTAGTTCCATTTGGTCTACAGTTGAATTTTACATTTAGACTTTCTTTTTTGATTTCCTGCCTCAGTGATTTGTCTAGTGCTGTCAGTGGAGTATTGAAGTCTCCCACTATTATTGTATTAGTACTCGTCTCTTTTCTTAGATCTAGTAATATTCTTTTCATGAATCTCAATGCATTCCAATGTTAGGTGCATATATATTTAGAATTGTTACATCTTCTTGTTGAATTGATTCTTTCATCATTATATAATGACATTCTTTGTCTTTTCAAGTTGTTGCTGATTGAAATCTGTTTAACCTGATATATGTATAGCTACTCCTGTTTGCTTTTGTTTTCTGTTTGCAGGGAATATATTTTTTCACCCCTTTACTTTGAGTCTGTAAATGCCTTCACCAGTTAGGTGGGTTTCTTATATGCTGCATATGGTTGGATCTTGTATTATTATCCACTCCATCAGCCTGTCTTTTAAGTAGAGCATTTAATTCATTTACATTTAAAGTTAGTATTGATGTGTGATTTTTTTCCTGTCATAGTGTTAATTATTACTTAGTTGCTTTGCAGTTTCAATTGCCTAATAGTTTTATAAGACCTATCAGTTTTATACTTTCATGTGTTTTTGTGATGGTAAGTACCATCTTTTGGTGTTCATGTTTAGAACTCCTTTGACCATTTCTTGTAGCCCTGGTCTAGTGGTGATAAATTCCCTTAGTGTTTTTTGGGAAAGATTTTATTCCTCCCTGATTTACAAAGCTTAGTTTTGCAGGACACAGTGTTTTTAGCTGGGATTTTGTTTTTCCTTGAGAAAACCCCTGCCTCTTTCATCTTATAAGGTTTCAGCTGAGAAGTCCACTGTTAATCTGATAGGATTTCCTTTGTAGCTTATTATATACTTCTCCCTTGACATTTTAAGACTTTTTTCCTTTATATTGACTTTGGATAATATGATGGCTCTATGTCTTCTTGCTATGAATCTCTGAACTTCCTGTATCTGGATGTCTAGTTGTCTAGAAAGACAAGGGAAGTCTTCCTAAATTTTTCCTTCAGATGGGTTTCCCTTGCTTTTTACTTTTTCCTTTTATCACTCTGAAATACCTATCACTTATAGGTTTGGATGCTTTACATAGTCCCATATCTCTCAAATGCTTTGTTCATTTTATGAAATTATTTTTTCCTTTATTTTTGTCCGACTGGATTAATTTGAAAGACTTGTCTTCCAGCTCTGAAATTCTTTCTACTACTTGCTCAAGCCTACTGTTGAAGGTTTAAATTGTATTTCGCAATTCCTTCAGTGAATTCTTTATTTCCAGAAGTTCTGTTTGCTTTTTAAAAAATAATATCTATCTCTTTTTTCATATTTTGAATTTTTTCCTGATTTCTTTGTGCTAATTTTAAACTTTTTCTTGGATATCATTTTTGTTTTTTTGTTGTTGTTGTTGTGTTTTTTTTTTTTTTTTGAGACGGAGTCTAGCTCTGTTGTCCAGGCTGGAGTGCAGTGGCACAATCTCCACTCACTGCAAGCTCCGCCTCCCCGGTTCTCGCCATTCTGCCTCAGCCTCCTGAGTAGCTGGGACCACAGGCACCCACCACCATGCCTGGCTAATTTTTTTTTTTTTTTTTTTTTGAGATGGAGTCTCACTCTGTCGCCCAGGCTGGAGTGCAGTGGCACGATCTCGGCTCACTGCAAGCTCCGCCTCCCAGGTTCATGCCATTCTCCTCCCTCAGCCTCCCGAGTAGCTGGGACTACAGGCGCCCGCCACCACGCTCGGCTAATTTTTTTTTTTTGTATTTTTAGTAGAGATGGGGTTTCACCGTGTTAGCCAGGACAGTCTCAATCTCCTAACCTCATGATCTGCCCACTTCCACCTCCCAAAGTGCTGGGATTACAGGCGTGAGCCAGCCTGGCCATCATTTTGGTTTTTAAAAATCAGTATTTTGAATCCTTTATCTGGTATGTCAAAAAATTCATTTTGGTTAGGATCTATTGCTGGAGAGTTAATGTGGTCCTTTGGAAATGTAACACTTTTTTTTTCATACATTCAGAATTCTTTATCTGGTTTCTTCTCATCTGGATAAGCTATCTCTCCTTCTTATTTCTGAATTTATTTTTATTTGGATGGGATTTTTTCCCCTCTTAAGGATGTGACTGCAATGTGTTTTGGGTACAGTTATTTGGATTTTGCTCTGGGTGCTCTCAGTGGCAGTCTCCGTATAGGTTCCTTAGTTATATACAGGCTTTTCTGGTGGCTTTCTCAGATGCTGACTGTAATAGACACTGGGCACGTGAGCAAGCTCACTGCTTCCTGCACAGAGAGTTTGTCGGAGGTCTCAGGAAGCTTATCTTGTTCCCCAGTGCTATGCACCTGTGTCAGTAGATTTTTCTATTGGGTTGCACAGTTCATTCTCCAGGCCAGTGGGTGGCATTGATGGGTAAGAGCCAACTGTAGCCGACACAGATGGATATATGCTTTATCTTTGTTTGTCATGAGATGCTCTCTGATGTCTCAGGTCATGGGTTATCCTGTGGAATGCACAGTGGTCTGAGAACCCTGCTCAGTTCCAGAGTGAGGGAACAAGCTAGGTGGAGCCAGATTAGGTAGGCCTGCCTCTATGTCCCCCAATGGCATAAGCACTGGCTCTAAAGGGGGTCTGGCAGGCAGCCTCCAACCACCTAGGGATATAGCTAGGCATGAAGTGGAGAAACCCCTTCTGCCGCAACTTCTCTGCCCAGGAAGTGGGGGAAGCCTAGATTTGCAATCTGGAAAAGTGTGTGCTCCAGATTCCTGGAAATATGTCTGAGCATGGAACAGAGGAGGTGCTGCTGCACCAAGATTTCTGGACCCAAGGGTGGTGTGAATCAGGCCTCTAATCCAGGTGAACAAGTGTGCTAAATGCTTGAAGTTATGCCCAGGTATGGAGCAGAGAGGATGCCACTGCATGGAGACCTCTCTGCACAGGAATAGACGGGTGACTCAGGTCCCTAGTACAGCAGGCAGGTACACTGAATGGTTGCTATTTTGCCTGGACATGAAGCAGAGGGGGTGCTGCTATACCAAGTTCTTTGCAAGGAAAGGGAGGTATGGCCCACAGTCTCCATCCAATGCGCAGAAGTAAGGTCTGCCTCCCTCCCACTCCTTGAAACTAATGGGACACACTCCCTTGACTGACCAAGGGAGCAGGCTGGGGCACTCAGCAATGAGGTGCAGACCGGCACCATCCCACAAAGCTATTTCCGGCTGAAACTCAGGAGAAACCATGGCTTCAGCAACTTTTCTCTCATTTCCGTCCAGCTGTTGGAGAGAGCCCAATTCTAACTCCTACTGCTAGGGTGCATTCCACACTTGCCACTCTATTCTGGCTGTGGGAACCCTTCTCCCACTCTAGAACAAGCACTCCAATCTCCTTCCAGAGACTGAAAGGCCTGTAGCAGCCACTGCTGTTTAGGTCACCAAACAGTGGCTGACTTTGTAGGAACCTGGATTGAAAATGGTACACTTTTCTCAGTCCTGGGTCTGGGAAAATGCCTGCAGCTTTTCCTGGTTTCTTTCTGTCTCCCCTTCTCTCAGCCTCTCCTCAAGTTAGCTGCAGGGGTTGGGAGAAACAAGATGCCCTCCTGTGGCCTTGGTGGCATGGATCCCCAGTGGAAAAGTGAACCATAGAGGGAGAATCTGCCTCCTTATATATATATACTGGAGCTTCAATTACTTTTGTCAGCTGAATGCCATCATTCATCCTGCTTGTAAACCTTCTTGTCCCTGGGATCTGGGTGTCCTTCACTTTTTGAGTGAGTTCTCATATTTCTTCTTGAATAAAAGCTCACAGTGTCAATCGTAACATACCATTTTTCTATTTCCAAGTGGACAAAGGCACAATAAAAACCTCTAGTCTGCCATCTTAGAAAAAAAATTTACTTTTTCTGTCTATTGATATTTTCATTTTGTTTATACATTGTTTTCTTGACCTTCTTCACATCTTTTTTTTAGCTCCTCGAGCATCTTTAATACAGATGTTTTAAACTTTTTGTCAGTAGATCTGCCATCAGAATTTTTTCAGGGACAGGTTTTGTTGATTTATTTTTTTTTTCTTTGAATGAGCCATACTTTCTTGTTTCTTTGTAGGCTTTGTGATGTTTTGTTGAAAACTGAACATTTGAATCTAATAATGTGGTAACTCTGGAAATCAGATTCCTCTCCTTCCCCTAGGGTTTTCTGTCTTCTGTTGTTGTTTATTTTTTGCTTACTTTATATATTTTTAATTGCGATAGGCTGTCTTTGTGTGAAAAAAAAATCCTCAAGTTGTAAATCTAAAGACTTCTAGGTCTTCTCCGAGCCTTTCCTTGGGCATGTATGATCACTTTTTATATTCCCTGTATAAATAGTTGTTTTTGAGTGTCCTTATCATTAATGCTTGGCTCCCAAAAGGGGCAAAAGATAAAAATAAAGCAGTGGAAGGTATTGGCAGTTAAGGTCCTTTGGAAATCACTTCACACAGGAGTGGGTCTTACAGCAACGAAAGGAGGTGTAACAACAATGACCACCTACCTCTTTGTCTGTACCTCTGTGATCAAAAAGCAGCAATCGGTGACCAGAGCACAGAGATCTGCTATTTGGAGGACACAGTCCTTTCTTTTGCCCACCCTGGCTCCCCCAGGCTGTATGCAGCTTGCTTCTGGAAGGTGTGCTCAGCTGCCTGCAACAGGGCTGGGGGTGAGAGATGAGTAGCTGCTACCATGCTAAAAACTGAGTTGACTGAAAGTAACTGCAGTTTACCACCCAAGCCTTGCCCTGGAAGTTGCAACTCTTTGACTCCAGAGTTTCAAAGTAGTTACATCAGACAGATTCTACCAGTGTAATAGTTGTCCAGGTGGGAAGAGAGATAACTGGTATTTTCTACTTTGCCATATTCTCAGAATCCTTCTCAAGGGTTTTTGTTGTTGTTGGGTTTTTTTTGGTCAATTTTTTTTTTAATTTTTACATAGACAATCATATCATCTTGAAACAAAGACAGGTTCATCCCTTCCTCACCAGTCTGTTTACATTTTCTTTTCTTGTCTTGTCTATTGGACAAGAACAAATTGAAGTATGATGCTGAATAGGAATGGTGATAGAAAACATCCTTACCTTGTCCTTGATCACAGAGAGAGAGTATACTGTTTCTCACTAGTAAATATAATCTTAGAGTAGGATTTTCATGCTTTTTTAAAAAATGAAGTTGAGAAAGTTTCCTGGGAGTTTTTATTATGAATAGGTAATTTTTTTTCAAATGTTCCTTTTCATCAATTTGCATGATTATATGATTTTCTTTCTTAGCTTTCTGATGTTATAGATTACACAGATTGATTTTCAAATGTTGAACCAGCCATGTATAACTGAATAAGTTTCATTTAGTCAGGGTGTATAATTTTTATTGTAAATTTTTTAATTTCATTTGTTCATATTTTGATAAAAAATTATACATCTCTATTCATGTTAAACAATATTCTACAGTTTTACTTTCTTGCAATGTCTTTTCCTTAGTTTTGTTATTAAGGTAATGATGGCTTAGTAAAATAAGTTAGGAAGTACTTCTTCTGCTTCCGTTTTCTGGAAGAGATTGTAAATCATTGATATAATTTCTTTTTTAAATATTTGCTAGAAATTTCAGTGAAATGATCTGGGCCTAATGATTTCTTGTTTGGAAGAATATTATTAAATATTGACATAATATCTTTAATAGATATAGGCCTATTTAGATTATCTATTTCTTCTTGTGTGATACTAGGTAGTCTACTTAAGGAATTGGTCCATTTCATTTAGTTATCATACAGTTGTTCAAAATATCCACTTATTATCCTTTAATTCTCATGGAATCCATAGAGATGACATCACTTTTATTTGTGACATTGGTAAATTGTGTCTACTCTCTTTTTACCTTGATTAAGTTGACTAGAAGTTATATATATGTATATATATATGTGTATATATAAAATATATATAAGTGTATAATATATATAATATGTATATATAAATGTATATATAATTTTTCTCCAAAATAACAGGCTTTGGTTTTGTTGACTAACTCCCTTACTTTCCTGTTTTCAATTCATTGATTGCTGTTCTAATTTTTATCATTTCTTTTCATCTGCTTGAGTTAGGCTTCAATTATTCTTACTCTAGCTGCCTAAGATGGAACACAGGATATTGACTTTAAGTTTTATTCTTTTCTAATATAAAATTTTAATGCTATGAATTATCTCTAAGCACCCCACAAATTTGATAAATTGTATTTACATTTAGCTCAAAATATTTCTTTAATATCTCTTGAAACTTTGTCATTTAGAAATATATTGTTTAGTAGTATTTAGGGACTTTTTTCCTGCTTTCTCTGTCATTAATTTCTAGTTTAATTCCATTGTGTTCTGTGAAAATACTTTTTATCATTTCTATTCTTCTACAGTTAATTAAATGGTTGTCTTCAGTGATCTAGAATGTGGTCTATCTTGCTGAATATTTTATGTGAGCCTCATAAAATGTATATTCTGCTATTGCTGGATGGAATATTTCATAAAAGATAATTTTTTTAAGAATCTAAAAGTCAATTGGATCAAATTGATTGATAGTGCTCTTCAGGTCAACAATATCCTTCCTGATTTATTGCCACCTGGATTGATCAAATGCCAATAGAGGGGTCTCCAACTACAATCACAGATTCATCTATTTTTTCCTTTTGTTCCATTAGTTTTTGCCTCATGTAGCATAATGCTCTATTGTTAGGTGTATACACTTTGAGGACTGTTATTCCTCCTTGAAGAATGAACGCCTTTATCACTGTGTAATTCTCCCCTTCATTTCTAATAGTTTTCCTTGGTTAGAGGACTGCTTTGTCTGAAATAAATATTGCTACTCCAGTTTAATTTTACTAGTGTCAGCATTCAATATTTTCTCCATTCCTTTACTTTTAATATTTCCAGTATTTATATGTAAAGTGGGCTTCTTATAGAAAACATATATTTGGATTTGTTTTGCATTCATTATGATAGTCTCTGTATTCTTAATTTATTCAATAAGACAATTAACATTTAAAGTCATTATTGGTATAGTTAGTTTAATATCAACACTGTCAGTAACTATCTCCTCATTGCACTTATTCTTTCTTATTTTTCCCTTCACTTCCTGACTTCTCTAGTTTTAAGTGAGCATTTTAACTCTTAATATTTAACATTTAACTTTAACAAACATTTACCTCTTAATGTATTTATTATACTTGTTTCTGATTTTTTTTTACTTTCTCTAAGTTTCCAATGTACATTTTACACTAATTTAAGTCTACCTTCAATTAAACACTATACCATTTCACATGTAGTACAGGTTGACAATATTTCTAATTCCTTTCCGTCATTCTTTATGACATTTCTGTCATTCATTTCATGAATATATATTCTATAATCACCCAATATGTTATTTCTATTTTTACTTTACACAATTACCTTTTAGATCAATTAAGAATAGGAAAAGAATTGCTACATTTAATTATTCCTATCTGATACTTTTCTATATGTGGATCTGAGTTTCTGATCCACATCATTTTTTTTTTTTTTTTTTTTTTTTTTTTTTTTTTTTTTTTTTTTTGCCTGAAGAACTCTGAACAATTATTTGTATGGCAGATCTGCTGCCTTACTAAATACTAAATACTAAATTTCTTTAGTTTTGTTTGTCAGAGGAAGACTAATATCTACTTCACTTTTGAAGGTCAATTTTGCTAGATATAAAATTCAAGGTTAGTGAATTTTTCTTTCAACCCTTTAAATATTTAAATTTACTTTCTTCTTGCTTGGCTGGTTTCCGATGAGTTCACTGTAATTATTATCCTTGTTTCTCTATAGGAACAAGGTGGGTTTTCCCCCCATCTGACTTCTTTCAAGGTTTTCTCTTTGCCTTTAGTTTGCTGTAGTTTGAATACAAGATGTCTTGCTGTGGTTTGGGGGTACTTATGCTCTCTGGTGTTCTCTGAGCTTCCTGGATCTTTAGCTCCATGTCTGTCATTAATTTTGGAAAATTATTGGCCGAATTCACTTATATATTTTTTTCTGCTTTGTTCTTTCTTTATTCTTCTTCTAGCATTTTAATTACATGTAGGTTATACTTAAAAAATTTTTTCCCACAATTCTTAGAGGTTCTGTTATTTATTGTTATCATTATTATGCTATTTTTCTCTGCATTTTAGTCTGAGAAGTTTCTATTGACCTATCTTTAAGCAGGCTGATTATTTGTCAGCTGTCTCAAGTCTACTGATGAATCCATCAAATACATTTTCATTTCTGTTACAGTGTTTTTGTTTCTAGCATTTAAAAAAAGTTTTCTTAGAGTTTCTCTTTTCTTTCATTACTCATTTATTCTCACATCTTCTCTATTTTTTTCATTAGATCACTTAACATGGCAATCATAGTTATTTTAAATTTCTTCTGTGATATGCTTAATGTTTGCTGCAGATATTGGTGCCAAAAAGCTTTAAATTCCTCTAGTGTCCTTGTTTTCATCTTTCTTGTGTTTGGGATTCCCTAAGTATTCCTTCTCAAAGAAAGTCTGTGTCTTATAGCTCTTCTATCCAGTGTTATATGGAACCGTTTTAGTATGATGGTAAGGTGACCAGAAAGGGGAAATGTCGTATAATTTTCTGATTAAATCTAAGTCTTTTAGTAGATCTCTATCTTGGGGCTATTATTTTCACAAATGTTTCTCCAGTAGTACAGCTTCTTCTTCTTTACTGCATCATTCTCAATGTATTTCCTTGAAGTCCTGACACCTATTGTTTGCTTCTTCCTTAGTCAAGAAAGGAAGACAAGAATGGAATGGAGTGTGAGAAATGCCCTTCTCCTGTATGTGGTAATGCTCTGGTAAAGTAATTTTCCTTGAAGATTAGTCCTTTATTATGTAGGATCTTCAAGATGTATTTCATAATTATTACTAACTTTTTCATCTTTTAGCTGTAATAATTCACTGATATCATACAAATGTCCTGTTGGTATGGTGGCAAGGTATGGGGGAACTTAAGCAGTCTATAATCTTAAGATGAAATCTCTGTGTCTTAATGATTCTGTGTTTCTTACTGTGACCCTCACCAGTGCTTCTCCAGTGATGTAGATTTTTTTCCCAGCATAGGTGAGACAGAAAGACTAGTGCGCCTGGAGAAATGCCCTTCCCTAGCTGAAATAAGTTCCTCATTAAGTCTTCTTCCCTAAAGAGTAGGCCTTTGTTATGGAGAACAATCAGGTTGCATTCCACAATGACTATGACTTCCCTGCTCCTACTGTAACTATGAGGGGACATTTCTCAGATCTTCACCCTCAGGAGCTGGTAGAGGTTTTGGAGGTAAAAACTCATGAAATTGTGGGGTCTCCCCGAAGAGTACCTCCCCAAAGAATTTCTCATTCTCATTCTAGTCCATATTTATACTACAGAAATTCATCAAAATTGCTATTTCATTGTTCCTAACAGTTATGACTCCTGCATCTTCTGCTTCAGGTACATTTCAGGTGCGGCTCTCTGGATTCCCCTATCACTTCAGATTATGAGACACGAATTTGCCCTGCAAATCTAGTTCTCTAACGGATCTAAGAAAGTCTTTGATTTTCAGTTTGTTCAGCTTTATCTTGTTGTAAGGACAGTAGCAATGAGTTTTAAGCCCTTTACACGTTGAAGCAGAAATCAGAAGCCAATGGTTTTCATTTTTAACATAAACAAGGTGTTAAACTCATGTCTAACAAAAGAAACCGACCAAAAATGTGCACATTAATTTATTAATTTTAAATGGTGACAAGTTCTATAAAAGGAAAGAAGAGAAAAGTATGAGAAAGAATAATAAGGGTTAATTTAAACTGGTGTGTCAAGGAAGGCTTTTCTGAGGAAGGAACAATAAAGCTGAAATCTGAAGAATTAACAGGAGTTAGAGAGAGGAAACAACATCTAAGAAAGCACTGAAATGGAAGAGAGATGGATTTAATCAGTGACCTAATTTCTGACTAGAGCTTAATGAGCAAGGGCAGAATCAGCCCTAGATGAATTTGCAGTAGCTGGCAGGAGTCAGTTTGAACAGGTGTATTAGGCCATGCATGTGGAGGAGGGTTACTCTGAGGACCTAAGAGAGTCATTAAAGGGCATTAAGTAGTGCAATGGAATGATCCGTTCATGTTAGTTTATTCTCACTACAGTATGAAAAGCTGATTAAAGTGAGGCCAACAGAAGTGGAGGCATCAGTTAAGAAGCCACAGTACGAATTAGGCAGTGGATGATGGTGCTTTGATCCAAATTCATAAGGTAGATAATGACAGTAAGTGAACCAATTCAGGGTGTATTTATGGATGTAAAAACAACAGAACTTTCCAGTATCTTGGATATAAAGGGTATACAATACAGGAAGGTATTAAGCATGATTCTCTGACTTCTAACTTAAGTGAAAGGGTAAATTGTGGCATTTTCTAAAATAAAAGAACATGAAGGGTAATTGATGATGGGGGGTGTCAAGCATTGTATTTAGACATATTACTTTTAATGTATCACAAAACAAGCAAAATGGAGTAGACAGTTGGGGATGCTGGCATTTAAAACAATGGGGTTGATGAATTCGCCTAACTGGAGAATGTGGGGTGAGAAGAAAATTGATAATTGCAAACAGAGCCCCAAACAGTCAACTGTAGAGACCCATGAGAAATCTGTTTTCCATTCCTGATCTTAATGATTCTTAGGTTTTCATGCAGACCTAGCACAGTATTTAAGACTCAAATTTCCTATCATAATTTTGGGGCCAGGTAAAATACTTTAATATTGTTTTTTTAACCAGATGAGGTAGCTAGGGGAAACCAACATGACTGAGTATCTGCAATATTTCAGGAACTGAGCCTGTGTCTTTGGAGTACTAGGGAATGAGAAAACACTTTTTAAAAAGACAAACAAAAGATCAAAAAGAAGAGAGTAATGGAGGAAAAAATGGAATGAAAGGGGTTACTACGGAAAAAAAGGAAAGCATGGAAGAGGAATAGAAGTAATTTGAAATGCATAGATTCTATTAAAACCCTTTGAGTCAATATCAAATCAAATAATTCTATTTATTTTCTTCTCAGTGTAGAACAAAACATTCATGTCTGATTTCAATTACTCTCATTCCCAATTACCAACTATGTAACAAGATGTACAAGACAAATTTCTGACATTTAAGAGCTCATGATACATATAACGTTGACCTTCCCCTTTAAGTAATACTCTCTGATGGAGGTGCTGAATTAGGTGTAAACTTGTCTTTACACATGCAAAATGAAGTATGAAGTGATGGTAATATTGTAGCCAATTTGTAATGAGAAAAGAAAAAGAAAAAAATACATCCTTGAGAAACTACTGACAAATATATACAAAAATGAAAACAATGATCCTTGTCAGTGGATTCTCTTTAAAAATGGAATCTTTGAAACAAAGTAAACACTTGATTTATAATTTGAAAAAATATATAGTAATCTTCACAGTGTGGGAAGTGGGGGTAACATGAATTCTGCTTAAATTCTTTGATCATTTTATGAAGAAGTAGGTATTGTTCCCCTGAATTATATAGGCATGCCTTCATTCTTCATTTTGCTAATATGGTGTTCACAGAAGCATTTGACAATCGAGAGAAGTGTAGAAGCTTGGCACAATAGCAGAGGAAATGCTTCAACGAGTAGTGTATTAATATATATCTCATTGGTGCCTATACCTTTTTGTCGAACAAATTAGTTTCAATTGTGAACTTATCTAGGCAATGGCTATTACCACATAAATCACAATTTACAGTGAACTATATGAATTTCACAAATTACAAACTTCTATCACCCTTTTGCATGACAAGAAATGTTTGCCCTGTGGAGTTCTCCACACTGTCCATTTAAGAGGTTCCTTCAGTGTGTCTATCTTTCAGCTTATTCTCTGCAGGTGATAGGATTCATTCTGGAGGGCTCTTTTAATAGGATATGGGCAGAACTTAGTGTCATCTTATATTGACCATATGGGGAAAATGTTTTCTATTACAAGGTTGCAAAGCCTGCCCTTATACTCCTTAATGATAGGACATCCCTCAGATAATAAAGGGAAATTGTGGCTGAATTTATAAACATGGTTTCAATGGTCCTAATGAGCTGTGACTGCAAGATTGTCAATGATATAGCACTTCCTAAAGTTTTCCTTACATAAAACCTTCCAGAAATGCAATTCTTTCCTAAAGCATGTCGGATCCCCTTCCCTGAACCAGCATGGTATTTGTGTAGGAAAGGATGAAAAGGGTTCACCTACATATCATAGCCTAGGTCAGGGTTCTTCCTCTCTGGTGTCCTAGGGGGATTTTCATCTTACTGATTTTGACATTTCTAAGCTTTTCTGGTAGCTTTCAAAGGGTCCTGTTTGTGGAGGGTTGGACAGTAGTACTAGACCTCATATCCGAGCCTGGAAGTATACATTTCAAGCACTAGCTGGACAGTCCAAGTTCTATTTGTCTTGCAAGTTTACAGGAGGAGTTAATTAGTGGCCAGCTACTTTTTCAGAAAACAATCTAGGAGGAGATGAAATCTCAATATATTGCTTCAATTATCTTGAATAACAAAGCAGAATATTATCAAGAAATGAAATCATGGCTTTCTTACATACATTTCTTACATACATTATACCACTTGTTATAGGCTGAATTGTGTCACCCTCCAATTCATATACTAAAGCCCTAACCCTCAGCATTTGAGGAGGTGACCGTATTTAGAGATAGGTAGGGCCTTTAAGGAGGTCATTAAGTTAAAGTGTGGCCCTTATGGTAGGGCCAATCTCGCTGGTGTCTTATAAGAGAAAACTCAGGCACACAGAAAGACACCAAGGATGCCTTCACAAAAAGGAAAGACCATGAGAGGACACAGGGAGAAGGCAACCATCTGCAAGCCAAGTGGAGCGCCCTCAGAAGATGCCAAACCTGCAGACATCTCAATCTTGGACTTCCAGGCTCCAGAACTGTGAGCAAATAAATTTCTGTTGTTCAAGCCACCCAGACTGTGGTATTTATGGCAGCTGTAACAAACAAATATACCACCTAAGTTTCTCCTAGAATGATCTATGTGTTAGATTTCCAGGCCCTATTCCAGGGCCTGGGGCCTGGACCTAGTACAAAAGAGTCTGCATTTTAACTGTTATCCCAAAAATATTTTGATGCCAAATAAAGCTCAAAAATAACTGATAGCAAATAAAGCTCAAAAATAACTGATCACCTTTATAGATCAAAAGGGATAAACATTTAACCTTTTTTTTTAGTATTTTTTTTTTATGATTACATTTTGGTAATAGCAAGGCTTGAAAATTAAGAACACAGAAAACTCACGGTCTTTCCCTCTCTAGGTCTCTGTTAGCTGACGCTTGTTACAGAATCAGACCCTTTTATAATGGTCCCAAGTCCTGCCTCTTACTTTAGACAGGAATACCTGACAGGTGGCAGACAGGGAACTATTCATTAACACAGCTGGCTGTTTCCATACCTAACACTTGCCAACACCTGCAGATCCAACCAAGACTTACTCCTTTCATTAATTTTTATCTTTATTCTTAAAATTTAAAAGAAAATTAAATTAAAATCCATTCACTACATATAGGATATATGACATTTTCAAAATATAGAAATACTTGTTGGAAAAATCTTGGAGCCAAATCTTGCCCTCAGATACACAGACACATTCCGCTAATGTCATATTAGGGTCCTGTCAACATTTTCAAATAATTAAAGGTAACAAATATTATAAATGTTGATATGAACATTCCAAACAATTGTAGGGTAGTTTTTTTCTCTGCTGCTGCAAAAAGAAGACCCATATGTGCATATAAACTAATGTGGAAAAGGAAAATGAAGGGAGAAACATTCAAGTTTTTCCAAAACCTTAAAAATAGCCTTCCTCACTTTAGCTTCCTTTCACAAAAAGAAAACATTTTACCTATCCATTGTGGTGCAGTTATATCTGAGTTACTAACTTCTGAAAATTATGTTTTTATTGTTGTTCTTGTTTAGCTTTTTTTTCTGTTATCTCACCTATACCTTTTTTGATTAAAACAAACAACAAATATTTTTATCACTTCAATTTGGCTTAAAAGACATTTATTTAATGTGTTAAGCATTATGCAAGGTTCTGCCATGTTCATCTGTTTGACTCTACAGTAAAGATGCATCTTCTTTAACCCAAAATACAGTATTTCCCGAGTGTACATGTACTACATATATACGTGCATATATGTAATGCACTTTCTCCCTTTCTCTTTTTTCCTTCTCCTCCTTCCTCTCTGTCCTTCTCTCCATCTCTCCCTCTTTTCCTCTTTCCTTAGGCAGTAGATCTTTATTTTAGGTACACCCTTAGGCATAGATTGCAACCATCCTTGCTGGGAAGGTCAATTTATATCTGACGAATAATAAAGTCAGAGAGGCTTTTCTAAGTTGCTTTGGAGAAAATAAGACATGATATTTATTACTATAACCCAACCATATATTCCCACTTTCTATTCTAATAATAATGATAACAATGATAATAATAAAAAATTGTATTTACTGGCTGCTTATTCCTGAGCTAAAAACTATTCTTTATGGTAGTATTCTCTCTATTTTGCAGATGAGGCTTAGAGAGGGTAAATTTTCCTAGGTCATAGAACTAGTACCTGGCTGGGCGAAGGAGTCTAACATAGCTGTTCTACCTCCAGAACCCTGTGTCTAATGAAACATACCACTTCTAGTTCTGCTGAAATAAAAATTTCCAATGTAGAATAAATGTTCTCAGATTTTACTAGGGTCAGTACTGGAAACAGCCATTTTAGGGTGGATTTGCCATAGAGAATACTATTCATTCTGGTCCTTGAAGACTCCTACAATTAATTGTTCCCAAAGCTCAACACTTTTTTTCATATTTTATGTTGATAACTGACTATTTGGATTATACATTTCTTGTACAGTTTTATTTCCTGAAATTTTGACTTCCATATTTCTATCTTCTCTATTGTTTAATAATTTGTTAAATGTAGCTTTTATCTTTATTATTTCATACCTTATTAGTTTTGTTGTGTTTAATCTGTTGTAATTTATTTTGTTTCTTAAGGCGAATATGGATATTTTCATACTTATTTTCATTTGTTCTTATATTTTTAAGAAAATGATTTGAGGCTGACAATTTCCCTAAAAGTTCTATTTTAACTGCATGTCACAAGATTGAACACACATATTGATTACTTTCAATTTCCACAATCATAAATATTTTGTCATTTCTATGAGGATTTTCTGATTAAGCCATTAGTTATTCACAAGTTTATTAAAAGTCTCTTAACATGTAGAAAATTTTAACTTTTCCATTGTTAATTCTTTATTAAATTGTATTACAAGAGGGCATGTTGTGTTTGATAACAATTATTTGTACTCACTGAAACTTCCTTTGTAAACTAGCACCTTATAAATTTTCATAGAAATGTGCTAAGGTTACTGGCAAATAATACATATTTTCTACTCATTGGAGACAGATTTTTATTAAAATTATTAGCTGAAAATGTTGGTATTACTGTTCAAAATGTCTATAACTTACTTATTCTTTTACTAAATATTTGCCTATTTTGTTAATTAGCTATTATAGAGTTGTGTTAAAATTTCCTACTATTATTATGGATTTCCAAATTCCTTACTATCATTTTGTCTATTTCATATATTTTTGAGCTATATCATTAAATGCACATAGCTTCTGAATATAATGTCTGATTGAAGTATCTCTTCTTCTGTCATTATGTAGTAATCTCCTTTGTTCTTTGTTAATTGTGGAGCACTGTTTAAATTCTATTATATGTTATGTGAATTTTGCTATTTTGCTTATTGTATATTGTAAGTGCTTATTAAATTATTTTGCTTTACTTTATTTTTAACCATTCTTTGGGATTTTGTTCATGCATATAACTTATACATTAGCATATATCTGGATTTTTTACTTTAACAGTCAATTTAATCTGTTAATATATTATAGTTACTCATATGTTTAAAATAATTTCCTCCATGTTATTTTGTGTTTTCTGCTTAACATTTATATTGTTTGTCCTATCTCCCTTCCTTTCTTGCTTTCTCATGGATTGACAAATATACTGCTTTTTTAAAATCTAGATTTTGACAATCTATATATTTAATCTTTTAGTGTTTGTCTCCATTGTTAGTGTACTATAATCTTTTTAAAATATGCATTATCCAGTATTTCTGACCTCTTTTTGGCCATGACAAGGGCATACTTTTACTGTCCTTTAAACTCACTTTCCCTAGAATCTTATTTGTAAACCATTTTAACTTTTTAAAACTTTTCGTCTCTTTACCTTGGCAAAATGAATTAGTTGTTTTTATAAAAAATGAGGAATAGTTAATTTAATTCAACGAGCAAACTTTACTAATTTTTGTATTTACAATTCTATTCTCTCTTATAACCCACAACTTCTCTATTTTTTTTTTTTTTTTTTTTTTACTTTTTTTTCTTTTTGGAATATGTGTTCAGCAGGGGTTTTTTGGGTCTACTTCTGGCTTGTTTTAAGTAAAGCTTATGAGTTTATATGTCTAACTATATGATAATGTTTTAATTTGGCTTTCCCTCTTAAATGACATTCTAGCTGGACATAAAATCCTAAGTTGACCAATACATCTTAGCATTTTAAAGTTATTATTCTGTAGTTTTCTGGCATCCATTTTCGTCAATGAAAAGCCTTGCTCACCTAACTGCTGTTCTTTTGTATGAAGTCAGTACTTTTTTCTTTTGGCTATATTTTAGGATTCTATCTTTATTCTTCATTTCTTTAGGATTACTTCTGTGAATCTGAGAATGCATTTCATTTTATTTTTACTTTTGGTTCTTGGATCTTGGGGGTATGCTTTTGATCTGGACACTATTGTATTTCTTCAGTTTTGAAGGATTATCTGAAGTCATTTTTAAAAAAATATTGCTTTCCTGCTATCCTTACCTATGAAACATATTACTATACATTTTTAAAACTTAATAAAAGATCATCTTTTTAGTAAAACAAGACTTCCTAGAAGAGAGGCAAAAACTAGGGAAAAATATCAAACAAGACAGATAATTCATGTGTATGTATAGCTCAGGAAACAAGTTAGTGTGAGATAAATGAAGGCCACATAGAATGAAGAAAAAGAAAAATAAAAGCAATAAGGTACATGGAAGATAGGACAAAGAAAAAATAAAAATGAAATAGATCTGAACAAAGAGTTTATATTATTGGAGATTTAACTAAGGGCTATTAACATGGCTTCTAGATATGTGGGTCATTGCCATAAGTTTAGAATTTTATTTCACAGGCCTTTTTAGCCTGAGGAGTGAGAGGGATAAATGAGGACTGAATTCATACCTAAGTAGTTCTGCCGTACTCTCATCTTATTACATAATCCTGAGTTTGACAAGTTATAGCTGTCTCAAATGAGATGGTACCTAGAATATGGCCAGTCTAGTTTTTGTACATAATATTATATATATAAGGCTCGGTTTGAAAGGGCTAGATGAATTAAAGTCCAACATTACCCTCATTAATTCAAAATACCTCAATATTAAGTGCACACTGCTAATAAATTTTTTGATGGGGATGGGAATCAAAGATACACGTATCTGCCTGTACATATAATTGCTGGATTATCCTCAGTAGATAGTTATTCACATCATTTTTCCTGTATCATTTAAATCCTGATTGACTTATCCAAATGGTATTTATGTCTTTTCATAAATATATCTGAGATCAGCTTGTGATGCTTTCTCATTCCAAAATATCTAGAGTAAAAATGATAACAATGGAAAACTGACAAAGGTATATGCAATATATTTAATTCATACCCCTGAGGAAGAGAATCAAAGCTACTTGACTAAAATAAATAAATAAATAAAGATAGAAATTAAGAAAACTTTCCAAATGTGAAGAAGATTGAGCCTCCAGATTGAAATCACTCATCATCAATTCAAGACAAATGCAGAAAGAAATCAATACCAAGAGATATCTTGCTATTGGATGTTGAATACAAAAATAGAGGATCGTTTAGAAACCAAAGTCAAAATAAAGAGATGTTGGGAGGAAAATCAAGCAGGCCCAAAACGTTTCACAGAAATATTCAATGCTGCAAACCAGCAAGTATCTACAAAGTCCTCAAGAAAGAAAGGGTGATCAAATAGTACTATGTCCAGCCAAGATATTGTACAGATATGAAGACAAAAGGTAAGTTTTAAATGTGCACAAACTCTGAGATTATAGTTTCATGAGCCTGTCATGAATAAATGACTGTGAAATTCTTTTTTTTCTTTTCTTTTCTTTTTTTTTTTTTTTTTTTTTTTTTTTTTTTTTTTTGAGACGGAGCCTCGCTCTGTTGCCTAGGCTGTAGAGCAGTGGTGCGATCTCGGCTCACTGCAAGCTCCAGCTTCGGGTTCACGCCATTCTCCTGCCTCAGCCTCCTGAGTAGCTGGGACTACAGGCGCCCGCCACCACGCCCGGCTAATTTGCTGTAATTTTTAGTAGAGACGGGGTTTCACCGTGTTAGCCAGGATGGTCTCGATCTCCTGACCTCGTGATCTGCCCGCCTTGGCTTACCAAAGTGCTGGGATTGCAGGTTTGAGCCACCGCGCCCAGCCATGACTGTGAAATTCTTTTAAGCCAATGTAATTGTAGTAAAATTAGCTGGGATAAGCATTAAATACATTTAAATGTTGGATTAAAACTTTTAAAAAATAGAGTTTATGGCTTCAGAACCATCTGAAAATACAGAATAATATCACAAGGAGAAGAGACTCTAAAAGGTAGGAGAAGTATACTGATCTCTTCATCTTTAAAAGCTGTTGGTCAAATGAGATTACTTTTAAAATAATAAATCAAATAATAAGACTTTAAATGTAAATTATAGCAAACACTGTTCTTTTCCTTCAAAACACAACTTCCCTCTTCTATACTAAGAGAATCAAAATTTGTTCAGGTATAATGAGAAACTCCTTTATTTCAGGGAGTGTAGGGCTATAACCTAGCCACAGGAGATGAATTGAGCCTAGACTAAAACAGCTGCAACATGCTTCTTCCGTTTGGCCATTGATTGTCTAGAAGAGCTACGCAGCTCAGTCTGGCCAATAAAATATCAGCAGAAATTAGTTGACTGGAGCTTCTGGGAACTTTTACTATACTGATTTTATTTTTATTTTTATTTTTTTGTAACAGCTTTATGGATACAGTTCACATACTCTGTATTCATGTACCACTCATACAAAGTGTACAAATCAGTGATTTTTAGTATATTCACAGTTGTACAACCATCACCATGATCAAATTTAGAACCTTTTCATCATATCAAAAAGAAATCCCATACCCTTTAACATTCACCCCCCCATTCCTCCACCCTGTCAGCCCAAGACAACACTAATCTATATTTCGTCTCTATAGATTTGCCTATTCTGGACATTTCATATTCATAGGATAATATAATTTCTGATTTTTTTGTGTCTTGCTTATTTAGCATAATGCTTTCAAATTTCATCTGTGTTGTGGCTTGTATCAGTACTTCATTCCTTTTCATTGCCAAATAATATTCCATTGTATGGATATATAAATATATATGTATATATATACACACACATACAAACACACACATGTACACCACATCACACTTATCATTCATCAATTAGTGGATATTTGGATTGTTTTCACTTTTTAGCTATTATGAATAAGATTACTGTGGGCATTCAGGTACAAGTTTTTGTGTGGACATGTTTTCCTTTCTCCTGGGTACATATTACTGAGTCCTATAATAACTCTATTTTAACATTTTGAGGAAAGGTTAGATTATTTTCCAAAGTGGCTATGCCATTTTATATTCCTAACAGTGGTGTATAAGGTTTCATTTTTCTCCATCCTCACTAACTTTTTCATCGTTTTTATTATAGCCATTCTAGCTGTAAAAAGTGGTATCTCACTGTGGTTTTGATTTGCCTTTCTCTGTTGGCTAATGATATTGAGCACCTCTCCATGTGCTTATTAGCCATTTGGATATCTTAATAAATGGCCATACTTTGTTTTTGTTTGTTTAAATATTTATGTATTTTAGCTTTGTTTCTTTTTTGTTTGCTTGAGTATTTCGGATTTTATTAAAATTTTTATTTTAGGTCCGGGGTACATGTGGGAGTTTGTTACACAAGTAAACTTGTGTCATGGAAGTTTGTTATACAGATTATTTCATCAGCCGTGTATTAAGCCCAGTACACAATAGTTACGTTTTCTGCTTTTCTGCTCCTCTCCCTTCTCCCACCCTACAACCTCAAGTAAACCCCAGTGTCTGTTGTTTCCTTCTTTGTGTTTATAAGTTCTCATAGTTTAGCTCCTACTTATAAGTGAGAACATGTGGTACTTGGTTTTCTGTTCCTGCCATAGTTTGCTGAGTATAATAGCCTCCAGCTGCATCCATGTTCCCACAAAAGACATAATGTCATTCTTTTGATGGCTGCATAGTATTCCATGGTGTATATGTACCACATTTTCCTTATCCAATCTGTCATTGATGGGCATTTAGTATGATTTCATGTCTTTCCTATTGTAAGTAATGCTACAATGAACATGTCTTTATGGTAGAATGATTTATATTCCTGTATTAATCAGGGTTCTCTAGAGGGACAGAACTGATAGGATATATATATATATATATATATATATATATATATATATCCTTTTTCTGATACAAGAACAAGGATATCCTTGCCCAGAACAAGGCTTCTCTTGTTCTGGACCCCACTCAATACTGGCATATTCATATGGCATATATATGGGAGTTTATTAATTAATTATTTATTAATACTGGCATATCTATAAGGCATATATATGGGAGTTTATTAAGTATTATAATACTTAATATACTATATATACTTAATACACAATATAATACTTAATATACAATATAATACTGGCATATCTATAAGGCATATATATGGGAGTTTATTAATACTTAATAAACTCACACTACCACAAGGTCCCACAATAGGTCCTCTGCAAACTGAGGAGCAAGGAAGCCAGTCTGAGTCCCAAAGCTGAAGAACTTGGAGTCTGATGCTTGAGGGCAGGAAGTATCTAGCACTTCCTAGACACTGATTATGTGTCTTCAAGATGTTTTTGTTGTGTACAATCTTGCAGGAGCTCTCTGTATTTCCTGAATTTGACTGTTGCCCTCTCTAACAAAGTTAGGGAAGTTTTTGTGGATGATATTCTGAAATATGTTTTCCAAGTTGTTTGATTTCTCTCCCTCCTTTCATAGATGTCAATGATTCATAGATTTGGCCTCTTTACCTAATCTCATACTTCTCAAAGATTTTGTTCATTCCTTCTCATTTTTCATTTTCTATTTTTTTTCTTTATTTTGTCTGATTGTCTTATTTCAGACAGCCAGTCTTCTTCAAGTTCTGAGATTCTTTCCTCGGCTTGGTTTATTCTGCTGTTAATACTTGTGATTGCATTGTGAAATACTTGTATTATGTTATTCAGTTCTGCCAGATCCATTAGGTTATTTTTTTATGGCAGCTATTATATCCTTCAGCTTCTGTATCACTTTATTGTGATTCTTAATTTCTTTGGATTGGATTTTGCCATCCTCCTTA